>NC_092859.1:32224842-32359959 GCF_032062135.1 Pyxicephalus adspersus
GTGCTCCTTGTGCCAACAACCATTGATGTTCACTGACTCTTACAGGTGCCTATTTATAGGTATGACTGACTTCTGTAGGTTCTCTCTGTACCTGAATTCAGATTTTGCATATGCTCTGTGATAATGAAATCATTCTGCTCTTCTTTTCTATACATGTCCATGTTTCCAGTCTTAATCACAGATCTGTATAAATGTATAGTACATATCATGGTGACTTATTTTTTCTTTTGTCTTTCTGCCCACGAGTGCTGATCAGATCCACTAGTGAGATGATCTGCTTTGAGTTTTAGTGTTTTTACCATACATGTGTGGGGTTTTGGTGGAATTTAAAATTTGTGCTGGTATTTTACTAGTTTTTATTTGTTCCAACAGATGACAGAGCATTCAGCACTTAAATCATCATCACAGCCATTCCTGATGCAGGTTGGTGACAATCTTCTATGGACACTCCTCTTCTCACTCTTTTGTGGACACCCATATAATATGTAAATGTTGAGTTCCTGAAAGTTGGGGCAAAGTCATTCCTATAGAATAGTAATGTGCTTATGTTTTTCTTTGACTTAAATATATTCTGGATTCCTTTAGTGATCAAAGCGGCTTCCATACAACTTTGAGGGCTGTAGACAAGTGTATGTCAACCAGAGTTCTATGAAACCCAGGATTCCTTTAGGGGTTGCTAGGGGTTTTTTGATTAATGAGTAATTTTTGTTTGTCTGGTAAGATTCCAGTGATAATATGTTATCTATCTGTAGTGTAACATTCTTCCTACTGACCATCACACTAATGTACTGTGAGCTGTGTGTATAGTAATTATATCAGGGATTCCTTAAAACCTGAAAGTTAATTCAAGTATTCCCCTGTGTTAAAACAGTCAAGAAACACTGGTATAGACCCTGCTTCCTATTTATAGTTATCTCCATTTAAAAGTCCATTCTGTATTGTTGTTAGTGGGTTGAATCTGTACTGTAGCCATCTATACCTTTCCTGAATATTTTCAACTATTTACTACTCTACAGGGTGAAAGTACGGACTGGGGGAGGTATAGAAGTAAACATCGCTAACCTATACTGTAACCCCCCCCCAACACATTGATTTTCTAAATTATTAGAGCACAGATTTTCCTTTTTCACTAAGCTAAGATCAAAATGACTTTTCAAAGTGAACATGTTCTGCTCCTTCAGTAAATCAGCCCTATGGTAAGCAAGTGTAATGTAACAAAGATGGGAAATACAGGAATTCAGTGATTGTGCTGTTCTGTTTTCTAGGAGCTTTAGTACATAGTGGTCACAGACATGAACTATCAGTCGAAAAAACTGCAAATTACAACATAACTGTGTATGAGAAATATAAATTTAATTAGTGTTACAGAGCAGCGTTGAATCACACATTGGAGAGTTTAGTGGTGAGATTTCCAACATGTGAACAAATCTGTCACTCTCTTTCTCAGCATCATTCCCCAGTTATATGTTTATTCTACATTCTTGCAACTTCATTGAACTACGGTGACTCCATAATTTTTAATTACTGTGGCAGGTAAAGAGATCCCATCTCTGATTTATAAATAAAAGTTAAAAGCAAAATGGATCACAAATGCTCACTTCTTTTTACTTTCCATTAATTATTTTTATTTGCTTGCAATTTACCTTGAAACTTGCTTGAAATGTAAAATGTACTTAAGCAACTCCCTAGCACAGCCTCTCCCTCCTATCATGTCAGCTCACTGTACATTAGTGTGGTGGTCAGTAGGAAGAATGCCTCTTACATTGCTGGCCAGTGGGAAGAGTGTAGCCCTTACAGATCATTGGTATCAATTAAACTGAGCTAAGATTTACAAATTGCAACCACTGGAGGAGCCCTAGGGTTCCATAGAACCCTGATTAAGTAACTTCTTTAGAGTGTCACTTGGGAGACTTTTACTGGTAAATTGCACTCATAAATACTTTAAATGTAAATATATCCTCATGGGAAGATTGTTTTTTTTTCAATGGATTGGAGTTTTTAACAAAACTTGCAGCTTTTAAAGGGTGATTCATCTTGCCTACTACCATAAAAAAAATTTAACATTGAATATGGGTGGAGCTGACCTTTAATATGCTGAGATATTGTGATTGACAGCTCTGTGATTTACATCTCTTATGTGTCTGTCAGTAAATCTTATCTGTAAAGGAGCTCAATTTAGTAGGTATTAACTGTAGCTTAAAAACATAGCTGAAATTGTCAGGCAGTGAAATGAATAAAGATTTAATGCGCCATTAATGTTGTTCTTGACATCTCCCACATGACTAATTTTACTTCCTGGCAATTAATTATGCACGGAATTATTCTAGTAAATGTACTTTGCATATTTTATTTGTCATTCTTTATTTTTTATTAATTTCTTTATTTTGTGACAGAGCACCATGCAGCCCACAGTTATGAATTCTGGGAGTTTCAGGGACCTGTACCCCCTCACTCGTGGAATCACTTTTGCCAGGCGGCCTTTGTCCTCTGCAAGTAGAAGTTTGTCTCGTCCTAATACTTCGTCTTCTGTGAGATCTTCTCTGTGTAGGTGTTTTTTTTTTTTTTTAATGAACACACACACCTGTGCACACTTACTCCCTCACTCATATCTCCTGCATATATTGGCAAACTCATTGGCACATTGTGGCCCCTGTCATGTTTTCTGGCATTCATCTCCTACATATATTGGCCCCTGTGATAGCATTCTTTTTTATTTATTAACCCGTGTTACTGGCCCCTGTTATCCACATACTAGCCCCATGTCCTACTCTATTGCCTTCTTATCCTGTCCATACTGGCCCCTGTTATACACATACTAGCCCCATGTCTTATTCTATTGCATTTTTCTCCTGTGTATACTGGCACCTGTTGTACACATAGTAGCCCCATGTCTTACTATATTGCATTCTTCTCCTGTGCATACTGGCATACTCTCCCGTATTCTTCTCTTGCACATTGTGGCCTCTGCCATACTCTCTGATTTCTTCTGTGCGAACTGGCTCTTTTCATACTTTCTGGCAGCCTCCCTCTGCACATACTGGTCCTTGTCACTGTCATACTCCCCTGCATTCTTCTGCACATGCCAGCCCCATGTAATGGGGTAATGGAGTAGAGCACACATGTAAGTTCATAATGAAGTTTTGGTTTATATTTGTAGCATCCTCAGTCCTCTCTGTCCCTGATCCCACTCTCACCATTCGAGAAGTAGAACAAATAATTTGTCAACGAGTGAATGAAATTGAGGAAGATTTAAAAAATGCCTTTATGACGGTGGATGTTGATCAGATGCTTTCCGTCACCAAGGGACAACTGAACCGAGTTCTAAAAAATTTTGTCATAAACCTGACCCAGTCACAGTTTGATGAACTGCTGACAAAGGTAAGAGCTCAGGGCCCTGCACTCCCGTTATCAGTTAGGAGTCTGCTTTTTTTTATTTGTCATAGTTTGTTAGCAACTTTATCTGTTGGAAGTAAAAAATGGATCTATGCCAAAATCAAAGGTTAATAAAACTATGTAACATGTTGGGACAAATTCCATATACAGTATGCCATTTTTTATTTTGCAATTGCTTACACATTAAAGAATACTTGTTAATAACTTTAACTAAATAATAGTTCAAGTTAATAACTTGAACTAAAGTCTTCAATCTATTTCTTCTTTAAAGTGCAATAGAAAAATGTAATGGAATTCAACTTGTTTGTCATGGGTACTAGATATTTCTAGTCGGTCCAGGTTTATGCATCGACCTTGGTGATACATGAAACCTAATTCCAGCTAAAAGTTTTAAAGTTTTTAATTGAATAAGTAATAGAATCTCTCTGAGGTATTTGTGTTTTTTCTGTGTTCCTGATCAACCTGGTTACCCTCACTTTTTGTTTCCATGGTTCCCTGTCAAAATAAAGCTACATTTTGGCCCTCTTTCAAACTGACATCCACCCATTTCGATTTTTGCATAACTTCTTCCAAAAGCTAACCAATGGTTTATATGAGGGTTGGGGGTTCCTTAGAGGCAGGGGGCTGTGATGTTTTTTAGGAAACTAAGTACAGCACCCTACTAGCCCCTCCAACCAGCTATGATCTGCCTGCATTGTGTAGAGAAGCATAAAGGCCAGGTAGTGTCACTAGGTATAAAATATGGTCTGCAGTGAAAGCAGAAATGCTCACTTTTTCAAACTGACATCCACCCATTTCGATTTTTTGCATAACTTCTTTCAAAAGCTAACCAACTGTTTGTATGAGGGTTCCTTAGAGACAGGGAGCTGTAATGTTTTTTAGGAAACTAAGTACAGCACCCTACTAGCCCCTTCCACCAGCAATGATCTGCCTGCATTGTATAGTGAACCATAAAGGCCAGGCAGTATCACCGAGTATAAAATATGGTCTGCAGTGAAAGCAGAAAGGGTTTTATTTGAACATTTCATAAGCATCGTAAAGAGGTGGAAACTAGGCAACTAGCATCCTACTGAGATGGGGGAATTAAATAAAACATGGAATGCAAAATAATATATATAAGCAATAATAATATATATTAATAGATTAAATAGTTCCTTTAAAAGTTTGCACCGTGACATTAATTATCTTACTTTTACAAGTTAAGTACAAGTTACATCTGTTCCTTTGTTGTCAGATTCCCATCAATCCGAATGGCACAATTCCTTACCTCGATTTTTTGGCCATATACCACCGGACTGGCAGCAGCATGTCCCAAGTAAAAAGGAGGTAAGTGACATTTGTCTTTTAAGGATTAGCAAATACAGGAACAATAACACACACATAGTTACACTCCGAACATGTCATAAAACAAATCACAAGTGGGAATGTGACAATACCTTAAATGAAATGGATTGTAAAAAGGTGCTTTGTTTAGTGACAGAAGACTCCTGTTACTATAACAAGAGCAATAAATCAGGATCTGCTGGCAAATCTTTTCTATGTTTACTTTCATATTGAAGTTACCACCTGTAGCCTGGCCTTAGTGACACTGTAAGTAGGAAACTTAGCAACTTTATCTGTTTGTGTTTGGTAGAAGCTGTTGTAGAGACTTGGAGCTGTCCATGGTACAGGGAAGGCTGAGTACAATTATGGGTAAATAAACATGTTCACAGATTTGTTACAGACACAATAACCCAATGTGTATAAAAAGGAATCTGCATTACTTTCAAAAGTTTGCATTTTATTATTAGGAGAATAAATACCATCAGGCACACAATAAAGGCAGTTTATGTTCCAAAATCTTTCCTGGTATCAGCCTGCAATTCTTGAACATTAGATCAGGGGTGGAAAGCGCAAGAAAGTGAGCCAGTGTTTTGACTGTAGTGAAAGACAATGGCTGTAAGGAGTAGGGAGCATAGTAACAGTGAGATGAGCTCACCAGTCTTTTTCTTTACCTTTTACTGTTCAGTAACAAGCTAGGGAGGGCCACAGTATTTAAGTGTTACTGGTGTTTCAGGTCTCCAGCCCAGCTAGACTGAGCTTTGTCCTGTGGATAGTTGTGTAAATCTCAGGGCTGGATGGACAGAAGTACAAATACATTCCCAGGTTAAAATGCACTCATATATGTACTTAATTAGTGTGCCTTCCTGTTTGACTGGAGCTGTTCAGCTTGAAAGTGAACCTATCTCCCTTGTCTATCGGAGTATACATTTTTTCTGTGTCATTGTGGAGCTCCTTGAATATTAGTCCTAGGGTATTATTGAGAATTAGACACACTTTGTAAATTGACTAAAAGTTGTTTACTCCAATATGTTTTATGAATTAGACTTTGTGCATTTGATGTTCAGCATGTTAAACAATTAAAAGGCAGCTCTTCTTCCTAGTTGAATGATGCCCAGCATTATCCAACCTACTTTCTGTAAGCCCCCGGTGTCAATGCTATATGCCCCACTGTGGATTCACTGGAGAGTGCTGCAGAGACCAGCACCATGTAGATCAGTATCTATCCATCACTACAGAAAGGTGGAGGTGAGAAGGACTGGTCATGTTACCAGACTGAAAGCTCAACAGGGAAATACGTAAGATACATAACAATATTGATAATCTTTTAGGGGTTTTGCGGGTGCTTCAATCTGAGGGGGATTGGAGTTTGTTCTGATCTCAGACTTTAGGTCTCTCTTTGATTTATTCAGTGCAGTGTAGTAGAAAATAATCCTATTGTCTTAATTGTTCAGTCCAATGAACATTTGAACTGAAAATAAATATGTATTAATATACATTTTCTACTTTTTGAAGATGGAGCTGTTCCCAGGCCCATCAAGTGATGACGCTCAATGAGCTTGAAGCCCAACTAAAGCTAAAGGTATGGTATTGAAGCATTACAGACCTTGGTAACACTGCTGTTATGTTGTTAAAGAGAACATGTAATTATTATTTTTGGTTTCAGATATTTGTGAAACACTGACCTAGAACATGCATGTAGATCTGGAAATCACAGGCTGAATATTTTAGGGTACATGATTGGAAGCCAGTGAATAAGCTTGCTATCCATCCAACTAGCACTTCAAATAGGTGGTGAGCAAAGGTAGCTGTCTTACTTTCCCTATGATGGGGTGTCCTGCATTCATGTAGTGCCAGCCTGCAGCTTTCAATGCTAATAGGATATTTCCATATTAAAATATTAAGACTGCAATGTACAGTTATTAGGACCATTATGCTAGTCACACCTTTACTTGTTTTGTTTAGGTGTCTTTCAGTAGATTTATGAGCCTCGGAAATTGTACTATAGCCCTACCAACCCAAAAGATCCCTATGTGCTTAATGTAGTGTTCCTGAGGCTGTAAACAATTCTAGATCATTTCTCCAACTAAAGCCCCATAGGCAGGTGAGGTTTATTGTTGCAAAAAGTGCTGCCAGAGTATTGAGAAAATTGTACTAGAGATATAGAGTAATTGTGTCTAGCGGCACTAACAAGTATTAGCCTTTGGTATCAGCTTTTTGTAGTCCCTGTACTGCAGCGCTTGTATCACCAATCAGGTGTGCTACAGATAGAACTAGGAACATGCTGACATTTAAATCATCAGTCTGCTGCATCTGGTTTCCCTGTCCAGTCACAGGCTAGGTGAGGGGGACTGTACCGGCCAGTGCTACTTTGCTGCAGCAAAGTAAAATTAGGTATACTGCCCTGCCAGACAAAGCTGTACTGTGTGGCAGAGCTGTGGTAACCTCATCAACAGGATTGAAAATATTTTGTAGGTAAATATTTTTTGAGGTAAAACAGCTCCTATCTATGTATTTCACTTGTGTATTTATTACCTTTGTGCCCATAGTTCATCTTTAACTTTCTTTCTTTGGCATCACTAAATGGAGAATGTTCAATGGGTTTGTTCCTCCGGCTTTGCTAGAGTTAACTATATTTTATCTGGCAATAAAATATACCATCAGATTTCCCTTCAAAACATGAGCTCGGAGATGGAGAGCGTAGTGTGAAATTGCACCTTAATTTGGTGTAAGAGAGGAAGGACATCTGTCACAATCTCCCTGTGTCGCACGTGTAGCGTTATCGCACTAATAGGTAACACTTTAAGTGTCTAATTGCTGAGAATACATGCTTACTGATTTATTTGCATAAGGTGAGAAGCTGTTTTGTTAACTGTTCGCGCACCTTTGACTGTATTGTTCTCATTATGCACTATAGGAATAAACAGCATGTTGTTAAATGGATGAAGAATGTAACATTTATAAAAGGATAGAAGTTAGGAAGGAATGTGAGACAACACAACAGCTTGTAACAATGCATTTACATCGTGTTGCATTATCTACATGAATGGACACTATCACTTAAAATAAATGAAAGGCAGTCTGGTAGTACATTAAAACCCAATAATACTTTCCATTAGGTACTTCTCACTGTACTGATTAAACTTGCCACTTTTTCTTCCTAAATGCCACCTTAACTTTTCTCATAAATGTCACTCATACTTTTTTTCTAAATGCCACCTTAACTTTTAAAAACGTAAAGGTATTGCTGAAATTTTATGCCAGGCATGCCCCAGCAGTGCTGGCTTCTTGTGCTTGAGTGTGACAGCACACAGCAAGATGTAAGGATCTCTACTGATAAGTGTTGTGGTGGGCAGTACTCAGGCTTATTCATTGAAGGGTGCAACAATGCTAAGCCAGTCAGAATGCAGGGCACTTTCAGGATCAACCTCATTCAAAATCCTGCCACCTCCTGGGACTTCCTACTGATCCTTTACCGTAATAAGTGGTCTTACTTATCAAAAAGAAAGCTTCAAAGATTAGATGGTGGTACCAAGCTCAGTGTGTTCAGGAAGTGTCATTTCTTTGTATGTTACACCAGCTGCTTGTATGGCCTGATTAACTGATTTATTAAAGCTCCCCAAGGCTGGAGAATATACACTTTCATCAGTGAACCTGGACCTAAACCAAATCCAGGTTTGCTGTATCACCCAGCTTTACTAATGAAAAAATATCTTCTCCAGTCTTGGGGAGCTTTAATAAATCAGGACCATTGTCTTAGGATGCAGTTTTAGCGGGTTCCTAACGGGTATGGTTGAAATACTAGCCCTGTCACATGAAACCTGGGGAAAAAATTGGTGTATTGTGGGAAGTGTAAGTTTTAATATTGACATACCATATCAGTGAGTAAATAACAGAATACTGCATTCTCACAAAAAGGAAATTTTTCCTGAAAAGAATAATTACCATAATTAATATTTAAAATTGTCTTTATCTAGGCCATACTAAATGGGTAGAACCAGGCCCAACATGTGTGCTTAGCTTAAACAAGACCTTTTCATAAATACCTGTGATATGCCTTCTTTTTTGTTTATTAACTTATCAAATTCATTCTGCATTCATACAATATTATCTATTATTTTCATATATTTATCCAGTAAAGCCTGTTACATTTTTAAGTGACAATAAAACCTGAAATTTCAGTTCTTTCTGGCCCCATGATTTCAGACTGGTGTACACCTTGAATGGTGATAATTAAAACTAGGTTAATTAGAATTAGCTAATTAAATAGTAATTAGAGAAACCTTGTTACAGTCATCTAATCTCGCTATAACATGCAGACCTTGCCATTTTTTTCCTGTCATTTTAACTAATTAAAATATGTCTTGTACTTGTAACTTGTAACATTAACATTACGGTATCTGTGCCATTTTTCTCAAATATGTCAGCAATTAATCAGATGTTTAATATAGCTAATTATTTCAATAATTTGTGACATAAAGGACATCACAAAAATAAATACTATTTTTAAAATTATTATTGTAATTACATAAGGCTTTGTTGTGTCAGATTTAAACCTGCCCTGGAATATCACATTTAGAATACATCTAGGGGCTAGGAGGAAATTGTGACTTTTTTTTCAAAATGACAGAGCAAACCTGTAATGGCAAATGTAATTAAAATGTATTCTACCGAATTGGAACTGGAGCTCTGACCTCAACCCCACTGAGCACCTTCAAGATCATTTGGAATGTAAGCCAGGTCATCTCATCCAACATCCGTACCTAAACTCACATTTCAGATTTCCACAGATACACCTTATAATTTTGTGGAACGTTTTACCAGAAATGCAGAGACTGGCAAATTCATATTAACGTCCATAGCTTTTGCTTGCTTGCTCATATAGATATGATGATCTGATGTCCACAACCTCACTGGCAACACATTGCAGTTGTCAGACATTTAGAGCACGTTAACATATTTCTAGTTAGTAGTTGTTTTTTGTACTCAAAAATACACCTTTACTGTGAATGAAGTCTTAAGTAACCCAGGCTAATAATTAAACCAAGACTGATTTCAGTGTAGTGTTTAGAAGCTGGTGTATGTTGGAGTGCAATACTCTGTTAAAATTGTAGATGGCGATGTTGCTGTTTGACTCACTATTCTGTTCTTCCAATACACCAACCCAGGACAGATGTAATAATGCAGAATGACAGATATGTCCATGGATTCAATATCTTTTTCATCACCAGATAAATTATCTAGAAGCTCTGTATGCACTAGCTTAAGGTAAAAGTGATAGTTTCTATTAATACGGAACCATAAACCCTCCCTATAGCTTGGTTTGCCTGCAGGGGTCTAATCCCTGGTAAACTTTGTGTTTGTGACGTGCCACAGCATACACAGGGTTAATGACTTTGTTCATTCCTTCATGCACTTGGCCATTTAGCACTGCATCCTATAAACGAGAGCAGCTCACATGCCCTTCTATACCTAGAAATATGACTATCTCTCACTGCACCCACACACATGGAAGAATGCCAACAGTAAGTACAGGTGGGTGGACTGGTTCTCTATGAAGAGAACCTGGCACTTTTTTATGTTGGCAAAATGACAGATTCTTTCTAAAGAAAGCAAGAACAAACACAGATAAACTTAGATTTAGGTATACTTTATTTTATGATTGGATTTGACATGGCTACAAAGAAATAAAATGAGCTGATAATTATACAGGAAACATTAACGTTCAATCATGTGGCCTCTGATGCCTTTTTTGGAACCCAGTGTTCACCCCAGCCTTTTTTAGCTGGATGCCCCACCCGGCTGTTTCTGTGAGGTTACTGAAAAGTTGGGTCACAATACAGGGGCTGCCACCCACCTATAATTTCTGCCCACCCAGCTTAAAGTAATTGCTGGGGAAAATACTGAAACAGACCAAAATCAGACCAAAAATGATAATAGTTTAGCCATCTCTTTAACTCTCCAAAGAGGTGGTAGTTAAGGTAGCACTGAATATGATCAGTAATGTTTATGTTTGTAGCAGATTTGTTTTTAGGGGGTTTGTAGATCCAAGCTACTTACAAGAAAATACTGACCTGATTGTAGGGACTTCATAGCTGTGAATAGGTGACATTACGCCACCTGCCAGATTGCTGCCTAGACTGCATAGCCCCTGAAGATTGGGGCCCAAAACATTTCAGAATATGTTTCTTAGTAAATAAAAAGACTAAAACTTTGAGCATTCTGTTTTTAGAACTTTTTTGTTTGGTGCTTCTACACTTCACTTCTAACACAGCTTACACAAAACATGCTATACCACCAGCTTTCTTATATCTACAAATAGCTTACTCTTCCTATGCTGCCTAAACAAAAACCGGTGAGAGACAAAAGCGTGAAAATATCAGAGAATTGCACATGGTTTCTAATTAGCAACTTTTCTGCAATTTATTGCTTTTCTGCCCCTTGATGGCGCTGCTGAGTATTCCAACGCTCTGTGCCGTATCGCTGCTACATTTCTTTCTTCCCAAGGTTTGTCAGAGGGATGATAAAAAGACAACTGCTTATTGTACATTAGTTAATCCCTTCGCTGCCAGCGGGTCTGGAGAAGCTCGGAATGGTTTAACTGGTGTGCAATAAAAGTCTCCTGTAAATTATTGGCTTTAATCACGTCTCGACAAAATTATATAGACATTATAAATAAAGGACTATAGGGGAGAGAGAACACTCCAAACATGAGGACTAGGGGCCACATTGTGTTTGGAACATATGAAAAATAGCAAGACAGGAGTAGTACTGGAGTTTTTGTATGTATTAATTATGAAGGGAGCCATATTCATGAGCCTGTACAATGAATAGTTTCTACCACCCCCTATTTCTTTAGAGCAGCCACTGAGTATATAGAAATCCCTGCATCATTATACTAGCAATGTCATTTGTCATGGCGAGATTATTTTTACTGGTAATATAGGGCTGATGTAGAATGCTCAGCCAATCACAGGGCTGCATACAAAGAGACCAACAGCCAAACGTTCATACTGTATTCAGGGCCCACACAGGACAGTTCAGGTCAAATTCAGCTAACCTGTCAGCATGTGCTTGGGTTCTCTGGAACACATGGAGAAAACAAGAAAACAAAGATTACCATGGCTGGATTCACTTGTAGAGAATCACTTGTAGAACCTTTTCCAGTATTAAATGCTGCTCTACGGTAAACTATTACAGTACTGATTGTCTCTTTGTGGACATGTTCTGGCTGTGTCAGTATGTTAGGCATTGTCTCTGCAGACATTTCTGGGACTGATTCCATTTCTGCAGATATGTTTCTAGTGTTAGCATGTTACTGAATAACCCTGAAAACATGTTGCTTTTTTGTAACATGTTGCCGAGACAAGGAAGCTAGCCTTGGGGAGATAAAAAGTATTAGTCTGTCTCTAAAGACCACATAGACCTCAAACAGATAGCTGGAAACTAGTCCTTCACTTGGTCTCTTAAGCTACGTACACACAGCAGATTTTTATCACCCGATAATCGGCATCGGCCAATTATCGGGCGAAAATCTTCCGTGTGTACAGTCGGTGTCGTCCATCGTCCGGACGACCGACCTGCCGGATCCACGGACGATGGACGACAGACGATCGTAATGAAAGTGAAGGGGAGAGCGCGCAGCAGGGTGCCGCTCCGTCGCTCTCCCCCCTCCCCTCTCCATAGAGCATGAACGGTGCTGTATGTACAGCATCGTTCATGCATCTTGCAGCCCCTTGTCGTTGGAAAGGATCGTGAAAGATCCTTTCCAGCGACAAAAATTGCAAGTGTGTACGCAGCTTAAGTTTTTCTGTGATCTGATCACCACATGACTTGCTGTAATCCAATTTCAACCCTGGAGAGATGGAAACACATTGCCCTGTGTTTTTTTAATGTTCCAATGGTAAGGCCTTTGTCCATTTGTTTGTGTCAAATAGGTTTTGCATACTTTTAAAACTCTATGTGCTTGCAAATTACTGTTGAAGCAGATCAAATCCAGGTTTGATAAAGGTCAACTGCACTATACCAACAAATAATGAATGCACAATAAATTCTGAATGAACAATCTCAAACTAATGTCAAACTGATGCCATCAATAGACATTGACATAGGCATCTGTGGCAATTGTGCACACTTTATTTAATACAGCAAATATTATGTAGTTTTTTTTATATTCACAGTCGTCTTGAAAAAAATATATTTTATACCTTATTGGGTTTTTTTTGTGTTTAATTGATCACACAGCCCCCATTTGGCATCCCCTACCCATGGCTCTTGCTGGCCGCTGCTGTTAACTAATGCAGCAGGGCTAGGTGGGGGATGAAGGGTTGTGGTGCAAAAACTGCCTTCAGAAGATACAGGAATGCTATGTGGTAGCATGGCATGCTGTATCTCCAAGCAGCAGTCCAAGGATGGGTGCTTACAGCCCCATCATTCAGCAAGCAAGAAAGCAATGCCGTAGAAGTAGGTGAGTATTCTCCCTGCTACCTTAATGATCTTGCCTTTGGTGAGTTGGTATTAGCAACACAATCTCTAGTATAACATGTACAGTGACATGTGCAGTACAACAAAGCCTGCCATTCCCTTTTCCAGAGTTTTACTGTAGCTGAATAACAGGACAGAATTAGGTACTTTTCAGAGCTGTGCTAGCAACTGCCCTTCAGGCAGATAAAAAAAAAACTTCACGTAACATTATTAAGTATTAATTAATGATGTGATTAAATGTATTAAAAAATGCAGCTTGTGTAGGCATCTGATTTTGATTTAGTATAAGCATTCTATAATTCTGTATACTGCAGCAGGTAGAGGGAGGGGCAGCATAAGGAGCCAATCAGATCACAATACTTCTGTGCACATGATGACAAATGACATTTTAATAAATAATAGAGAATAAAAAGTAGCAGTGTTTCTTTAATTTATACTAGTTGTGTTCTTCATCATTACCGCATTATAGATCTGTAACAAAATGAGCAGTCCAACACATCCCCAGCGAGCATAATATTCATCATTCCAGCAGATCTGCACACAGGGCCATACCCGACCAGGGAAACGCCACCTCGTCGTTAAACACATTAATTTTTATGTAAATGCAAGTCAACTACCCATAGTGGACACTCCAGTTAATTAAAAACAGAAGACAAACCAAAGTAATGCACTCCATTTGTTTTTCTAGGCAGCCTGCCAGGGGTTGGAAGTATTCCAGCGCTACCAGCTGGTAAATAGGATATATGCACAGCAGGGCGCCAATACTCTGTAGAGTGTAAACAGATGGAATCAATAGAGAGAGACAAGTTAGACCGCACTTCTGCAGGAACACAGCCAGAATGCACAACCTCACAGTCTAGATACTTATCCTGTTCCAGTTCATTTAGTAGCGAATGTCTCTTGATATCTGCTCATCTGTGTCTTCTTTTTTTATTTCCACTATCTCTTCTGTCTTTCCTCCAGAATGACAATTTCGAGAGGATGATACGGAACAAAAATGTGGTTAATAAAAAATGATCCATGACCATCGCAGGGTAGCTATAGCATGCTTGGGCAAGTCTTGTAGATGCTGGTCTAAGAAGGATGCAGCTTGCTTGAAAAGCTCTTGTGTTTGACCGGTTCACCTGCAGAGATGCCGTCAAAAGGCAGCAATAAAACGACCCCTCAGGGGAGCGGTTTTCAGTTTTGATTGCCTACTTGATATTGTTGTGTACATATTCCAAGTGCAAGGCGGCACTGAGAGTCTTTAATTGTATCCATAAAAGGCTGCATATTGTTGTAGGGTTTCAAAGTCATGCAGAGGGCAAGGTACTTGTTTTGTGAAGAAGCTTTCTTAGTCGACATACCCAGAGAAGTAAGAGCTCCTGTAGATGCAAGGTGGTCACATGTAGAGGCACAATGCTGCAGCTCTTAAGGATCTTCATCTGTTGGTGATACGTTTGTGCTCAACACCAAAAACTTGGTACCACTGGTTTTCAAAACAACATTTTCAGAGCTCAAAAACAGAGGGAACATCCCCTACACCCAAACAACCCACCTCCATACAAGTAATTCAGCCTGAACAAATAATCATCTATTTAATCAGATCTTAACACTTCAACTGCTCCTACCTCTGCTAAACATGTCCTATAAGGCATGGGTCCTCAACCACCGGCTGTCTGACAGGTGGGCCGCGAGAGCAAGGAGACAAGCGGTAGTCCACGGCTCTGGTTGGTGCACTCCCCAGTGGAGTCAGGAAATGGACCCCGCAGAGGGGCGGCTCACCGGCCAGAGCCGTGGATATCGCCCCCCCTACGAATCGCAGAATCAGAGCGGTGTGGGTCTGAGCCGGCCATAGGAGAGTGGATGGGTTCTGACTATATGACATCACTCAGGGGGAAGTTTCTTTACAATTGAGTGACACAGGATTGTGTCCCAGATTGGGGACCACTGCTATAAGGGTGCCCTTAAAGGAAACATTTGTGCCCTATTTAGAACTTTTCTTTTCAAGTCCTGCTCTGTAGTTACACCATTTGGGAGAAAATCTCTCCCAAGGAGGGATATCCACATTTGGGATTTATACTTCCCATTTATTTTGGGTGACAGTGGTCACTGGGGACCATAAAGAGGTTGATGTGTTTTGTAAATACAGAATACCACCCTTCTTTGCCTCCCATTCCCATTATGTGAGTAATTTAAAACCTTATTTGATTCTTGGCAGAATAACAGATATTTGGTTGTAGGTTTAGATATAATTTATAATGTTTGAGGCTTACCATAAAAGCCAGCTTCTAATGAAACTTGGTGGCTAAAGCTGAAAATTACACACACAAGTAAAAAAGTCAGAACACTAACTCCACAACCCTCCCTCCTTCCCCTCCCTGTATGCTCTGTTCAGAGAGTTCCCCCTTTGTAATTTCAATCCGACAGAATGAATCTAAAAGAAACCAGCAAAATCCAGTGTCATGAAGCTTCCTGTATTAAATGTATTATAAGCAAATGGATATAAACTTTTACCACAACGTACCGCAGTGCTTTCCACATGCACTATTATTATTAGATAGTATTTATATAGTCCAGACATATTACACAGCACTTTACAAAGTCCAAAATCATGTCACTAACTGTCCCTCAAAGTGAACCACAATCCATTGTCTCTACCATAGTCACATAGTTACAAAGTAGGTTAGGCTGAAAAAAGACAAAAGTCCATCAAGTTCATCCACTAGGGATATAAACATATCCCAGATATAAAACCCTATGGACATAGCTGGTCCAGAGGAAGGCAAAAAAAACCTTGGTACAATTTGATTGAACAAGAAAAAAATTATTTCGTGATTCCATGAGGCAATCGGATGTTCCCTGGATCAACAGTCTCTGTTATCTTTACTTTAAATCCTTAATACCCAGTTATATTCTGTGCTTCTAGAAAAACATTCAGCTTTTTCATTAAGCAATCTATAGTCATATGTTATTAATACAGTCTAAGGCCAATTTTGAGGGAAAGTTAATTAACCTAACTGTATGTTTTTGGGATGTGGGAGGAAACCGGAGTACCTGGAGGAAACCACACAAACATGGGGAGAACATACAAAATCCATGCAGACAGTGTCCTGGCTGAGATTTGAACCTGGGATCTAGTGCTACAAGGGCATAAATGCTATCCACTGAGCCATCCATGAACCCTAAAAACTGTGTTCTGCATTAACCTCACATATTATAAATTGAGTGCTGAAATAAGCCTGTTTTTTCATTCTAGATATCTAAGAATCTGAAAAACATTGTCAGATCCTGTCGACTATTTGATTATAACCAAAATGGGCAAATTCAGAAGCATGAACTCCGCCGCATACTGGAAAACTACTGCTTCAAAATGAAGAATGCAGAGTATGAAAAGTAAGTGTTGTATGAAAATACTGCGTGTGATTATTTTTGAGAACATTAACATTAAATAATTTTATACAAAAAACTGAACCTTTCACTCAGGTATTGTGACAGTGTGTATAAACCCCAACAATGAACTTTTCCTATTAATATTACACAGTATTTATATAGCGACATCATTTTACGCAGCGCTGTACAAAGTCGATAGTCATGTCAATAACTGTCCCTCAAAGGAGCTCACAATCTAATGTCCCTACCATAGCCATATGTCATTAATGTAGTCTAAGGTCAATTTTGAGGGGAAGACAATTACCCTTACTGCATGTTTTTGGGATGGGGGAGGAAATCAGAGTACCCGGAGGAAACCCATACAAACACAGGGAGAACCTGCAAACTCCATGCACCTAGCGCTGCAAAGGCAGGAGTGCTACCTCTGAGCCACCATGCTGCTTCTCCTATCCCCCTTTTTTTTTTAAATTACAAGATAAATATATAACCTAATAAAAAATAAAGACTTTTTATTTTGTCTGTTATATCTGCCTAGATATGAGCTTTACATTCTTTTGAAAATGTTTTATTCTGTTTGTTTATTAAGTGCAACAAAATACCCGTTGATCCATAAGGAAATCCATATCTGTCCTTTATTCTACACGCTGCAAAATTAATTACAACGCTATTAGGATGTGTGTGAGGACTACCGAACAACTCCCCCCTTTCTACATAACAAATAGAGGGTGGCCTTCCAAACTCAACAGTAGTAGACAAATCCTTATCAATTCTGCCATATAATGCATTTGTTCTTCATAGTAATGTTTGGCCCACTGCACTGTTGGCCCATTATGGCTGCTCTCAGTACCCAGAAGGTAGTTAGATGCACACTTCAGCACAGGTAGTATTTGCCTGTTAACATCTGGAACTTAGCTGTCACCATAGGGCTGTGGGTGCCTGTACTTTATACCTGGGGCAGGTGATTCTCTTTTAATTTTCATGATAGTTTTAGGCAGTTTATTGTAGAAGGGTTTGACAAGTTCTCTTATGCTTTGTCACCGCTGCAGCCAGTACAATTCCCATACTTAAGCCCCAGTCCTTGTATTACTGCAAATTTTACACAGACCGAAAAATGGTTACAGCAACATTACAACCAAAATCAGCCAGCTCATGTTTATTGGCATTACATGCTCAGTAATCAGGGGGGTTATTAGGCACAGGAGTTTACTTTCCTGTACATTAAACAAGCATTGTTCATCATTAGCCTGCATTAAAAGGTTGTGTGTAATTTCCTCTGTTAATGGTGGATAATTACACATGATTTTGGTCAATAAACTATTGGCTAAATACATATCATTTTCTTTATATTGTACTGGCAGCACCAAATTCTCACACTGTACAGGAGATGGAGCTTTTATTAAACAGCACTAGATACAACAATTGTACCTATCCATAGTAGTTATGTTCTAACAAATGTCAGAACTGTGTAAGTGGCTTCCCCACAACACATTAAAGTACATTTGGTAAAATCATTTACATTAAAGATAAAGTAAAGTATATTTTCAGTAATTGCATATTTTGAGTTTTTACATTAATTAACTGTTTTCTTTGAAGTATATGAAAAGATCTCTTTTTAAGCGTCAACATATTCAACCCTAAAAGTAAATTACTATTCTATTTGCAGCATTTATTAAAATAGTATGGCTAGGTTATTGTTCATGCATTTCCTGAAATAGGTCTTCCAAATGTGGTCTTGCATGGCCATGAGAATCAGGTGATTTTTACAAAGTTTATGATCCGAAAAACCTGTTTTCAAAGCAACCAATTACTTTTTGGGGTCTATTTAAAAGGAAGTCAATATGTTTTCAATAGCTATTGTTCAATCAATGTTCTATTGATGAAGGTCAAATTTATTGGTTTAAAAATAGACTCCTGTCAGTTACTTGCAAAGCCTGAATATGAAAACATGCCCAAAAAATGTATTTTAAAAAATATGTAGTTTTTATGTCTTTAAATCACCATTAAAATATAGGTATGAAAATAAATATGTAAAGTTTGTAGGTAGTAACTGCCATACTTACCTCTTCCTCGCTAATGTGCAGGCACCTCTCTCCTGTTCATGCGGGCAGTTTTGAGTCCGGGCCATGCCTGCTCTTCCAGATTTAATCAGTATCGCTCCTCCCGCTGGCCAATCAGGAAATAGCCTCTTGGCTTTTTAGCTAGCTCAGACACAGCACTCTGCGTTCGTGCAATGTGTCTCCACTAGTGCTGAGCCCCCTAGCTCTGCTGAGCATTTCCTCTGCACCTGCGGTTTAATTCAGTGCTGTCTTTGTCCAGCTCCTGTGTTATCCCTTATTGTCCAGTTTGGTGTTTCTTTTCCTGTTCCCTTGTGCTGTTCCAGTGTTCCTCTGTGTCTGCAGTGATTCCTTTGTCTCCTGTGTCACTTGTGCCTCCAGTCGCTTCCTGTGTCTGCGTTGGTCGCCATGTCACCGGTGTCACCACTAGAGGCTCTGGAGAAGACCTCGTTACTGCTTAGATTCTGGGACTTGGCTCTTCCCAGGGCTCACACCACTCCTATGCAAGCCATAGTGCCCCCTAGAGGCCTGTCTCCTCAAGCATGACAGTAGCATTAGAATTTAGCTAATTAACAACCCAATACTTTGTATTTAATTTGAATTATTTTGAAGTATTTTAATTTAAAAATGTATAAATTAAAAAAAATAATTTACACCATATTTAACTGGATCCAATGTGAAAAATTTAACTTTTAGTTGGGTGAATCTTGGGTAAAATCATTAATTAATACGTAATTTCCATTAAGTTACTAATTCTACTCGGAAAACCCTATTGTACCTTCTCTACTAGGCCCCTGGACAGTGGAGGGGATGGCACATTCTTTTGCTCTCCCTTTCCTTTTCCTGACAGCTATCATGCATGCAAATAGATTTGATATTGATATTAGAGGGGACCTTGTGTCCTTTTATCATTTTTTCCTAAATTATAAAAAAAAATAACATATATCTTTGGGACTGTTCCGTCAAAGTACTATTGTCGATCAAAGTATTGGGATTTCTTGCTAATGAGCATTGTATGTTTTCACAGATCACTCTCATTCCTTCCCCCACCACCATTTAGTTGACAATTTAGGTGCAATGTTCAGGGGCTTTGCAATTAATTAGAAAAATCGGTGACTATAGACTTAAATGACAAAAGATGATTACCTTCCTTCTTTAAACAAATAGTTCTTTCCTCCCTTATGTATAGGAAATGAAGAGAGGAAGATGTTTTGAATTCCAGCTTGTATGACAACCATGGCTGCCCCATATATACAGTGAAAGAGGAAGAGAGTTAATGAGTGTTAGTTATGTAATGATCCAAATAGCCATCACCATGTACTTATGGAATTTTAAAATATTCATAGAAGCAAGGTTTTGTAAAGATTAACACACTTTGATAAGATTAGTTAGTTTATGCTGACAAAAAATGACCACTTCCCTGTGACAACACTGCGAAATATCTGATGTCCTGTCAATGGAATGTGACCTCTTTACTCCTACTAAATAATATGATATTGGTTAATTTACCAATAAAAGATTCTGAAGTCTGTCTTACAGCTCCCGGTTCTCCAGCCAAAATCCCACTGGCATAATGAAATTAGGAAGGCAATAACCCGGCGCAGTGTTTTATTTCACAGTAAACCCAGGGTTTTTCACTGCGATCAGAAAAACAGCTTAGATCCTTAAATTGAATTTGTATCCATTCCAGAATCACATAAGCAGTAAATTATAAAACGGCTGCCCGGTTTTCAATTAAACTGCTAAGACACAAGGAAAAGGATTTAAAAGGAGAAACCAGGAGTGCTGGGTGGGTGAAGCTTGGGGAGGGGGGGTGACAATTCACTGCATCACAGCTGTCCTCCCTTGAGCAGTAGGGCCTTACAACAAGCTGGTGCATTCAATGTGCGGCACAAATAAAAGGAGCAGTGAAAAGTATCAGCGCTGTAACTTTTCATGACTGTAATAAAGAAATTCTTGCATGCAAAGCAATAAAGATAATATATGATTGAACACTGAAATAGCAATAGTAAAAATGAAAGAGAGGTGTTCATCAAGACAAAAATTATCAACAGAAATTAAGAATTAACAGAATTCCAAGTGTAGTCCAGGCTATGGACATTTGAATGTATATGTGTTCTCAGCCAATAGTAAATAAGGTTTCAAACAAGCCCTCAATGACCTCAATGTTGCTTCCAGTACTATGAAGCAGGTCTTGCTCACAGCAGTGACATTGAAATCATCCAAGTCAGAACTTAAGTTCTCGCGTATATCGCCAAGATTTTCTCTTTGTTGACATTACAAATAAGAATGCTGCTGAGTCACGGATGAGTGAGTAGTTTAGGGTGAACTCACCTGCTAGGTTATTGCTGGCAGGGTGAGCAGAGTGAAATGACTTGCTGGACCACAGCTTCCATGGTAGAGCAGAATAAACTGACCTGCCGGGTTACTGCTGGGATGGTAAAGCAGAGTGAGTTGAGCTTCTGGGCCACTACTAAAACTAGGGAAACTAGGTGAGTTGAGCTTCAGAGTTACAGCTTGGAGGAAGAGAAGGGGGTGTTGAGTTACTGAGTCACTGTTGGGAGGAAAAAGTAGTAGGAGCTGAGCTGCTGTGTCAGTGCGGGGAGGGTAAACCAGGGGTAAACTTTATCCATAATGCAAAATAAAAAGGTCTTTGCTTGATGTTCCAGTTGGCTTTCAGGTAGCAATTCCTTGTTGTTTGCTAAAGGGAAAAAAGTGTATTTTCAGTGAACTTCAGCATTAAGCCCAATTTACACTGTTGCCTAGTGGAAGTCTTCTTTAATTCTTTACGACTATTTCATAGGTATTATTAATGTGCTGATAATAGTGATGCCAAAATTGTAGTCAATGGTGGCAGCCATCAAATTTCAGATTTTAGTTTACAGTTTGTATTCCAATATTTTTATTAAATTTTAATAAGTAAGACATAAATACAATTTTACACGTAAACATCTTTTAAAAATCAAAACTTTAAGTTATTTACTAATCCTGGATTGTGACACATTACTTACATATTTTACTAGACTAATAATAGAGCACCACCACAGACTGCAACATTCATTTTCTTTAGTTTTATTTAAGTATTCCTGATAATCGCAGAATATCTCTTCCAAGGATCCCAGATCTTATCAAATGTCACTATTTTAGTTTGAAGTGTATGTGTCATCTTTATCATTTACCATGATCCAGTCCAATTTAATAATAAATGGACTCATTTTAGTTGTAGATGCTTTCCAGGACTTAGCTAATGTGATCCGTGCAGCTAATAAAATCATAAGTTTCAGTGAGGACTTTGGGGCTACTAGATCACATCTGCTAAGTACAGTCTCTGGGGAGGCTTTCACCTCTCTTTCTAAAACTTTTGATATTACAATAAATATCTTACTCCAAAATGTTTGAGCCACTGGACATATCCACCACATATGAAATAATGTGCCCATCACAGCCTCGAAAACACAGCGTCGAAGATAATGGGTGAAATTTAAATATCCTTTCAGGGACCAAATACCAACAAAGCATGATTTTTTTAATTGGCCTCAACTAATGCTGAGGTCAATGTTTTTTTTGAGATATCATTCCACTCTTCCCTTGAATTTGCCCTACCTAAGTCTCTATCCCAAGACTTCATATAATTCAGTTTATTAGAAGATGACATCAATATACTATAAATTATTGAGATTTGTCCCTTTTTATCCCTTAATGTTTTACAAGACTTTCAAAAGCTGTGAGACCCAATGGTTGTGGGGCTGACCTAATTTTAGAACGTATAAAATATCTAATTTGCCTATATTGAAAGTATTCATTATTTGGAAGTCTCCCATTACTAATAAGGTATTCTAAACTAAGCATGTCCCGTTTATCTAATATATCATGTATATGTTCGAACCCTTTATCATACCACCATTGAAAACTCATGCTTTCATTGCCCGGAGAAAACTCTGGGTTATCCCATAATGGGGCAAGAGAAGTATGTACTGAGCTCAGTTCTGATTTATTTTTCATCTTGTCCCATAGCATTAATGAGTGAGATAAGGTTGGACAGTCTCTATATTGTCTACGTTTCCTAGGGACCCACATTAATGATGCCATTTTGCCCCTTTTAACTTCAAATTCTTCCATCTTTACCCATTGAGGTCTATTACCCCTTAGTGTGGAGATCGAAAGTTGTGAAAGTTGAGCCGCTAATATTGTTTAAAGGAGGGAACCCCCATACCCCCTTGAGAACATGAAGCCAGCATAGTTTGTTTCTGAACCCTACCTCGTTTTCCTCCCCAAACAAAATTCATAACCTTTGCCTGAAAAGAGGCCAGTGTTGATGGAGGAATACACAATGGGAGAGTACAAAATAGGTATAATACCCGAGGTAGGATATTCATCTTGACTGCTGCTATACGGCCTAGATGGAGGGGCAACAGCCCATTTATTAAAGTCTGCAAATTTTTTTTTTAAATAAGGAAATATAATTTACTTGGAATAAAGATTTATATGCAGGGGTCAAATAAATTCCCAGATATTGAAGGGATTGAACTTCTCAACAAAAATCAAAATTATCTTTCACCTTTATAATTTGATTATCCGGGATAATATTATTTAAAGCCTGAGATTTCGAAAAATTAACTTAAAGGCCTGTAATTCCTGCAAATTTATCTAGTGTTCTAAACAAATTAGGTAAAGTGGTGTGAGGGGAGGGTATGTACATTAAGATATCATCTGCATAGAGTGGACATTTATGCTCTTTCGTGCCACACCAGATTCCTTTAATATCTGGGTGAGCACGAATCGCTATCGCCAAAGGCTCTATCAATAAAGCAAACAAAAGAGGCGAAAGAGGACACCCTTGCCTTGTTCCCCTTTTAATAACAATACTAGTGGAGAGCAAACCTCCTAGTGAAATATTCACTTTCGCCTTATCATATAATACTATCAAAAGCTTTTTGTAAATCAATAGCAAGTATCGCTTCCCTCTTTTTTCCACCATCCCAATTAGTATGTAATAACTTTATTAAATCTATAGTGCGTCATATTTGATCGGAAGCTTGTCTACACGGAATGAACCCTTGAATGCTTTGAGGATCTCATTCCCCGCTATAGGTTTATCCATAAGATCCACATATTCAGGTTTTAGCTTTGGAAGCTGTCTCTCCTTAAAAAATGCTTCCTTACGCACGAGTTAAAATTTGTTGATTCCCATAAAGTGAGGAATAAAACTTCTCAAAGACCTTTTCCTCTGAGTTTTGAGTAAGCGTTCCATCTTTTGTTTTAATCTTAGGGAGTGTATAAATTTTAGGTCTAGGGTTCAGTTTATTAGCTAATAATTTTCTTGGCTTATCTCCCCACGTATATAATTTATGGGCCAACCCTCTCAAGGATTTCTCCGCCCTCGTAGTCAATAACAAATTAAGTTCAGTTCACTTTGCTTCAATTTGAGAGCTAGGAATAGATTTTGGATTGGATTTATGACACTTTCTGTTGATTCCCCAGTCTGATTAATTCTCCTCTTACATATGCCTTATGAGCTTCCCAATTGTTAGCTGGGGAAGTATCCCCTGGTAAATTAAAATTAAAATATTCAGAGATCAGAGATCCAACCTCCGCCTTAATCTCTGGGTCAGATAACAGACTCTCATTTAGCCTCCAACGAAATCCAGATTGCATGGTTTGAAATGCGATTAGATTCACCATAACAGGGTCATGATCTCACCATGGTACTGAGTTGATCTTTGCTTTAGCTACTATAGAATCGAGTTAGAATGGGTAAATATATGATCAGTTCAGGAATATTGATTATGGGCAACCAAAAAGTACGTAAAATCCCTTTCTGAACGATTCATTTCATGCCAAATATCAATAGGATCAAATTTTTTTCAATAATTCAGACAACTTACAGCTCTTTTTAGGTGGATACCAATATCTAGGCTTCTTCGTTTTGTCCAAAAATTTATCTGAGGCCAAATTAGAATCTCCCAACCATATAAGCGTTCCCTGTGCAAAGGAATCCACTTTATGCAACAATGAATTAAAAAATGCAATCTGACCTTAATTTGGGGCATAATAGGTGGCAACCGTTATCTTCTGACCTGAAATAGTTCTACATACCATAAAATATCTTCCTTCTGGGTCTTGAAGTACCTTTTGTACTAAAAAATTAAGATGTCTAGCAAAACATAACATCACTCCACCCTTTTTTTTCTGAGTTTGCACAATAATTTACAGGAAATCTCCTATGAAAAAAATGCAGCATTGATTTATTAGTAAAATGGGTCTCTTGTACTGCAAGAATATCTATTTTTAGCGAGTTATATTAGTGAAAGGCCTTCACTCGCTTAAGTTAGGAGTTCAGGCCTTGAACATTATAGGGCTGATTTAGTTTCGTATGTTAGTGTTGGTGATCCTGCCATAAATGAAAAAAGTAAAAAAAAAACTGTTAAAAACTGTTTTTGCTCAAAGCCCTCAGGGAAAAGGGAAAAAACACTAGGGAAAAGACACAGACAGGGAAAAAACATACATAATACCACAAACAAAAACACATAAAAAACTGATTCTCTTATGTAAAAATTTCTGGGGGTCCTGAGCTGATCCCTCCCCCCACCAATTACACTTCAACCTAAGAGGGCATGTATCACCCATTCAGCTCCCCCAGCCCCTTAGAAATAAAATAAACAATCATACCTAATTAATAACCCCAGCACTAAGAGAACTTAATCAAAGCTTATGTCATTTCAGACCAGACTAAAACAGGTAATCACTTAAACAGGCTATATTTCATACATTTGTTTAGAAAAAGAGTTATTTATCACTTGTTGTTACAGCTTTGTATCAGAAATAAACAATCTATCTCAATAACAAGCCTTTCATATAGAGAGGCAGAAGTAAACCTCCGCCTCAGCTCATGGTTTCAACAATTATATTCTAGAGCCTTTTTTTTTGAGCCCTGATCAGCCTTTTGCCACAAAGGGTATAATGAAACTGGATCTGCTTCTGCATGGTGATGTTGAATATCAGAATCGTAGAAGAGTAAGTCCAGCTTGGTTAGCAACTGTTTGCCTTCCTCATAGGATACAAAAGCGATACAAAAGCGATGTTCCTTCCCTGATGTTGGAGAATTACACAAAATGGAAAGGCCCAGAGATACTTTATTTTATGAAGAATAAAAGCTTGAAGCAGTGGTTTCAGGGATCTCCTACTTTGTATAGTAAAGGGTGAGATATCAGAATAAATCTGAACTGTCACTCCCGCCATTATCACTGGCTCCAAACCCCTAGAGATTTTCATTAAAGCTTCTTTAGTAAAATAATAGTGAAGTTTCACTAATATATCCCTTGGGGACCATCTGTTTTAGGTGTTAGGTGTTTTATGAGCTCCATCAATCTCAAGGTGTGTTTTAGGCAAGTCAGGCAATTTTTCTCTAAGAAATTTTTGAACCACCATAGTCACATCTTTAAAAGTCTCTGGTAAACCTCTTATATAAAAATTAGTTTGCCTAGAGCTATTTTCCAAATCATCAATCTTATATTGTAATTCTTGCACTTGAGATTCCATTCCTGTAATCTGTTTAGTATTCTGGGTTACTTTAATAGCGGTAGTGTCCAGTTTTTTTTAAATAACTTGTTATCTGTTACCAAGCCCGTGCAAATCATGCCTAAACTCAAAAGTAATGGAGGCTGAAGTACTCGCCAGTTCGGTGTGCAGGAGAGCCGCCAGGTGTGCAAATAATCTAGACTCCCCCTCAGAGAGTGGGGGTAGCACAACAGGGCTAGAGTCCTCCTGAGCAGGAACATTAACTTTATCCATTAAGGTAGTATTCATATTACTAATCCTTTTCTCTTTAGTACTGGTGTTAGAGGATATAGGGCTTTGCAATATTAAATGGCCCTGTAACGTACTTTCATTTTGCTGTGACAATGGAGAACCAGAGCTTTCCATAGATGTTTCCGAGTTTGCATGCGGGTAAACCCCCTTCCATTCTCTTCTTTCTGTCCCCTTGGTGCTTCCTGCACCAGTAGTTAGGGAGCTGCGTGGGTTTAGTTGCAGGGACCGCAGTGCAGTACAGCTATCAGCCATCTTACTCTGTGCTTGTAACTGCTGGACAACCCAGTCTTTTGATTTTCCCGCTGCTTTTCCCACCATTCTGCGGACTTAAAGGTTGTTGCTGTATGAAGCCCGCGTCCTGGTAAGCACAGGGCCGGGTGTCCAGTTTACAGTTTGATGGTTTCTAATTGCTAACAATAAATAAACAAACCTTGCTCATTTTATTTCTCATTGATCTTTCCATGACTGATGCTTGAACAAAGCCTAAAATTTTGTTTATTTTCAAAAGTCCTCTATTAACAGTAATTCGGCTTGCATTAAATCTTCAGTCATAATACACTAGGGACAGGCAGAAGCCAAATAACCTTGCATTTGGACACTCCAATTCTAAACTGAATGTTTTTTTCTTTTTTGTTTTTCTTCAGGCTTTGGAACAGATATTGTATTGGAAAAAGACACACACTGGACTATAAAGAACTGCTGAGAAACCTAGGGATTAATGTAGAGCAGCATAGCAAACCAATACAAGAAAATGTTGCCCGAGGTAAGGAAATCAGCAGTCCAGGAATGGTACTAGGCCATTTATTACTATCACATGCAATAATTGTAAATGTTTTGGCACTGTCCTAGGAAAATGTGGTGGGCTATCAGTATACTAGATATTTAAAAATCTTCTTTGTCAGCCTCTTGCATATAGCTGCATGGTCAACACTGATATAAGAAAAGGAAACAGTTTCTAACATTTTTGTCTACATCTTAGGCCAACAAGGAGTTTAGAACTTTAGTTCCAGACAGTTCAGATTTACAGTCTGGCATACCATACAAAATCTTGGCTCCCAACTTCTTTTTCCCATATAATTATCTTAATTTACTTTTTCCTAAAGTAATGCCATCTGTGTAAAAAACACAATTCCCTCTATTTTACACTACATTAGTATCATAGTCACGATTATTAATTGTTAGCTTTTATCCTGTCTAAAAGGAAAACTGTACAGTGAGAAAAAATGCATTTTGTTGCTTATGATCAGGTTATTTCTCCTAGTTTGTTTACTTATCAATTAGAATCATTATCTCTTTCTCCCCTAAATCAGAGATTGTATGTGTGTGTGCATATCCAGACTTAAAAACTGGATTTTATTCTTCTCAGAGGTTCTAATCCATACCTCCATATCTTTGGATATTACCAATCCAATACTCAGGGTGCTGATTTAGATTGTGACCCAAGACTCCTTTTTACACTGGTGTTGGTACCTCATTTGATAACCCCAATTATTTCTGTTCAGACATGGGAGTTTTCTATTGTGGGGCACAGGGTCTTAAATACTTTAGAGTTACTATTACACTAAAAGGCAGCTTAAGACTTTTAGTAAGAGTTCTTACAGGTAAATCATCATTTTCAAATTTTGTAATGATAAATAATGAGCACATTATTATACATGCAACATCGAGAAATACAAAAACATTCACAGTACATAAGATAAAAGTCTCAGCTTCTAAACAAACTTTGTGGAGCTTACATGGACTAACATGATACTTCTTAGTAGTATAGGTTTTCATATAGTCCATTTAACCCAAAGGTATATTGTACTTGACACCGTTTGTAAAAACAGAGTGATTCTCCCAGACCAACGCATTTCACACTACTGAGCTTCTTCAGGGGATATTGGCATCTATCAAGCAACTTGAATTGGAATAGGTGGTAAGGAGTCGATGACAAGGTGGCAAAAGTATCAAGATTACTTAAGACTTTTTGGTGCAAGATAAATGCCAGTACATTGTTGGCTATTTGGATTCTTGCTTAAGAATTTAAAGAAGGCATTCAGAGTGAAAAAGAAATATCATGTATTATTGTTAATCTTAAGTAAGCTCCACAAAGTTTGTTCTGGAGCTGAGATTTATGTCTTATGTACTACGTCAATGTTATTGTATTTCTCTTTGTTCCATGTATAATATACCAAGTATTTATCAATACAAAATTTGCCCGAAAAAACCTTTCTGCTCTTTCGTTTTTCCTTTTATTTATACTAATTTTAAGGGGCTGGCAATCACAATTCTATTTTGATACCTGTATTACTGGATGATCAAGTTCCTTTCTGTCCCCTTTAATATGTACTAAAATATCCAACAAGCTTTTATAGATGTGATAGTCAGGTGTCTGCCACTTTTCAACATCCCTTGATTTTACCAGGTTTATATGCAACCATTTCCTGTAAGTGTGAATAAACCCTTTACCCTTAATGATAAGTGTCCACAAAGACTTTTATAATCTAAATTTAACTAACATGGATGAAAAGGTTGTCTTCCAACATCTGTAATTTAAATGACAAGAGTATGGGAACAGAGGTGGAGTTGTGGCCCCCAGCACCCAATCAGATCTTTTGTAGAAAATTAATAATTGAAAGTCATTTTTAAAGTTTCACTTTGCTCTGGTGTTTGCATATCAGCCCCAGCATCCCTTTACGTAAAATATTTCGAAATTTCTGTTTTCTCTTTCTCCAGTTCTCAAATGTTTATTTGTTTTCTGACACTTCCTTGATACTGATATACTGCTAAGTAAACAGCAAAGTCTTCAACCATCAGGAAGAATGTTTTCAGAAGATCTTGTAATTAATTCCTGGTGTTTATTAGCACAGGGAACAGAGTATCTTGTTGCTCTTTTCTGGTGAATAATGATGGCGTGTGAAAAGCTAAAGTTATAAAGCAGAAACCTTCCTACAGACCTAACAGAAACAAACCTTGTATACAACCTCAGTCTGCACTGTGGCTAGGTTAAAATAGACTTTCCGAAAGGTCTGTCCACCATCACACATAGTTAAGCCACCCAATGAGGATATAATATTATACATTTACCCTTTTATGCACAAAACCCTAATTCATCAAAATTTATCTTTGTTCATGTTTTTGATGCTGGGCATACTTACTAGAGAACCTTGTAAATAATGCAAATATTGTTAATAAAGCAAGTAAGCGTGGTTAAAGGTAAAGTTAAGTCCAGCGATAAAACCAAATATTTAACTTTCACTGCAGCTTCAGCAGCACAACTTAATCGTTAACATTTTCACTTCTGTTGACATTTTCACTTCTATTGTTTTTGGCCACACAAAAACCACCTTTGCTATAAACTAAGTTACTTTCACTTAGCACATTTAATGAATAAGTTCAGTTTTATCAGGGATATTGTTTTTTTTCTTTGATAAGAATACATGTATTGATTCCCCTAAAATATATTTGAAGCCAAAACGTGTTTGTTTGTTTAGGATGAAGTAGGGAGGAGTTAAAGCCCTGTTAGCATAATTATTTTGCTGCCTATTTTCAAATGGACATATTTGTCTTCTATTCTGGTTCTGGAGGCACATCAGGAAGTAATAGGTAATTTCTCAAAGTGTAAATCATAGCTGTGAGCTATGGGATAACCCCCATTGGACAGTACTCGTGCTTGATGAAAAACCCAGTCCTGTCACAAGGAGTGAGCTACATGCTCCCCCATTCCTTAGAAGTGCTGGGTATTTTCTCAACTAAAAGGTTAATATTTTCTAATTGGCAGAGAGGGGTTAGTGCTCAACTGAACCATTGATTTTTACAATTGCAATGAAGTTAGGCTGCAAAAAAACTAAATACTTTGTCTGCGTTTTGCTAGAACAGCCTCCCTTATGCTGGAACAACGCTGGAAATCGAAACACCGCTGCTCTGTTTAGCAGCTGCAACCTGGGTCTCAAGTGGTATGGCACACCCCATGCAGTTACTTTGCTCCAATTTATAAGGCTTGTGCTCCATGAATAGATTTGCCGGTTGAAGAACAGTAACTGTGTTGGGGTAATGGAGCACAACTATCCAGATCGCCAAGTGCCACAGATTTGACACAAATGTGTGAAAGAGATGAGCAGCGAAGTCCTAAGCTCATAAAAGTTCAAAATGGAACTTTTGCCCCGAGTAAGAACCTTCCTATGACAAAATTGACCTTACGTTGTTCATTCAGCAATGGCTAAGGTACTATTTCTTCTGGATTACTGAGACAGAAAGTCAGAGAAAATCTCCCCAGTGGGGACACAGACTGAAAGTTAGGCCTGACAGATTGTTTAAATAAAGATTTCAGGTTGTTCTGCTAGCATGGTTTCAAACACATTTTCCTAATTAATAATATTTTTATGAATACATATTTGGACAAAAGGGTGGCATTTCGTATTTTCTTGTGTCAATTAACCTTTTCTTTTGCAACCTTTGGTACATTCAGTGGTTCCATGGTGTGCTAGAAATGAATTAGTGACTGGTTTTCCTCATGTTTTACATTTTTGTGCAATGTTTGACAGCTTACCTTTATTTGTGATCTTAAATTATCTGTTTGTCAAGTGTCAGAATGTATATTTTAAATTTATCTGCTGGGTTTTTGTCATTTTTTTCCATTACTTTTACATGGTGAAGAATATTTTTTAGGAAACTATAGCAATTCAGTCTGTCAATCTTCTATAGTCTGGAATTTATCAGCATCTGCTGCTACTGTCTACTGCAGCCTTTTATATATTTTTACATGGAAAACACCTGGTATTTATAGCTCATGTGACATTAGTATGAACAGTAATTTTTGATACAAGAATGAATAACTTGGCATACTTGTAATATTTATTTGACACCCAGGGTGGCTTTATAACACAAAATTAAGTTTAGTAATATTTTTGAAATAAAAAAAAAAATAATTCTCATAGAATAAATGCAGAGTACGTCAATGAGTACACATGCTTGTTGTTTGGAACATTTTTAGTTTTTTTGTTTTTCAATAAAAGACTTTCTTTATTTCACCATTTTTGCTAAAGTATAAAACCAATAATTCTTTAATTATGTACTTTTTTAAAGCATTAAACTGGGAGGCCACAAAGTTAGAGCAAGAAAAGGTCTGGAGAATGCCTTCTACACCTGGTAAAATTAATGCAGAGGACTTCACCCTCGAGGAAATAGAAGCAGCATTTAGAAAGAAGGTAATGTTGAGGAAATTTGGGCTTACCTAGTAGCTCAGTAAAATTTTATTGGGCAATGAAATGTAATTTGTTACTTATCCAGTATATTGGAAAAGTTTGGCATTTCTCATCATCCAGTCACTGTTCTTCTTGCTGGTGAATAAGCTTTACCTGAGGATCTCCTGCTTCTGATTTATTCATTTATGTGAATTTTTACTTTCTTTTATCCTTTTAACAAATCCAGTTTAAACAATGTGTGAAGAGGGTTCTTTATCCAAAAAGAAGTAATCATATAAAATTGGTATTGTGTTGTGCCTAGCCTGTATGATTCGACATTAAGTGTAGGTAGAGAAGAAGAGACAGACAGGCTTTTTGTGGCACAATAGTTTGATCGTGTATATGTTATTTATTTAATACGAGTTTTTAAGGCTAATCTAAACAGAACTCAACTGTGCTATAACCTTCTGCTAACACATATCTACTATGCTAAACAGCGTGATTTTGTGAACAAAATTACCATATATGCACATTAACAGACACTTATACAGAATTGTTCTCCAGTCTCTGACTCATTTGCCCTGATGAAGCTCTTCTTGGGCGAAATGCCTCGGGAATTGCCCCTATTGGGGCATTCGAAAATCAGTAGACATCCCTAAAATTCCCTGAAACTTTTTATATCCAAATGACATCCCTGCCTAAACAGATCTTAGGCACGATATACAATTCAATATCCCCCTTTCACCTTTTGTCCAGGAACTGAAGTGAAAATTCACGGTAATACAAGAACTGCATCCAAAACCAGTTATTAAGTACTACATTAAAAATATATCACACAAACACATTAACAACATAGGTGACATAACATGTACACAAAGCCATATAAAAGCAATATAGTAATACTATCTAGTTTTGACCAATCAGTAAACCAAAATGATCACGTGTTTCGCAGAACAACGTCTGCTTTATCAGATCAAAGTTTGGTAGTAAGACTGATCAGAACATAAGGTATCTTGATTCTAAATGTTGCCACACTATGGTTTGAAACGATAAAGAAAATTTTGCAAATTAATGTAAATATAAACATACCCATATGTTGGAACATAGTAAGGTATATTGGTGAGTTTTATATAGTTTTGATAATTTAATGATATAATTTTAATGTAGTACTTTATTAAAACTATGTTTTAACTGATTTTGGTTGTGGTATACGTGGTATGTGTGGTAAAAAAACATCCTTTGTGCCATAGTTATTTATATATTAATACTTAGGGGTGAATACCACATAAAATATTTACACTTTCCCAGGCACCATTTATTATCATATTACAAGGACTACTTCATCAGTATCTATCTATCTGTCAGTCTACTGACCTTGTTTCACTGATGGAAGTGTATCCTCTCCAGCCTTGGGGAGCTTTAATAAATCAGGCCCACTGTCTATGGTTTGGTTCTGACTTTGGGTCTGATTTTTTAAAGCTTACCTAAACTCAAAAATTCCACTTTAAATAAAAGGGTAGACAACCCCTTTATGTAAGGTAAAAGTTCTGTTTGTTTAGGTTTTTTTTAAGTGCAACACCCTTTAAAAAAAAAAGAAAAAAGAAAAGGGTGTAGCACCGCCCCCTAATTCTCGATCGCCTGAGCGCAAAGCCTTCTGGGATACCTATGTCACACATCCCAGGAGGCTTTTGGGTGAATAGAAAAAAAATTTATTGCGTGCGTGGGATCGGCAAGTTTTTTTTCCGACACAGGTGTGAGATCAGGTGATGTAGAAAGTAGAACCAGAAAAAGGAGGCAAAGACGGCACCGCCAGGAGCGCCGGCTCGGAGAGGGATACCAGGACGACGCGGGATGCGATGGAAGACTGATCGACTGCGCTACGGGATTGAAGGTAAGTGTGTTTTTTCTTTTCTTTGTTTTAGGCACTTTGGAGTTTAATTCCTTTAAAGCTTTCCAAGGCTGGAGAGGATACACTTTCATCAGTAAGGCTGGGTGATCAAGCAAACCTGGAATGGATTTCCTAAAATAATTTACCTTTTTTTTTTTTAGCAATTGTTTTCAATCCTGGACCTGATCCATTTCATGTTTGTTGGATCACCCTGATTTCATCTCACTGATCAAAGTGTATCCTTTCAAGCCTTAGAGAGCCTAAATAACTTAGGTCCAATGAACAAACTAATGTTTAGTGTTTGCTCATATTTCTCAGAGATCTGTTTTCTTATACATGACCTTACATATAGATCTCAAGGACTCTCTAATTTCCCTGTAAAACTGAGCAGCCTTGTCCTTCCATGAACTTATCCATATTCCCGAGTGTAAACATACAGATAATTAAGCCACATTCAGCAATGACAGGCTTCCTTCATACCCAATTTAATGTGCATATTACAAGGTGATAAAATACATCCAGCAATTATCACTGCATTGTTTAAGGCATAAGCCCATCTCACAGCCTCCTTTCATCCATCTGATGCAGAAGATGGTAAAAGCTTTAGAAAATGGAGACAAAGGTTGAATCATCTCTCTCACGGAAGATAGAAAACATTGTGAGTCACTGACAGATTGAAAAACAATATGGTTTGTCTCAGGCGGAACAATAACCACTTTCCTTGTTGCCATGGTGCTAGTCGATTGTACACAATACAGCTATGGAAATAAAAAGGAAGTTAACATGCTTGTGGCCAATATAAAAAAGTATATTTTTATTGCTCTGGATGTATTTCTTGAATAGGAAGAAAATATAGGAAAAGAATGTTTCTGCAATTAAATGGAAGTTCATTTCCAATCTAGAGCCATCTGTCGTTGCTTAAGTAAACAGCCAGCAATGAAAACATAACTGGTTATGCGTGGCTGTAAGGCAAGTTCTGTAGCGACAAAATGGCCAGATGCCTCTTAAGAAGCGTTCATTTTTCTTTTGTGTCATTTTCTTACTGGATTATATTTATCAATGGCCAATCTCTGGTAAATTATCTAAAGCTGCCCATAGACAGGCAGATGGCTCACTGAGAACGATGGGTACTGGGTTGTCTGCATGTCTTTGTATCCTCTGAGACCTACCACGTCTTACAATATATGGTACACATATGGTTAGAGTGTATGTCTGAGCAAAATAAGGAAAAACATAAGCAGTACATCTCTACAGTATATACCCATAATTTTATATACAGACCTCAAGTACAGACATATACTTTTTGATCTGCCAGAAATCACGCAAGATCTTAACTTACTGTAACAAGCTGAATAATTGTCTTTTGTGCATTGCAATCACAAGTACTGTTGCCCAGCTCCAACCTGCTGAACTACAAAACCCCCGCTTTATGTAGCAGACCAGCAGACCTTAATGAACTGTTTGATTGGGTAGCCAAGTGGCAAATTACATCTAATATAGATAAATGTAAAATTATGCACTTGGGAGCTAACAACATGCATGCTTCATACTGTCTAGGGGGAATACATTTAGGGGAGTCAGAAATGGAAAAGGATCTGGGGGTTCTGGTAGATCATAGACTTAATAACCGCATGCAATGCCAAGCTGCAATATCTAAAGCTAGTAAAGTACTTTCTTGTATTAAAAGAGGAATAGACTGCGAGATGGATACATAATCCTGCCCCTGTACAAAGCATTGGTCAGACCACATCTGGAATATGCAGTCCAGTTTTGGGTACCAGTTCACAAAAAAGGACATTGTGGAATTGGAGAGAGTGCAGAGAAGGGCAACTAAACTAATAATATGAATGGAGGAGCTCAGCTATGGGGATAAATTAACTGAATTGAATCTATTCTCCCTTGAGAACAGACATTTAAGGGGGGATATGATCACCCTGTATAAATGTATAAATGGTCCATATAGAGAGCTCTCTTCCCCATTATTCACTTTGAGATCATTACAAGGAACAAGAGGGCACTCTTTGCGTCTGGAGGAAAAGAAGTTTAAGCTCCGGATAAGGAAGGGATTCTTCACTGTAAGGTCTGTGAAAATGTGGAATCGGCTCCCTCAGGAAGTATTTTCAGCAACTACTATAGATTGCTTTAGGAAAAAGCTGGATCTTTTTCCATAAGCACAGAATATAACTGGGTATTAAGGATTTAAAGTAAAAATAACAGTGACTATTGATCCAGGGAACATCTGATTGCCTCATGGAATCAGGAAGGATTTTTTTCCCCCATTGAAGGAAATTGTACCAGGGTTTTTTTGCCTTCCTCTGGACCAGCTATGTCCATTGGGTTTTATATCTGGGATATGTTTATTTCCCTAGTGGTTGAACTTGATGGACTTATGTCTTTTTTCAATCTAACCTACTATTTAACTATGTCTCTATTACAGAGGTGTGGAATGCTATTTATTCCAGCAAAAATGTTTAGCTCATTTTTTGCTCAATAGGCATAATTGAGAAGTTCAATGTTTGTGATATTTTGAAGATGGAGAACTCCAGAATTCAATCAGTTTATCCAAAATCACCCTCCCATTGCTAATAAACAAAGAATATGGCAGACTTATGTTTGTTCCTTAATTTAGTCTTACTTACCATGTTTAAGCCAGACACATTCCTTTCAGGACACTGACCTCTTAGAGCCCATTCACATGTGGTAATGTACAATATACTGTATTGTACTTTTATTCAGTGTGAATGAGTGGCATTGCAGGCACAGTAACACCGCTGCAGGTCCCAATTTGGTCTGCTAAATAAGTGTAAAAATGGGCAAATATAGACCTTTCATAGATAAGACAACACAGCTGTAACACTTTTGGACTGAATATTCTGAGCCTTTCATTTATCATAGTCTGGTTCTTTGTCACTTTGTAAAAATGTTTTTAAATCTCCCTGCAACAGTTAAATGTTTATACTCGCATATCCTACCATTAGATTTTGGAATCTTCTCACTATCAAATAACTAAAGCTGGCCAAAGAGTCTTCATTTTTAATATTAAATAGTATTAGATGGCTGAGTGCACTGTGGTTTAGTCCACCAACCCCTATGTCACTTTTGTATCTGGTAGTAAAACCACAACGTGCAGCAGGGGATCAGGCTACTAACACACCCTGAAAGTTTTGGATGTGAGGATCCAAACAGTTGTTTAACAAAAAAGGGACTTTTAATTTTAAAGACAAGAGATCTACTTTAAGGTGAAATTGACACATGGGGATGAAAATTTGGATGTGGTAAGGAAGTAATAGGCACCTGGTGGTTTATATGAATATTACCGCTTTATAATCATTATATCGCTTTCCTTGTGTGATTTGCACCTTGTTGCTCAAAAGTGGTGAAATAATTAATTGTTCAAAGAAATAAATACAAATTGATAAACCATTTTTTTGCAGGTACAAAACAAAATCTCAAAATAGATCCACTATTTAAAAAGCACACAAACACAACATAGTTTTCTCTCTTTTGAAACATGACAAACCTCTCAGCATGTGTTAGATGTGTGTTACTTGATATAAAACCATTTTTTTTTCAAATATTCCTTTTTGTTAAAGAGAGATATTCAAATGTATTTTGAGCTCAGCAGGTTGCATTAGAAGACAGTAATAATTCAAAACAAAAATAAAAATGATATTTCTATTTTCTTAGAACTCCTGAAGCCAAACCTGATTTTCTCAGATGTTTGATTTTATAAATTGTTTCCTTTGTATTCTGTGTTTTTTACATTCTTTAGGTGTAGAAAAAAATGGATAACGTTGTTTTAAATAATTCATCATAGCTTAAAAATACCCTAAAAACGTAATACTACATAAAAGCTTACCTAAACCTTAACGCAGTCTTTGCCAATCCTTTTATTCCAGGGGAACTCCTAAAATATCTTACAGGTTGCAAGGAACCCTTAACTAAACCAGTTTATCTGGGATCAGAGAGAAAAAGAATACCCTTTACATTGGTGGCCAGTATGAAGACTACAATCCGTAAACTCAGAATGCTACCCCTACAGGCAGCTCAAAAGATATTTGGTGTCATGTTGCTGGCTTTGTTAAGTATTGGCGCCTAAAAAAAGGCAGACACCTTTGGATTGAAGGTCAATCACCCATAGCTTTAGGAATCCGTGGAGGAACCCTAAGGTTTTACAAACCACTGGTTGAGAATTGCAACTTTAAAGTATATGTAAACCCTTCATCTTCTGTATTTATAAGCAGGTTTGGCATCATGCTTTGCTATATTACCAGTAAGAGAACTTCATGCTGGAGGCTGACGAAAGCTAAGCCTCTGACTCTGATAAACCACATTGACTCTGAAGAAGCACATTGTGATAATTCTAAATATGATTTTTTTTTTTTTATGGGCTTCAAAACAATAAAAATGGAACAGGAAGACAACGAGCAATGTATAATGAATATATCAGCTGCATTTCCTATGTCTCTACTGACCAAGGGTCACTTAGAAGCATAAAGTTGGTAACTGGTAATATTTCTGTTAGAGACATGTCAGGGACTAGTGAACATGACAAGTGAACATAAACATTTATGTAGTCTGAGCCTTTACAAAAAAAAGCACCAATTCAAAGATGTTGTCACAATATAAATCGTTATGAATTATTATTAGCACTCTGGCTTTTGCAGCGCTAGGTTCCAGGTTCTAAACTCGGCCAGGGGCACTATCTGCTTGAAGTTTGCAGGTTCTCCCCATGTTTGCATGGGTTTCCTCCCACATTCCAAAAACTTGCAGTTAGGTTCATTGGCTTCCCCCGAAACTGTCCTTAGACTGTGGTAGTGACTATGGTAGAGACATTAGATTGTGGGACCCTTTGAGGGACAGCTAGTGACATGACTTTGTTAAGTGCTGCTGTAAGGCCCTGGTCACTACCAATATTCAGCATGGTCAGCAACAGAAAAACCCTTAAGAATCTCTCTAGCACAGATATGCTAACTCTACATTAGGCACAGAAGGCTGGAAGCAGATAGGCTATAAAGCCCAGCAGCCAATGACAGCATGGGATTACCCAGGAACCACTCTACTAATCAGCTGCAACACAGCTCCAAATTCCACTCAGCTGTGCAGTCTTAGTGCAGGGAATGCTGAGAGGAAAACACATCTAGAGGGAGACAAGGATGCTGCAACCCGCAGAGCACTAAATCCTAAAACTCCTGTGTTATTGCCAGCGCAGCCACCAGAGAGAATAGGCCAAGCACACCCTTCTGTGGTGGGGCACCACCTGGGATTGTAGGCCCAAAGAGTGCCTTCTAACAGCTGCATAATATGTCAGCGCTATATAACTACTAGTTGAATTAAATAATTAGTAATAAAAAATATTATTAATAATACCCCCCAATAATTGCATTAAATTGGGCAAAGCCAGCCTGGTTTGACAAGGTTGGTGTGGAGCAACTAAGGTGTCCTGCACAGACTGTGACCTTGATCCTGTTGAATACTTTCTGGATCCAACATCTGTACTTGACCTCACAAATTCCTATAGACTAACTCCAGTCTTTTAAAAAGCTCTTTTATAAAATGTGGAGCCACAAAAGGGAGGGGGTCACGTTTGGGAATAGGATAAGGTATGATGGCCGTTAACCACAAACTTGTATCCATATAGTTTGTGCGGCAACCAAAATATTTGTGCTGGATGATATTGTCAACCAGAAATACCCACTGTTTTGACTCAGTAGTACACCCATGTATAAATTCATGCTTGGTGGTAAAAGTAATCTTTTTTATTTGTTGGTTGGCGACTTCAGTTATTTAATAGAGGGTAATTTCAGTAAAAGTCTTCATTAATTATAGCACCGGCATACTGAATTTTATTAGTATAGCCGGGGGACTTTTAGGCAACTGAAAAACTTATCAATGAAACATCTAAAGATTACTGTACAGCATTAAATACAAATACATTAAGAATTTAAAGAAAGATTCTTATTCTTTCATGAGGCACACTTTTATGAACAAAGCCCTTACAATGTCTTCTATTACAGATCTCCTCCGCACGCCCGGATCTTGTGAAAGCTTTCAGATCATTTGACGTAGATCAGACTGGATGTATCTCTCTAGATGCCTTAAAGTCAGTCATTAATAACTTCATCTTCCCTTTACCAGACCGAACATTTTATGAGTTAATGAGCAGGTAAGACCCCTGATGTTTTCTCCAGAGTGCTGTACCGTGTCACGAAAGATGGATTATTCCTCTGTGCCGTTTGCAGAAATATATCCCCATTTATTCAAATCATTTTTAAAAAAAATCAAATTATATTTTTTTGCTTACTGTAACACTGCTTTGTTGTTAGTTGTATATTTATTTATATTATTACATACTGCATGATGATGCAGATAAGTATAGCAAAGACTGTGTTCCGATAGATTATAAAACATTGTTTCTTAACCTTTTTACTTGGGGAAAATAACTTTAAGGTCTTCAGGGAACCCCTGCTATGATTACTATATCCACAGTTCACAGTACATTAGCTTGGTGGTGTTTGGGAAAAATGCCTCCTCCACAACTGGCAATTTTTGTATTTGACTTGCTAAAAAAAGCTTAACTCTTGGTTCTTTAGTGTATTAATCAAAAACCCTCACTACTCCTGATACAGAGATAGTCAAAATGATCACTGGTGTGAGAACTGACCTGAGAAATACAAATTGATCATTGCTTAAGGAACCCCTAGGAACCTCTGAAGGAACCCTGACTAAGAAACACTGGTGTACTATGTGCACATACTATATAGTTGTTGCCCAGAAAAAATCATAAACAATCGTAGGCAACAAAAATCTAATGTGTTTACAGCTGTCCTCTGATGTTGTCTAGCAATCTGCTGTGGCAGATCACTAAATGGCGACCACTGTAATTCCTATGTGGAGGAACCCTGAAGAGGACTGTGTGTCAACCCGTTCATTCTAGTGTTGCTGGAAACAATCACAAAAGATGGTTTCTATTGGCAGAAATTTACCATGAGTACAGGTCTTTAGTTGCCCAGACCTCCCCATTGGAAATTTTTTCTTTTTCTGTTTTCTGTTCCAGTAACAATGATAATTGGGACAAACAGAAAGTAAAACCAACAGCAATAAATCCTGACAGTAGTTCTAATCCTTCCCTACATGATCCAAAATTGAACGAAAATTGCTTTGGATACACTTTAGCATACCTTGTTTTTTAAAGCCTAACTCTGGGCAGCTGAGCAGTGGTTCTGCATTGTATATGAGGATGGCAAGGGCATGTTCTCATACTGGAAGGTAAGTGCTGCTTTCTGGGCATTGCATGGTTTAATATTTCATATTCACTTTATATGGTTCAGTTTAGCTTTACCTTTCTTTTTCATTAGGGAAACTTTTTACTATTTCACAATGCTAAATAGAATGTAACTTACCTACCTTGAAAAACTAGATTTTTTTGAACTTTGCCTGTGACCTGTCATATCCAACCTCATTAGTTAACAGAGATGTGACCGTAAGAGCTATTCTGCCCTTCAGTTACTCCTCACACTCCTGGAGGGACCGGAATGTAGTAATTGCATTGTATGTATTTTTACTAAAATATGTGTTAAGTCAGGATATTAAAACGTAAGGAGCATTTCTGTAGGTGTTCCAGATTCACTAACCTACATTCATTTATTTCCAGTTACACAATGCTTCCCAAAATAGGATCAGCGTTTCAGAGATGAACAGTATGTTCATAATGAGAATTTTATGCAGAATTTCCAGCCATTGCAGGGACTGTGCAAATTTATTTTTAGGATAATAAAGCATTTACAGCAACTGAACAGGACCGCATATGTTAATGTATAGGAGTCTGCTAAATTTAGCTTTACTGGATATATGTCTTTGTCCTGGTAGGCCCTTCTGCTGGGTTCAGTTTATCATTTTTACAATATGTGGGTGGCATGTAATCTCTGCAGAACCTCCACTGTCTAATCCAATAGCCTGATATTAAAGCTAGTTTCAGGCAAAAAAGAAAACTTGTATGAAATTATAGTTACCTGCTTAATTCCTGAGTGACTTGTAGAATGTATGGCACAACATCTGTAGACACCTGACCATCACACCTGCCACAATATGGCTAAAAGTATTTTAATACCCCTGAATATTCTGACACAAATTGACTAGCTTTTACAGTTTACTAGTCCTTCAGTATAGTGGTTGCATTCTTTTTCACTTTTCAGGTTAAGATCATTTTCAGCAAGTTCAAGTGAATGGTGCATGTAGCAATACATGCTTTAAGGGTATATTTAAATAGAACCCAAGCCTACTTGGTGTATACACATCACACGTATGTCACAAACCTTATAACCACAGCTCCCCTGCACCCCTTGCAGATTGCTTAACTGCTCCTCTTGTGAATAGTTCTCCTGCACCCCTTGCACACAAAGTGAAACTAATCAGGGAGACCATTTTAGCTCTATGAAGTATTTATCACTATATGACTGCCTTACTATTTGTAAGTGCAGAAGTGGCCCATAGCGGCTGGTCATTTTAGAAGTACCTCTATGCTGGTGGTCAGTATAAAAGGTACCCTTTCACTACTAGCCAGCCCTGTGCCACCTCCCTCCCTTTGGTGGTGGTGAGTAGGAGCAATGTTTTCATACATGTAAAACACTGAATATGGCCCAAATTGATTCCCTTTATTTTCAACACATTCTGCTGAGCACCATTGGGCTGGGACTACATGCAGTGTTGGACTGAATATTTTTCCACCTAACTTCACAGTTTCCTGTAGAAAACATAGCAAGTCACCTTGCGCACTGACAGTGGTTTGCTCCCTGGGTCCTGCTAAATCCAGGCACCTGGCAGAAGATCCTGGTATGTGTCTGATAAATATACAGAAGATTAAAATGGTTTGTGTGCTTATTAAAAACAATCGAGAGAAAGGAAGGGGGAGGGGTAATTTGTGAGAGGCATTTCAGGTATACATATTTATGGAATTGTTCTTTGCAATAATTCCCTATTAAGCCTACAGCATACAATCATGATGAAAACACAGGAGGAAATAAATGTAAGCTCAAATTAGTTAAGTTACACATTATTAAAAACATAATTAAAATATCTTACTTACAGCCAGACTAATACCTGGGTTAGGAGATGATTTTTTTTCCCTGTATGATAAATAATAGAATGTTAAATCAGTCTTAGGGTATTTTAATCACCTAACCTATGGTGGGGGAAAGAAGCTGGGGCAAAAAAAGGTTAGTATATGATATTTATTTTGAGGCAATTACAGAAAGCAACATATGACAGATTCAATAAATGTCATCATAGATTAGCAGGTTATATATTATTAATATGAGAATTTTACCTGGGGCTCATCAACGTGGTCCATAGGAAGTGATGAAAGGTGGCTCAGTCTACAGAAATGCAGACCCTGAAAGGTGTTAATATTTTTATCATCCTATAAACTCATACAACACATCATGGAATACCAAGCAAAGTTACAAATATTTTGTCAGGTATAACAGTTCATGACTTTATGTCCTTCAGGTACACATTTACCCGATCACGCTCTTTAAAAATTGCAGTTATGACCCCCCCCCCCCCCACACACACAAAATATTAATATAGAAATTGGTTCTCTCGTTCACCTGAGCTAAATTTTAATTGTTTCACATTTTTATTTTATTTTTATTTTGGCAGATGATTTTTCATGGAGCTTTCACACGTTACATTTTCCGTTCTACAATGCACATTTTTTTTAAAATAAAATGTCAGTAAAATGTCGACACGTTCATCTGATTTTGGTTTCGTCATACATGGCGTGATTTAGTTAATAGCGTTCTGCAGTGTCTCTTACAGCTTGACGCCTTGACTGTTGATTAGATAAAAACCTTTTTTATTTCTTTCCCATGGTTTTTAAAGAATACCGTTACCATATTCATTGTAAATTATTTGAAGCATGCTCTTCATTTACATTTTGTCCCTACTTCCTTCAATGATTTACTTTTTTCGGACCCATAAAGCACTCACAACTGGGCTTATGAATCTGACAATTATAACAGGTGAAGGTTTCGTTGTATATATTGAAAGATACAGTTAGGTCCATAAATATTTGGACAGAGACAACTTTTTCTAATTTTGGTTCTGTACGTTACCACAATTAATTTTATATGAAACAACTCAGATGTAGTTGAACAGGTGATTAACAGGTTTAATTCAGTGGGTTGAACAAAAAGATTGCATAAAAATGTGAGGAACTAAAGCCTTTTTTGTACACAATCACTTCTTTTCAGGGGTCCAAAAGAATTGGACAACTGACTCAAAGGTTATTTCATGGGCTGGTGTGGGCAATTCCTTCATCATGTCATTATCAATTAAGCAGATAAAGAGCCAGAAGTTGATTTGGAGGGGTGGGTGGGGTGCGTGTATGTGGAAGATTTTGCTGTGAACAGACAACATGCGGTCAAAGGAGCTGTCCACGCAGGTGAAACAAGCCATCCTTAAGCTGCAAAAACAGAAAAAACCCATCCGAGAAATTGCTACAATATTAGGAGTGGTATAATCTACCGTTTGGTACATCATGAGAAAGAAACCAAACACTGGTGAGCTCATCAACACCAAAAGACCTGGACGTCCACAGAAGACAACAGTGGTGAATGATCACGAGAAACCCCTTCACAACAGCCAACCAAGTGGACAACACTCTCCAGGAAGTAGGCGTATCGATATCCAACTCTACCAAAAAGAGAAGACATGAAAGTAAAAACAGAGGATGCACTGCCACTTATAAGCCTCAAGAATAGAAAAGCTAGATTGGACTTTGCTCAAAAACATCTAAAAAAGCCAGAACAGTTCTGGAAAAACATTTTTTGGACGAAGAAACCAAAATAAACCTTTACCAGAATGATGGCAGGAAAAAAGTATGGAGAAGGCGTGGAACAGCTCATGATCCAAAGCATACCACATTATCTTTAAAACATGGTGGAGGCAGTGTGATGACTTGGGCGTGCATGGCTGCCAGTGGTACTGGGACACTAGTGTTTATCCATGGTGTGACACAGGACAGAAGGAGCCAAATGAATTCTGAGGTGTTCAGAGACTGATACTGTCTGCTTATATCCAGCTAAATGCAGTCAAATTGATTGGGAGGCATTTCATAATACAGTTGGACAATGTCCCAATACATACAGTCAAAGCAACCCAGGAGTTTATTAAAGCAAAGAAGTGGAATATTCTTGAATGGCCAAGTCAGTCACCTGAACTGAACCCAATTGAGCATGCATTTCACTTGTTGAAGACTAAACTTTGGACAGAAGGCCCATAAAACAAACAGCAACTGAAATCCGCTGCAGTAAAGGCCTGGCAGAGAATTAAAAAGGAGGAAACCCAGCATCTGGGGATGTCCATGAGTTCAAGACTACAGGCTGTCATTGCTAGCGAGGGGTTTTCAACCATGTTTTAGAAATGAACATTTTATTTTCAGCTTTTTAATTTGTCCAAATACTTTTGAGCCCCTGAAATGAAGTGAGTGTGTAAAAAAAGGCTTTAGTTCCTCACATTTTTATGCAATCTTTTTGTTCAACCCACTGAATTAAAGCTAAAAGTCTGTAGTTCAACTGCATCTGAGTTGTTTCATTTAAAATTTATTGTGGTAATGTACAGAACCAAAATTAGAAAAAAGTTGTCTCTGTCCAAATTTTATGGACCTAACTGTATATATTTCCTTCCTATATTGCTTGTTTATAAATCTTCATATGCTTGCTGCCCTCCCAAACGTCCTGAACTCATACTCTGTTCAGCTTTTAAATAGGCAGTGTATGACATCAGTTTTTGTTGAGGCAGTAATTTAACTTCAACTAAACTGAAAAGTCACCCTATATAGCTAAAAGGTTTAAGGATACATGGCTAAACTATGTGGATATTGTTCAAATAATTTGGTTGAGATGTTTCCAGTAATGAGCTCTGGTAACACTACAGCAAAGGTAGATTTTTTTTTAAACAAATGTTCCTTTTCAACCTTGTGACAGCTCTGTAAGGGGCTTTCCTGGTTCAGTGTTGTTGTTCCTCTGTGTGCAGTCTAGATTGTCACACTTACCTCTTCCTTCCCCTTCCATGCAAGCAGTTCTGAGCCTGGGCGTTCCTAGTCTTGCAGATTTAATCAGTATCGCCCTTCCTGACGGCCAATAAGGAAAAAGCCTCTTAATCACCCTTGGCTATTTAGCTGGCTCAGACACAGCACTCTGCGTTTGTGCAACGTGTCTCAACTAGTGCCGAGCCCCCTAGCTCTGCTGACCAATTCCTTTACACCTGTTATTTAATTCAGTGCTTTCTTTGTCCTTAGATAGTAACACCCATTATTGCCCAGTCTGCTATTTCCCTGCCTGTTCTATTGTGCTGTTCCAGTGTTCCTCTTTGTCTGTGGTGGCCCCTGTGTCACCGGTGTCTATTTCCTGGATTTCTGGTTCTTGACCCCTGGCTTGTTCTTCACTTCTCTTACTTGCTGCCTGCCTTGGCCCTGGCCTTTCTTGAACATTCTCCCACCTAGTGATTTGGTACCATGCACCATCCTGCATGGGTAATTTATGATCTTTGAATTTATTTTCATTTTGTGGGATTAAAGATTTTCATGTAAATACCCAGTTTGGGCAAAAAAAAAAACATTGAAAAATGACAGCTGTGATCTGTTGATGAAAACCCCTCTCTTAACAATCTTTCCAGTTGATTTTACTTAAATACTACATCTGAATACTATACGGGGAAAAAAGAAACAGATTAAACAATCTTGTTTCCCGTCATAAGCAGATTGTGTGGCTACTGAATGAGCCGTATTATTGGTGCATCGAAAAGCTATATTATAATTTTCTGCTGTTGTTTTCATACAATGGCTGCTGGTTTTCATAATCATCCAGTTTATATTTTTTCAAAAGCAACAGAGTAAACTACAATGAATTATTATGTAAGGAATATAATGGTGAGTGTAATGCAAGAAGAATTTAGGGTTTCTCACAAGAGAAGCGTTTCAGAGTTAATATTACACAACGGATAAACAGTTTGAGTTGGATTGTTCTTTTACAGAATATTGTTTTGAAATGTGCATAACAAATATAGGGAAATTCCAGTAGAAAAGTAGAAAGATTGACATATGTACTAGAGACTACATGGCCAAAAGATTGTGGATGCCTAGCCATTGTATCTGTAGAATATGTCCTTGTTGGACATCCTGTTCCAAAACTATGGGCAATAATGTGGAGTTATTAGATCCCCTTTGCAGCTATAGGAGCCTCCACTATTTTAGTAAAAAACATTTTGTCCATTAAAATGTGTGCCCATTCAGCCAAAAGAACATTTGTTTGGCCAGGTACTGATTTTTAAAAGGAAAACCTGCATTTAAACTGCATTTTATTTTATCTTAATGGTGTTCAGTAGGCTTTTAGGCCAATCCAATTTCTCAAATCTATTTTCATCAAGCAATATTTTTTAAAACTGACTGTATGCACAAGGGTATGCTCATACTAAAATAAAAAAAGAGTCTTCTCCAAACTGTTGCTTCAAGGTTGAAATCTCACAGTTGTCTAAAATGTTTTCTATGTTATAGAATTAATATTATGCTTTAGTGGAAATGGCTGAACTTTGAATGTCTTTTGGAGGGGTGTTCATATACTTTTGTCTGTGCTAGATGTGCTAGACAGGTGTTTGCACAGTTTGGACAGAATAGTGAATATGCTGTTATGGAACAAAATAGAGTATAAGCTTAACTAGCCGAATAATGTTTTCTACTATCATCTGCAATACAATTTTAATTTTGGTCAGCTCATACTCAAAATAATTTATTAACTCCCTGGAAATATTTGAAGGTCTTTCCCAGTGATTTTTTTCAAGCAAACCTGGAATATATCTCGTCCAGACTTGAAAATATTTGCCAATGAATAGCAAATGAGTTTGCAGAAATATATTTCAGGTTTGCTGGATCACCCATGTTCTCTTATGATAGCATATCTTCTCCAGTCTTGGAGAGCTTTAATAAATCACATCCCTGTGTGTGAGTTCAAATGCCTGCTAAGCATCTGCTGACCATGGTCCTGAAAACTGAATATGGACAGGATGGGGCTCTCAACCATATTAGTGTATGAAAGTGTTTCCAAAATCTGTGTCCTTCCAGCAGTGCATATTTTGTAGGAAAACTAGCAGCAATCCACATTGCTGACACACTAAAAGATCTGCCTGTGTATGTGTGGAATTACCAGCAAAACATGCACCGCTGGTGGACAGGACAGAACAGGGAAACGTTAATCCATGGCATGCCACACTTGAAGGGTAAGGGTGAGTAAAGTTTTTGCCTAAGACACTGGTCTGTTTTCCTTTTGCTTGTAAATCTGTAAAAGTGGTCTATTGCATTCTTGCATTTCCAAGGCTTGTTTTATGCTCTCCCTATACTTGGAACTCCCCTCCTGACACCCCACTGTAAAAGCCTGCAAACTTTCAACAGTCCTGAAAGAAATTAGCACTGGGATTCCTGGGAAAATAATTAACCTGGCATAGACCAGGGAAACGCATGTTGCTTCCCTAGGCGGACACTAGGGGATATATAGCTGGGCTACACAAATAGGGTTCTGAGGATGAGCAAGCTGAACACTAAGCGAAGAAGGTTGTGCAGGCAGACGTAGGTCTTCCCAAGTTTCTGGCTGAGAAGTGTTCTGGACCCTCATGCGGTTGTACACTTTGCACACTGTTATGTCCCCCATGAACAATTCATATTCTGGAGGAGAGTGACAACTGTGCTCTGATGTCATCAGCAGTGTAGCATCATTTCCACACCAGCACAGGAAGCTGCAATTAGGTGGACTTCACTAGCAGGCTGAATAAGTATTTGTAGGGGGCTAAGAATTTGTTGTTACAGTAAGGTAAATTTTTTTTTTTAATGATGGGCCATAATTCTACTTTAATATGTGTAATGTGATTTGACACATATGCTTATCTTCTAGGTTTAAATTCAGTGTCACAGACACAGTCTGCTGGGAGCAATTTCTGAAACAATTTAAGGAACCTGTTAGTATCGAAAATGGACAGACTCTTCCTATTAAGTCAAATCACAGGTAAACAAATACATGGTATAGGTGACTGGTCAATGTGTTAGTCGCATGTCTAACTTCAGAAATGTTTTTGGGGGGTTTTGCTTTACTGGGGTGAGACAGTAATTGATGGCCAATTGTAATCAGGCAACTTGTAATGTTAAAAACATTTTTAGATAGATTAGGTAGGAGGTTGAAATTATATTTTATTGCAGTCTGGAGATTTACCGCTTACATTGGGGTAAACTGGCAATAATACCTCTTTTTGCATGTTTGGAAAAAGGTGGAGGGGATGGACTTGGATGTAATATGTTGACCTTGGCATTTTAGTGTAATGATCATTTGCTCTTTATCCCATATGAAGAGAGTGTGCATTTTTTAGGAAGACAAATAGAAAATTTAATTTGTAGCGTAACTTTTTAAAAATGTATTATCCCTAAAAGGGATATTGTATAATAAATGCAGTAAATGGACAAACACAATATTTTTTTGCTTTGAAATGGTTTTAAAAAAAATATACACATTCTAAGACAGTTATTAACCCCCACATACACACACACACACACACACCTTTCTTTACCTATGTTGCCCTAACACCTACACACCTCACACTGCTCTAACCTGCAAACACTGGGTATTCCATAGACCCAACCCTGTGAGAGGTCCATGTGTTTTAAACTTTAAAATGTCACCTTTATAGTGTTTGGGTGTTTGCAATTGGCCACTTAGGCATGAGCACTGCATGTAGTGGCTCAGAAACAACAACATAATGACTGGAAAGTATTTGAAAGGAAAGTGGGAATAGGTCACTAGGTTGTGTGTTTACAAGACTCCATCATTAATTCTTTATCAAAAAAAAGTTGCAGATTCTCTTTAACATTAGTCTGATTTCACATATATACAATATCCGAGAACCTTTTTTGTTGAATGTCTTTACCTCTAGGGTTAGTCCTGTGAAAATAAGAGAGGAAACTTTCTCCAATGATCACATTCTTCAAAAACTTCACCAGCACTTCCAGGAAGCATACCCCTCTCTAAAACAGGCCTTTCTTATACTTGATGAGGTGAGTTTTATTTGTGTGAGGCAATATTAGGTCATTTACATATATATGGTATGGGTATAGAAGGACTGTAAACTCTTTGTACAGTATGTGAAATGTAGATATGTATGTGCACATAGTAGCTACCATACACTATATAAAATAAGCCTCCTTCTGAAAAGCCTGAATTTTTCACAGTATGAATTTCACAGGGTGCTAGAAGAGTTATTTGGGTTTTATCAATTGCTGACAGATCATACAGTTCCAATTACAGTTAAACCAAACCAAACTTTAATCCTAATTTTTATTCTTAAATCTGAAGCTTTAAAGTAATACCTGGTGATCCTGACAAAAGATTTCTTGATTAGGCAATTCTGTTTCAGGGTGACAGTGTTCTGTCCCTGACTCCTAGCTGTGCTCCTGCATGGTCACTCTGTAACACAGGCTTCTGGCTAAGATTACAAATTGCTTTTTAAGCACACAGTATGCAGGCATGTACCACTGTGGTCACCATCAGAAAAGCATGTCTGTGTAACTGTAAAATACCTGTAAAATAGCCTCTTGCAGTCCCCACAGAAAACCCGTGTGACAGGACAACAGTGCAGGAGAGCTTTTTAAGGACAATGACAGAGTATTGTGACATTATTATAATAGTGAAAGACCTTTTATGGCAGGGTAAATATTAAAATTACTTTTAAAAGCTTGTGATTAGGGCTGAATCTTCTTTAATCAGATAGAGCCATTCTAGGATGTATTAAGGTTGACTGATATCTTATTTTTCTATATGGATCCTAGGGACGCAAAGGCAAAGTGAGCAGGAAGGAGCTACGCCGCATCGTCGACTGCATGATGTTTCGCATCACAGATGAGCAGTTCAAAGAGCTTATGATCATACTAGACCCAGAACACACCGGATTCATCAGCTACCACCAGTTCCTGGACCTGTTTGAAGAAAAGGAATCCGTTGTACGTGCCCATTAGCAGCTGAAAGCTGTTTTCATTTCTCTCTGCCTAGTTTGTTCTGCACAAGACTTCCAGCTCGCATAGCAATACTACAGGACAAATCCTGAAGCATTGCTTCATCTAATAAGCTCTATACATTAACACTGCTTTAGGCTATGTGATAAAGGTACTGCTTAGATGCCCCTGTAGTCGGGATGATCGAAAAATACCAAAACAGTGGAAATTGTGAACCAATATTAGGCATTTCAGGGATACACAGGACAGGGAATCTGGGCTTCCTGGGATTGTAGTTAGGCTATAAATCAGGGAACAAAAAAGATTTTGCACAGCGAGCACATGGCTTCCAGGCAAGAATGAATACAGACAATACTAATGAGGGCTCACAGTATGAAGCAGTGCCTGACTATGAAGTTGTGAGGAGCACGTTCCACAGGCAGACAAAACTTTTTTGGAAGCATTCTTTTTATAAAGCAAATGTACCCAAAAAGTAAAATTAACCCTCCATGCGCTGACACTTTTGAAACATAAGCACAACTCCACAGACAGCAGAAAACATTGAGTTTCTGAGCATTTAACCAAAATTTATATAGGTTTTATTATTATTATTATTATTATTGATAATAATAATAATAGTAATAATAATAAACAGGATGAAAAAAGCGCCAACATATTACGCAGCGCTGTACATGAAATAGTTGGGTGTAAATATGGGTACTGCCATGGGTGACCTGTTTTTGAAGGTGCATTTTCCTAAACTGTGAATTTGTTCTTTCATTCAATGAATTAATCACCTGTAGCAAGCATGCACCTAGCAATGTAGTGAAAACCTAAAGCCCAAATGCCAAACCATTTTTTGAATGCCACCTGGGTCCCTAAAAAAATAAAAGCTCAGGTTGCAATACCTTCTTTCCAGAGCTATCCCCTGCAGTACCTTCACCAGAAGACTAAGAAGGTCCTGGGTGTCATAGCTCACCAATAATCATAATTCTGCACTCACAAGGTTTTGATGAATGTAGGCAGCATATTGTCAGTACATAAGCAACGCTGGCACTTTTTGGGCAGCACATGGGGAAATTACTTGCTGCACTTTATAAGCCACAAACCCACATTCAACCAATTAAAGTTACATGTTGGTACAGTTTAAAGAATGGATGGATATTTTGCAAAGAAGGCTTAAAAAACATTCAACCCTAAATGATCTTCTTTTCTTTTAACTAGACAGGTCACAAGTGGCTAAATAACACCAAGCAACCAGTAAAGGAAAAATCAGTTGAATTGTCCTTGGACACGGTAAGACCCATACATTTAAAGTGTATGTAAATCCAAATCTATTTTTTAGTATATTTGGCATCATTTCTTACTGTATATTAAAGCAAATAATTGTTATGTGAATCTGTTGCAAAGTTGCTGGAGAAACTTTGCAATGCTAAGCCACTGCCTCATGGGAATCAGGTTTACTGGCTTGCACTCTTGCCTTTGCAGCATTAGGTCACAGTAATGAATTTTGGCCAGGACACTATCTGCAAGGGGTGTGTAGGTTCTCCCTATGTTTGTGTGGGTTTCCAGTTAGGTTAATTGTCTTCCCCTCCAAACATTGCCCTCTGTAGTAATGTAGTAGTAGACTGTAGTAATGGCATATGACTATGGAAGGGACATTAGATTGTGAGCACCTTTGAGGGACAGTTAGTGGTATGACTTTGGATCTTGTAAACCACTGCTTAATATGTTGATGCTAAATAAATACAAGTAAAACAATAATTGCGTTGTCCAGCTACCCTGCAGGCTTCTTCACTTTTTCTGCTGACTTTGATCTGCCTATTAAGTCTATCAGATTGGAAGACTATTACCAGCAGAAAAAGGCACAATTAAACATAGGATACAAGTGCAGTATGAAATTATTATGTATCTGCTCACTGTTTTAAATCAGCCTACAAGTCTTTTCTGCATGCATAATCCTTTATCCTTTTCAGATATTGCATAGTGTATTTGTTAAATGGCCAGTCTAAAATAATGCTTAGTGGAGGGTTTACTTGGCATGAATTATTTAGCAACATACAGGATGTGTATACAGTGTTCCCTCGCCACTTCGCGCTTCATGTCTTGCGGCTTCAGTGCTTCGCGGGTTTTCTGTACATACCACAGGCTCTCATAAAGGCGCGTGATTGGTGCGACATCCACCAATGAGAGTACGAGTCTTGTCTCGCATACTGTATTTTAGTGTTGTGCTGGCGATAACTTATTATGGCCGAACGTGGTGCGAGACTATCCAGGCTTCACTCCTGAAGAAGTTCATCACTCAGCGGTGGAGAAGGCGGTGAGGCTGGCTCACATCATAAGGAATGAAGGATTTGTCGACATGACGGAAGAAGACATCGGCGCCCTTATTGATTGCCACTCGGACCCACTGACCGATGAAGACCTCCTTGAGATGACAAAGTCTGCAAGTGAGGAAGAAAACAAAGAGGAAGACGAAGAAGAAACTGAAAAGCGTGGCCTTACCCTGGAGAATCTGCAACAATTGTGCAACATGGCAAGAGCGATGCAACAATTTGCACAAGACATTGACGACAATATGGTTCGAGCTGTCGATTTCAGCAATCGCATTGATGGGGTTATGTCCTTGTACAGGGGAATTTTGAAGGAAAAGAAAAAACAAAGACAACAACTACCCATCACCATGTTTCTCTCCAAGGTAAAGCCCCCGGCTCTACCGTCAGTGCCTCCAGCAGAAGAGTCTCCGAGTGAGCCTAAAGCTTCTACGAGTCAAGTGAGAACCTCTCCTCCGCCACAAGACTCTTTGCCTCTTTCAGAAAGCAACGTTGATTAATGTTTATTACTGTATGTATAAGGTTTTGTAATTAACCTTATTAATTAGCACCGACACGTTTAAGTAAATACGTATACAGTACTGTTGTAATTTTTTTTTCTTAAATGTGTAAAGTATAAATACTGTTTACATATGTAAAACATTCTTGTACCCGCATACACGAAAATTCCTTGGGGGAAATCCTACTTCGCGGTTTTTCAGCTTTCGCGGAAGGTTCTGGTCCCCATTAACCGCGAAAAACGAGGGATCACTGTAGTACACAATATGCTGTTTGTCAGGACAAAGGCTCATAATTCCCTGGGGCTGCTGGAATAAAGGCACGAAACCCAAACATCATTAAGTAAAATGGTTATTGTGTACTTCTTTTGTTGCTCATATTGTGGCAGTTCTACCAATATGTGTTTTTCAAAAAATTAACTCCAGGCTGTTACAATTAACACATATGAATGCAACTTTAATAATACACCATTGATCATTGGAAATGATCAGGTGTATTACCAGAATTCGATCTAGTCACCTTAGCAGTATAGCTGGGGGAAAGATTTGCAACCCAAGAGTTGTACTTTTAGTGTTCATGTGCTAACAAGGTGTATGATGGTAGAAGGAGAGAGCTGAATGAGAGAGATAGATGAGCTTGTCAGCTTTCGCTTTTTACTACCAGTGACAGGATGGGAAGAACAAGACCCATAGGTGATACTTAACTTCACCAGAGACAAATCAGCTGTTCTGTGTACAGATCTCAGGACTCTATGGACAGAAGGACCAACCTTTTGGCTGGTAAATACAGCTGCCTTATTCTATTCCATCTGTATGTTTAGCTAATTGCCTGGCATTGAATTTTTAATTTTTATATTTAATACATCAGGAATTATTCCCTTGCTTGTCCTTTAACTACCCAAAATGTTGACAATGCTAATGAAAAATGTGTGATTCTGCAAACTGAAGAACCATAGTCATTTTGGATTACAAAGTGTTAAAGGCTGACATGCAGATTAGCAAGAAGTTTATATGTAAATTGCTCCACAATGTTTCTGTATCTTTTTAACAACATCGCGGTGCTGTTTACTACCATCGGCAAGGCAGCCAGACGAGAATCAAGCTATTAAATAAGAATTAATTTAATCAGTCAGGCGCTTACAACTTTTATGTTCCAAACTATCTGAATAGTTTTTGGAAAAGCATTAAAAGATCGACAGCTGAGGATACAAATTTGCTGTAAAAGCATGTTGTATTTTGAAGTTGATTTCTGCTTTTCAAAATATAGTCTTTTCAAAAGTGCTGTTTCAAGTTATAAGTTAGGTTTGTGGGCATATGTACAAGGGCTTTGCATCAGGACACTGTGTTTAGTGTTAAGTCTCAGCACTACATGAAGACTTTACATGTGTTTGAGCAGTTGTTTATCTTCCAGGTCTAAATGCTGAATTTGATCAACTCCTTTCTGTCACTAACTTTTGAAGTAGCAGAGAGGGATCTTTATATAGCCAGCAGCATTCAAAGGAATTAATTTCATTAACAGCCCTAAGAAAAGTAAACCATGCCATGCAATTAAATTATAACCATAGAATGACACCCTAATGCTCCACTGCAGCACATGGCAACTCACCTGCATTACAGTGCCGGACACATCACATGTTATGCATTGGGGTGTGTGGTTCATAAAAAAAAAAAAAAACAGTCATGTCTATTTTTACCCACATTAAAGTGGAACTGAACTGAAAATTAAAAAAAAAATCACACTTACCCTTAATTTCACAGATCCCTTCATTGTGCTGGAGAATTTCTCGATCAGGTCCCATGCAATCCTGGAATTTTCCTTTGTCCCGGTGCGGGGGAGTCTTCCTCCATCTTCTTCCTTCTTCAGGCTATGTCACTTGATCTCGCACTGCTCAGGCGCGTGATAAGGTGACGTAGCCTGCTGTAAAGGGAAAAAACAGAGTGCTGATCTCACTGCGCATGCGTGGGATTGGCATGTCTTTCCCCTCAATGTAGGAAAATGCCGGGAGCCTCCTGGGATGTAGGAGGTAGGTATCCTGGGAGTCTCTGCCCTCCCATTTATTCTTGATTGTCGCAGCGATCAAGACAGAATAGGGTGGGGGGTTCACTTTTTTTTTTTTAAAGGTGTTGCAGTAAAAAAAAAAAAAAAAATATTTTTAAATTATGTCAAAGGGTTGCTACCCTTTTATGTAAAGTAAAAAAAATAGTTTAGGTCCGCTTTAAGGAAGAATATGGAAGTATTGCTTAATAAGGTAAAGGGTAAGAGACTAGATGCCAGCACCTGTAGTTTCTTTGCATATTAACTTTTCCTCTTTACTGCTTTACAATGCCATGTTCAGAGTCTGTAATAAGAAGATCAGCGAGCAGATGTCACTGTAGTGACATCTTCAAATCTCACTCCAAATTTTGTGAGACCTGCAATCAGAGCTTACACTGCAGATATACAGCTATGATGCTGTAGGTATTGAAGTGCTTGGGCACACTCAGATACCTAAAAGTGCACTGCTGTTTTCCAGAAGTAATATATGATAAAAGGTGCACTGTACTGCTTAGACACACCTACATTTTTTAGATGTGTGGAAGCCCATTCAAAATGAACACTTTAACATACTTCAATGTGTTAGTGTGTATGGGCCCTAAAATTTTGGAACTGATTGGTGACTGTGTGGCTACATAAACATACAAGAACTTTTAAATGTACACTATCATCTTCCTTCAAACTATTTCTCTTTTGTTTCCTCCTTTCAGATGGAAAACATTCTCTGCAATAAAATCAATGCACACTTGAAGGACGTACTTAAATCTGTCCTTTCACATGACCCTAAAGGATCAGGCATTATCCACAAGGATGATTTAAAGAGAATTCTTCAGACATACTGCTCTTCTTTGTCAGATGACCACTATAATAAGTATGATATTGTATTTCCTCGTTATTATCAAAATTGCTTTTATCTGACCAAAAGTATGTGAACCCCATCCATATTTTAAGTTTATATGTTTCTGGTAAAGGGTTATGGTAATACCATTTTATGCAAAAGAACTTGAGACCATTGTAAGCTAATAACCAGTTTGGGGGAGATCCCTGTTCTTGCATGACTGTACTCTTGTGCATAAGATCAGATGTACACACATTTTCAGCCATATACTGCATCATTTTAGCAATCTGTTAGTTGATATGACTTTTTTATTTCTTGTCAGGATTTGTAACCAATATGGGAATAGCTTTTCGGAGGGCATTGCCTATATGGAGCTTCTGCACAATATTGGAGTCCCTGTGTCTTGTGCTGGTGACATCAATGGTGTGAGCACTGACATCCTAGATAGAAATCAGTACCAGGAGGAAATACGACAATCTGATCATTGTGACAGGTAAAAATGACTATATTCTAATAAGGCAGACATTGAAAAAATGAATGCACCAGGTAGAGTGAAGGATAACTTGGATTTACTATGGATTTACTTCATCATTTTCATCATTCAAAGACTAAGCATTCACATTCTTCAACAATATATAGATCAATAGGATTTACTGAACTATACAGATAAAAACATACAAATAAATGCATCTCTGTAATAATTAATACATCATTAAAATATTTACGAATGCAAGTGCCAGTCTTGGTATCTTCCTTGTGCAGTCCCTTGCAGCAAAACTCAGAATGTGAGAGGGATAAGCAGCTAAAGGAGGCTGAGCTTGTCCTTGTGTAGTGTGTGGCTGTGTGCAATGAAACAGTCTATACTCCTTGAATACAAGAAGTACCTGAACCCTTCAATATGCACAATTCAATCCTGAAGCAGCCTATGTTCTGTGAAATGCGTTGTGTCAAACCGTTTCCCCCTAGTGAATTATTTTCCAATGAGTGATATTCTAGAGGGGTTATAAATTGATGAACATACTTTTTATTATGATTATGCACACTTATAATGTTCCTAACAAGTATTTCCTAAAATGATGAATAAAAATGTTTGTATTTTTAACTAAACCATTATGTTTTGCTCAAGATAGTCCCGCTTTGTTGAACCTGTTTGTTCATGCCCTTTGTCACAAGCTGACATGCTGATACACATCGCACCAGAATGTACAGCTGCAAAGCTGCTGGCCACTTCACTGAACGGACATGTGCACCAATGTATATGGCATGGGTGGCCATGAAAAGCGAAAAAAAAGTACATTTTTGAAAAAAAAATATTTAAATGCTTCTTTGCCCATGTTATGTAAAATTAAGTATTTACATAAATATCAAGCTGTCCTTTTTAACAACTGAACACTAGACAGTTATTACAGTAACACATCTTTTCTTTTTGTTGGAAGAATGAAAGAGATTGAAAACCAAGCCAACAATTTGGTGAGGAAATTTACTGTGGATGAGGTGATCGCCAAGCTAAAACAATGTATGACAAAGAACGGATTTACTATTAAGGAAAGCTTTCTAGCCTACAACAGACAGCCTGATGGAAAAGTCTCCAAGAAAGAGTTTAGAAAGGTAAGAAAGGTTTTCTTCTGCACTTTGCTACAAGGGTGGTAGTCTGCAGGAGGCAGTCATGGGCCAGTGGCTGGGACTTGCAGGATTAGAGGAAGCAAACTCAAGATTCCAGACTTAAGCTGCGTACACACTTCCAATTTTTGTCGTTGGAAAGGATCTTTCACGATCCTTTCCAACGACAAGGGTGTGCACGATGCATGAACGATGCTGTACATACAGCACCGTTCATGCTCTATTGAGAGGGGAGGGGGGGAGCGACGGAGCGGCACCCTGCTGCGCGCTCTCCCCTTCCCTTTCATTAGGATCGGCTGTCGTCCATCGTCCGTGGATCCGGCAGGTCGGTCGTCTGGACGATGGACGACACCGACTGTACACACGGCAGATTTTCACCTGATACTTGGCCGATGCCAATTATCGGGCGATAAAAATCTGACGTGTGTACGTAGCTTTACAAACCTGTGATAACATTATTGACGTTTTGATTCCTATTTCTGTTTAACTTTGCACATTTCTGGCTTCACTCAGCAAGAGAACTGAAGGGGTTCAGAGAAGTCAGTAGGCTTGTTAGAGTACAACAAACATGCAACTGTCTTTTTCATGTTGGATTATCTGCACACATAAAGTCATCAGTAGAAAACTATGTTACACTGGAGAGTATGGACTCGCAATGGCTACTAGGATGCTTGGTAGCTTATTGTATTACAGATTGGGCCAAATGTTGTTTGTTCTTCTGGGCAAAGTCTCCATCAGAAGATTTTCCCTACTCTCTAGGCAACTATTACCTACTGATTACCTAATACAGTTTAGAAGGAAAAAAAGTCACTTAACCAAGAAAACCTTTTTTGATTAAACACTCATGAATTTTGGAGGAGTGTTGGATGCTGTTTTTATTTGGATTTTCATAGTGTCACCACGTGGAACATGTACCAACACCAACAATATGGCCTTTAATGCCAGTTGTAACAAATTTACTTTTATTTTGTTATGTTCCTCATTCATTTAGTCTCTTTGTACTTTAAAACACAACCCTTTCTATTGTGAATAGCCCCTAAAGACAAGATGTATTAAACTGGTCATATACATCACAATGTTAGGTCAATTTTAACCACTTTGTCCACCAGGAATTTCAGATACAAAGCATTCACCAAATTGAGGCAATGTACTGATCATATTTGACTGACCATCATCATGTGGTAAATTGCAAAGAAGAAATTAAGCAATACTTTGAAAGCCTGAATACAGTGTATTAAATTGAAAGTAATACAAAAAAAAAAATAGTTCCAATTCGAAAAATTTTGCAGTTGACCACTACCACACAACCACTATTTTAGGTCTTTAATTACTTTGCCAAAATGGAATAAAATTTTGGATTGCTTCACCAAAATGGCTAGTTTAAAGTGTATCTAAGCCAGAAATTAAAAATGTAATTTGTTGCAGCTTATCAGGTCTGAGATGTAGTGGCTGCATTACTTTGGATTTCTTTTTACGCTTACTCACTTTTCTGTATCCAGACAACAGAAACAAAACAGGACAATTGAACACTGATTCTCTCCTTTTCTCCAAAGGAAAGAGAGAGGGGTGTAGTGGTAGTCATTTGGATTGATAGGTATTTTTAACTTATCAAACTATTGATGTTATGAACAATTTCAGTTGTGGTTTTGCCAGACCAAAGAAACCAAAAAGGTATATGTTGGTGTTTACTTTCACTGTAAGAGATAATAGCCCTCCATCTATCCTAACCACCTGCCCATTATGTGATAGACAGGGTCCTGTGCAGCAGCATATTCTGCCCTTGATGTACCTTGTCAGTCTTGTAGTGCCCCATTTTTCTCACTACATGACCCTGATATTGCTACTCACTCATATAGCCATGACATAGCCAGCTACCCACTTATATAGCCTGACATAGCCAGGGTAGAATATTTGATACACTTTTTCCAACAGTCAATCAAAACTTGCTGGAAACAGCAAAATAATAAGTGTTTGATTCTTTCATCCAGATCTAATTCTCAATGGCGTATCATCTGTCAAATCCATTTAATGATGACATGTTACATAATAGCAATTACAGGTTGACTCAGGGCTTGCTCTGATAAAAAGGCTTATTCAGTTGTGCTGCGAGACTTCTTAGCACAATGAGAACAGTGTCAAGTTGTTAATGAGAGATTTTTCATTCTGTTAACACCTCCCAGAGCCCCACAAGCCAGAAATCATCCTCGTTATACACTTCGCAATTAACACATGCTGGAGACACACAGAAAGGTTTCAGCGACTGCTTTTCTGTGTTAGATGGCAGTTCTGTCCAAAAATGGAAAGTATTTTTTTCCAGTTTGTGTTAGACAAGACAGTGTTTTACAGATTGCTCTGTTTGCTGTATGTTCTCTTAATATGTGTCTAGACACAAAATCTTTCATAATCCATTTAAAGGACAATGCACGTATACATTAAATATAGAAAGCAGCTTTTTACATTTTTTTGGTCAATTGAATTAAAAGAAAATTATAGTATATTTTCAGGAACTGTACAATTAAGTAATAGTATTTGCTACATTTAGTAAAAGTAATAATTGAGGATTTATTGAGGATCTTAAATGCTTCTGTTTGTTGTTTTTGTTGTTTATACTAACTAAAGTGTGCTCATTCCAAAGCAGCTCAGGCAACTGTAGGTGAAGTGTAGTGGTTGATTTTCAGAACGGTGAGGGGTCTGGCCAAGAAAGGGTGGATGTGAAGTTGGATGAAGTATTTGGATCAGGGAGAATAAATGCAGGAACATTCCATAAGGGGGGTGGATGGAGTTTGCTGCAGGGAGGACCTGTGGTGAGTGCAAAGTGAAAGTCTCTTGAATGGGGATAAAGTGAGTTATGTGGAGCCTCTGGTAAGGTTGGTAAGGTGAGTGGCAAGGTGTCTCTGTAAAGGGGATAATCTGTGATTAGGAGGGTCAGTATGAAATGTGGGGGAAGGAGGGGGTGTTGAAGAATCTCTGTGAGGGGTAGGTGAAGTGGTTGGTGGGGATTCCCTGTAAAGGAGAATAACGTTTGTGGTGAGATGGGTCTGTGGGCGTGTTTGAGGTGTTTGCCGGAGGTCTCTATAGTGAATGGAGGTAAGTGGTCTCTGTAGTGGGGATGAGGGATGTGAAGCCTCTGTGGGGGAAATGGAGGTGGGTAGCAAGTTTGCCCTGTGGGTAATAGCTGAGCTCTGTAATTCTATGAGTAAAGTGAGTGGTGGGGATGTTCTGTATGTAAGGCAAGATTAGATGTGTGGCAGGGAAGGGTTTGTGGAGAGTTTGAGGTGGGTGGTCAAGGTGTCTATGGGGAAGGTGAGGTAATTGGGATAAAGCCTCTGTAGGGGTGGATATACTGAGTGGTGGGTTTACTTTGCTAGGGTTGAGTAAGATGGTTGTGGGGATCTTCTGAAAAGGAGATTGAAGATTCTTACACAGGCAATTGGGGTAAATGGGGGTGATTTAGGAGGCCAATAGGTTCTGTAAGGAGGGGTGAAGTGGTTGGAATTTTTAATTGTGGAGGTTATTTGGAGGAGGAGTTAGATGCATGTTTGATAGGCTTTGTAGGGGGTTTTACTGATCTGGTCGGTGTCTCAGAGCTCCTGTTCAAACACTATTCTAGCAATGTTTGCTCACTGTCTGTCAGTTTCCTGAAGTTCCTTCACTTGCTTCTTGTATGTACATCCTAGGGGGTGCTGATTGATGTGTTGACCAATTCTACAGCTTGCTGTATGAATCAGATACTACTGATGCAAGAATAGCAGGGATGGAGTTGTAGGTGAAGCAGTGCTTGCTATGGTTGGAAGTTGGGATTAAGATAGGTTGGAGGGAGGCGATGTGAAGGAGGACTGAGGTGGCTTAGGTGTGTATGAATAGTAGGGAGATACTGCGAGGTAGGATGGTGGGAGGCATGTCATGGGAATCAGCAAAGAGGTAGGTGAATACAAACACCAAGAGATGGAGTAAATTATGTTAGGTTGGGGAAACTGTGGGTGAGTAGGGATGGTGGAGAGTTGGATTTGAGGAGGGAGTTGTGACTGTAGCAGGAGATGGGTGCAAGAAAAATGCTGGGCCCAGGGTTAGTTGGGTGAAAGATGCTGTGACCAGGAAGGGTGAATAGTGTTATAACCGGGGTAATACAGTTAGGTGTAGTGTCGTACTGTGCAGGAAGGGGGAGATGGAGATGAGAAAGGAATTGCCACCAGGCTTGGGCTATGGAGGTGGGCACTTTGAAGGATGGAGGTGAGTGGGAATAAAATGCAGTTGCTGTGTTTTAAGGTAGATGATAGGGAGGTACTGTGGCAGGATGAGGAAAAATGGGTGCTGTTGATGGGAGCCGAGTTGGGTGTATGGTGAGTGCCGTTCTTTGATTAAGGGGGTCAACATGGGTGTGCTGGCTGAAAGAGGAAAGATAACTGGGGGGATGGTGAGCCATATATGAAGAGGAAAAAAAATACTAAAACAACCACCACCATTTATGTGAAAGAAAAAGTTTTGGATTCAGTGGGAGATTAAAGTTGATCTCTCATAATGCTGTGACTCAGAGTCTTGTCTTCTCTTTTTCTCATGTGTTCATGTCACTGTCCAAAAGTCAAAAATTTTTTTCAGTTTGTGTCCCCATAGAGACTCTACCTTTCCAATTGCTTCCCTGACATTGCATTAAACTGAAGTTGCTGTTTCTGCTTCCTGGATTTTACTATCCATATATTTCTTAACCAAAACCAGCAGGGGATGGAGTATAAATTCTAAGTTGGGGAAACAGGAAACTGTACTCACAGTAAGTCACTGCGACAGTATCCATTGGGGACACAAACGGCACTAACAGCCTTCCCCACTAAATCATATAACTAAAAAAATTGGGTGTTACTTTGCAACTATTCCACCTAATGTGTTCAATTTAGGGATTTTACACAAATAAGTCCATTTTTAGAGCATGATTCAGTCTATAAATTTGCATATTTACCTGCATGGAACATAAGGTACTACATATGTGTTTCCCAATTTAAATTATTTAGGACTAAATTAACAAACTCTAAATTTTTTCTCTGTTGTTTATGTGGGAAAAAAATTCCCCTGCTGTCACAGGCCTCGTTTTTAGACGCCTGCTGTCATTCAAGCAGTTAAACCCTCTGAAATAATTACTTACATTTCATCTGTCAAGTCCTCGTTATATAAGTCATTTCCTTCCCAAGAGAAGGCGCATTTTTTTCCTGCGAGACTTGATTGAAACTTCTGAAAGAAAAGAATAAAGTTCTGGAGTTTTGTGGTTCCCCATGGCAGTATTTTTCCCAACTCCAGCACCATCTCCTTAGAGAGACTGCTCCATTCATTAACACTCCTGTGATTTTTTTTTTAAGACATGGAAATACTTTATATCACAGATCCCAGGCTGTAAATTTTTTAGCTGAAGCTGATGTTATTTAACAATTTGCACCTCAGAAAATGACACATCTTCGATAGCTACTTCATATCATGTCTTCATATGTAGCTTTTCTCTCTTTAGGTTCTGCAGGATCATGAGCTGCATCTTGATGAGGATCAATTCAACGATTTAACCAAAAAGTTGGGGTTTACAAAAGAAGGACTTAATTATCTGGATTTTGTCTCATTGTTTGAAGGTATGGAAAAGCCCAAAACCAGTTCTTAAATCTCCAAACTACTTGATATGCCCTGGTTTAAAGCGTACCTAAACTTAAAAAAAAGAGGGCAGCACCTAGGGATCGACTAGATGATCGAAAATGAATGAGAGAGCAAAAAAGGAAAAAAAGGCTCACCCAAGAGCCTCCCGGGATGCGTGACAAAGGTATCCCGGGAGGCTCTTGGGTGAGCCTTTTTTCATGAAAAAGGAAAAAAATTGCCAATCTCACACATGTGATTGGCATTTTTTTCTGCCCTACGTCACCTGATCTCGCACCTGGGTCGGGTGACATGGGAAGAAGAACCCAGAAGAAGAGGTGAAGAGGAGAAAAGGTGGATCGGACTGCCCTGCAGGGTTGAAGGTAAGTGTATTTTGCAGAGTTAATGCTAGGAGAGGTTAAATCAGCACCTCACAGTCATAAATGTTTGACCTTGTAGAAGGGGAACAATATGGGCCAGGCCAATTTTTCTAGGTCAAAAGATTGTTTCCCCACAAGAATGATTGTCCAGCAGTCCTATACAGAGCCCTTGTTAGATATGAATACGCATTCTGTCTGGACTGAGCAAGAGTCAGTGGGCCTGATTTATGAAAGTTGGAGAGGATACACTTTCATCAGTGAAGCTGGATGATTCAGCAAGCCTGAAATGGATTTATTCAAAGTCATTTGCTATTTGCTAGCAAATGTTTTGAATCCTGGACCAGATCCATTTAAGGTTTCCTGGATCACCCATGTTCACTGATGAAAGTGTATCCACTCCAGCCTTGGATAGCTTTATTAAATCAGCCTCATTGTATGGGTATGGGGAGATTTGAAGGCCATCCTATACCTCTGGGGAATGCATAATAAAATAGTGGGGATGTAGATAAACTGTTCCAGTCAGAGTAGTTTATGTGGCATTGTCAGTTGTTACTGTAACTCTTGTATGATTATTATATTGCTATCATTAAAATTTGCAGTAAAGCTGAGTTCCAGGCAAACCACTAAATGCACACAATAAATGCATACAAAAGAGCGTACCTTCCCAAGCATTTATTATTGTCTGTTCAGTCCTGAAATTTACACAGCTGTACAACAAAGCACAATCCATCTGGAAATGCATATATCCACTCTATACATATAGACTTTATTCCTCTCCTAAGCTATGACTGCCCTGTGAAAGCTGCAAACGGATGAGTTAATGTCTCTTTTATTGTGCTTTTTTCTTCTATCAATATTTACCGTGTTAGGTAAAGAGCAGCATAGCTGATTGGCTGGGTGTGCTGCTTCTCTCATCCCCAGTCTCATTTCTGCAGTACAAAGATGAATTCAAGGCAAAACCAGATACTTACTTTGCATATATAAAAAAAATATAATGATGTATTATTGTGTGCCATTTATATCTTTATATCTGAAATTCAGCTTTAGGTATGGGAAGCTTTGATGCGTATTTTGTAGTTTCACAGAAACTGGTAGGCAAAAACAATTGATACATTTTCTTTTGTATTTTAATGGAATATTTATGGCCTCAGTCCCATCAGGACATGGACCCGGTGATAAGTTACAGAACAGCCCTAACCACCGTGTTAACAACACCAAGTTCAATTACATGACCGCAGAGGAATGCCTCAGCCAGTTCCTTGGCAAATTAAGAGAAAGCTATGGGGTAAGTTTGAATTATATCTGTGACGCAGGGTATTTGCAGTTCCCAGGAGGAATTCCTGTGGGGCTTATAACTAATAAATATATTCTGCTTCTAAGAAACAAGCTAAAACTGTCCTAAGCTTTATACTGTCCTAAGTTGCTTGTATATGCAGTCCAGTTTAGGGCCTATAAGCCATAACTACTTCAGATTATTCATCCACCCGTAATTTTTGTTTCAATCAAGTTTATCAAGTTCTATAAAAAGAAGTACAACAGTATACATTGTAAAATAAACGTGAATGCGTATAACAAGTGAGTATGACATAGATATATTGCATAAAACATATCAAAGGAAGGAAAATAGAAAATGTCCATGAGACACAATATACAATTGGTTACAGACTATGTCCAACAATGCAATAGTATATACCCAAGCCATAGAAAAAGAGGAAAAAAGGACAGTATTTACAACAAGCCATTCACGTATTGATGTCATTAATCCAGAACTAGAGGAGGGGAAACAAGGACAAAAGACAAGTACAAAGCACTAGGGGTTTTTAAAGGGGAAGGGAGTAGTGGTTATGGAGTAATGTAGGGGAAGAGAGGGAGGGTAAGGTAAATGATGCAAGCGATATACATAGACAACCCAATCCTTGAATGGAAAAGATGAGTACCTAGATTTAATATAACACGCTATATCAATGCCAAGAGGCATATGTCGCCTCATGACAGATAAGTCTGGAACCGGATCCACCCTAATTTTAAATGCAACCTACTTTGTATTAAATACAGAAATGAGGAAAATTGACAAAAAGAGAATCTGAGACATTCTCAAAGCATAGTAAAAGGAAAATATTGTGGTTTTTTTAGTAAGCTTTCATTTTTCAGTATTATTTCAGCATTTACTTTACATTATTATGCTTATGCTACATTTTGCATCAAAACCATACCACCATTAAAAGTAATAATAATAAATAATACAACAATATACTTAACTATACAACCCTGTTTCAGCATAGGAAACAACAGGGAAAGCGAAATTAGGTGTTTTTTTTTTTTCATTTTTTGTGAGGCTGTGGCTAGATTTTTACTGTTCCCCAGGGTTAACAAGTGTCTTGTAAACCATACTTGGCCTGTTCTTATGCCAAAAATTTTTTGTTGATAAGCAAAGCATTGCGATAACTATGATGGGGTGCTCATATGTATTTGTTTATAAAAAAAAAGGGGGGCACATTACATAGGGCTGGGCATACTATTTGTGTAGACTGTGCAGTTGTTTCAGGGCCCATTAGAAATTTTATCCTATTTTATTTTATCCCATTTTTGTTATATGTGGGTCAGGAATCCTACTGTCATATAGACTTGAACATGGCTCAATTCTTTTTAGCTGTCAATTAACAGATAGTATTTTTTTTACAGCAATTAGTTGTGCTATGTTTTGCTTAAAGTTAGGTTTGGCTTTATTACCAAAGCTCTTGGTTCCTTGCTAGCACTGATGAAGCTATTGCATTTGTTTGTCAAGCAAATTTTGGCTAAGCAGTCCACATTTGCTAACCGCTAGTGCTGATGGGGCCCATTAAGGTTAAACACTACTGTCCATGGGTTGTTCTGTAAAGCTTTAAACTTAGTGGGTGGGGCATTCATTTACAGGTGTGGCAGATAAAACCTGATATTTTTCATAAGTTCTGTTTGCTGCTATGTAATTTCCATTTAGTAACTAAATGATTAGAGCCTTACACATCTTTTTCTGCTTTATTTAGGACACTTACACTGCTTTCTATAAAATGGACAGTAACCGAGATGGTATAATGACAATGCATGACTTCCGCCATCTTCTGGACAGCTTCATGTTTATCATCACCCAGAAGGAGTATGAACGTTTTCTGGGCTTGCTTGGACTTAACCTAAACTCCACTTTAAACTATATGGAGTTCCTAGAACTACTACGAAGACAAGAAAAAGAGGACTCCCCTCCCTGGCTAAACTCCTGCTACATGTGGGTATATTTGGGATTCCTGTTTTCCTTCTATAAATATGGTTCCAATTAGTTAATCATTTGTAAAAATATCCAGAATTGTACATGAATAATGTAGGTGCTTGAAGATAAAGGGCAGAGAAGCTGGAGAACAGGAAGGGTGTCATTAATGTTTTTTGTTAACCAGCCCAATGCTTCTCCAGGATAGTAAAAGCTTCCTCTAATATTTTGGACACCAAGGTGTAATCAATTTTGCACCAGTGTAAAAATTGAATTCAACTCTTTTTTTTTAAAAAACATTCTTTATTTAGGTTTTCAAAATGGGGGAGGGGAAGGTAAATCATAAAACACAAATACAAATTTCACAGAGGCAAAAAAAAAGGGAAAAACTAAAGTGCAAATAAAATGCAGAAACATAAAATCAGCAAATTACAGAGGCTTAAAAAAAAAATGATGGACGCTTTGTGTGTCTTTTCCCGTTGTTCAGAGGATAAAGTGAGACCCAAGTCAGATTCCCAAGATAAGAAATAAGTAGGGATGTAATCCAGGGGTGTGTATTGTAGGAACCCATAAACTGTTGAAAGTGTTTTCCACTCTTTTTTAAGCACAATTATCAAGGTTAATTTTGTGCCTGTCTTCCTAGCACATACTTTCCTTTGCTGCCCAGAAACACAATTCAGCCAATAGGATCAAAGAAAAGTCCCAATATTTCCATGTGTGTAGGAGCACGTGACCCAGTTCTTCCTTTCCTTCATGCCATAAGCTAATGCTTAGTGATTGGTTCAGTGCTATACCATGGGTGCTGGGAGAAAGTCCTGACAAGACTGCACTATTAGAAAGGAGGACAAGTAATTAAATGTCCTGCCTTATGGGCACAGGTTTATTTTATGGGAAACATTTAAAAGCGTATAATGGAGGCTGCCCTTGTTGACCTCTACTTTTGAGCTTGCTCTGCAAAGAGAATGAGCATTGTAGAGCTATAACTCTGACTCAGAGGCTTGTACAGACTGCAGTGGTCAAGCTCAGCTGCAGGAGAGGCGTTTTAGCACAACAGTAGATGTTGTACCAGCTAAATTATTTGGTAAGACTTTCCTACTGTTGTACTACACCAGGAAGCTATTTACAGAACTGCACACTAGGTTTCAGTTGGGCTTTAAGCCACAGTATTTTTTCTATATATGTTTATATCTGCTGAGAAATAAGCTTGGTTTAGTAACAGATTGCTAGAACATGAGGGAATCGACCTGTATTCGTTACCTGAAGATTATGAATGGGAATTGGCTCTTGTGCTTAAAAAATCAATATGCTGCAGTTTTGATACAGTCACTGCTGTGATTCATTTACACGTAGTAAATTTACACGTACATGTGCACATGCAGCTTAGGCTACTGAGCATTGTTATACAACAAGTTTAAATTTTTCAGCAAAGCAGCTAAATGGCCAAGCAAATATCAAAGGAAGTCCTTATAGCTTTAGCTTCAATTGAGAACCTAAAATATTCATTCATATGCAATATTTCATATTTGCCTGGCTGGCAAAATACTTTTAAAATGGTATTTTTTTGTCCAAAATAAAGAAATATATGTATCAATATAAAAAGCCAGTATACATTCCCAATAATTATTTTTGTCTTTGTCGTTGGACAACAAACGTGTTTTCTTTTTACCAAGACCGAAACAAAGCCAAGACTGTGCGGATCTGGCCTGCGAGCAAGCTCATTACTATCTGGTGACAAAGGCACAAAGCAGATGGCATGACTTAGCGAAGGTAAACCATGTGACATCCTGTGTAACTTCACGGCATCACCAACATTAGCAGCACGCATCATAGTTCTGGCACCTCTGTGTCATATGTCCTCTGTGCACCAGAGGTGTCAGCACATAGAACAGGGGTTGTCAGCACCATTATTGACCTGCTGTATGAAGACTGTGAGATTTTTTTAAATAAATGTTTTCACTGCCTCAGATGAGAGTAATCCTCTCACATACTAGTCCTAAAGTTGTAAGAATGAGCTTATTCAGCATCAGTGTATGTAATGATACTGGCTCAATGCTACTGGAAATCTAAAAACTTTTGCCAGCTTTTTTCATCTGACACTATATGGGAACACTTGACATAATTAGGGAAGTAAGAAGACAAGTGGCAACCTGAAAACATGTCGTGTCATAACAGATTCTCTTTAACTAGCCTTTTTAAGTTTAGTTAGTATACAGAAGCATTAAAACCCCAGTCAGTTTTTTGTTTTTGTCCCTTACATCCTGTCCCAAAAGTATAACACAATGTAACAGGAGAAATCTAACAGTTGTTACTAAAAAAACTGGCCCATTAGAAAATGTATCCTTTTCTACAGACAGGTAACATTTTGGAATTTTGTAACCTTTTATCTCTCTAATTTGGTTACCAGGGCAAATAAAGAGGTACATGATGAGGATTTAGACAGCATTTTTAATTTAACAGGAGTTATAATCCTTTCCTACTCTAGCAATTATGTAAAAAAAAATTAAATGCTGTTTCCTTTTTGAAGATTTTGCTATTTGGTCTGATGTGACCCACAATCTTGCATTGGGAGGACTAGTGAAACCATATATTTTTATGTGTCAGACATCAACTAAAATCATGGCCATAAATAAGGAGTTATCCCCCAATTTGTTGCCTTTAACAGCTTCCATTCTTCTTGGAAGGTGCCACAAAATTGTAAGTGTGTTCATATGGTAATTTATAGTCATTATACCAAAGCATTTGTGAGATCGGCTACTGACCTTGGACAAGACAACCTGGCTTACATTCAGCGTTCTAGTTTATGCCAAATGTGTTTTGTTGAGTTCAAGGTTCTGTGCAGGTCACCTCCACACCAAACCTATTGATACATGACCGTATGGATCTAGCTTTGTGAGGAAGATTTATGCTGTTGCCAGGTTTGGAACAGGACAATTGTCTTTAATGCCTTTGCATGTTGTAGCTTTAACTATACCCTTCACTAGAACCACCTGAACTCAAACATTTGGAGGGGGTTCACTTAGGTTTGCAGATACAGTGTAGGTGTGATGGTCAGGTGCGTACAAACTTTTGACCACCTAGTATATGCAGTTTAATGTGAAGGGATTATTAATTCCATTGCAGATTAGTCACTGCATCTTCCTATTTCCTACAAGAGATTGTAGTTTTGTAATACTGACCTGTCTGGAGAGGTAAAAGACCTTCCTGTTGATGTAGTTTGTAACTAATCCCAATACTACACTTTTATGCCAAAATCACAATTGTTGTTGGTGCAAACCCAAAGAAAGAGCTGACACCAAGGCTAAGTTTTTGTTGCAGTAATAGGAAAGTTTTAGGAGATATTTGGGTCAGAACCCACTATTTATAAACTGTAAGTGCAGCATACACAAAGTAACAGATTGTAATTCGTCCCTCTGCTACTTGAATTCTGCAGATTTCTTGCAGCATATGTTATTTTTACCCCATGTTTCATCTGATTTGGTTCTGTTACAGACCTTCTGTGAAATCGACAGTGAAGGAAATGGCATTATACAGAAGAAAGATTTGAGGAATGTCTTGTATAGATTTTCACTTCCTATAACGTCTACTGAATTTGAAAATCTCTGGAACAGGTGAGTGTGTCATATTGTCCTGCTCTGACAAGACGCAAATGTACATCATTGCTTTTTCTAAATGTAAGTATACACGTGAGTCTTGTATCACATCAACAGCGGTTGTCCTTTATGTCCTGTAGTCTGTCAAAGTAGTTTTTGGTCATATAATTAATGTCAGTTCAAATCAAAGAAGCCCCTGTAAAAAAATAAACCTAATGAAAATATGTTTTCCTAAAAATGATATGGTGACCTTGCATTGTTCAATCACTAAATGATATAGGAAGACAATTCTTTGTTTCAACATTGTCATTCTCTTTTGTCACATCAGCTTTCAAAACAAACTAGAAGGGGTCATTTCAACACAAATGAGACAAGCATACTCTTGTGTTGTCTTCATCAGAAAACCTTACAGCTCTTACCAGTTTGCACGTGGACCTGATGTGACTACAAAAGCTGCAGCTACCTATAGCAAACACTACAGCTACTTTTTGGTTCAAAGTGGAATGCCAGTCAGAACTGTTTTTTAGGTAGAGAATTGACCGGTTAGATCCACTGGCAGTCAGTTATTGCTCTCTGTGTTCCCATATGAGCTGATTTGTTTTTTTTTTTAAATATAAGTGTCAATGATTCCTCAGGGAATTGATTGAAATTGCTACAATTGGGACAAAAGTGAAAAAAAAAACTTTCTCTAGAGGAATTAGGAATGACCTTCCTGAATGACAACTATAAACAGTCCCAGTATCAGAATCATTGCAGCCCCTTGGCTTCCCTCCAAACGTTCATCACTGATGACAGGAACACAAGATTGAAGGCTCACTGGAGCACACAGCCAATGATGCCTGATATTTAAAGTATAAATAAAATAGCAAACTATTTTGGATATAGTAAAGAAGCGTTAAAACTAGTATTTTGTTTTTAAGTTTTTGATTTTTTTTGTTTGTGTTGTATTAGAGTGATTCACTTCACTTACCGTCCTGTAGTCTAGGGTCATCATTGATGACAAGTACAAAAGATTAAAAGCTTATTGGAGCACACAGCCAGTGATGCCTTACATCTAATCTTGTTCTGGTGGAAACTTAAAATTTTGGAATTACCCTCACTTTTACTGTGATGATCTGGAGAGTGAATTTCCCTTATGAGTGTACACATTGCAAAATTATCCTGACCCTTGGAATTGTAGTAATGGTAGATCCTCTGATCACTATATCCCAATTTTTAGTTATGCTTTACCATCTATCTCTGTGCACGCTGCTGGAAAAAAACGGTTACATAAACAAGGAAGTGAAAATTCCAATTGCCTGGACAATAAAATCTAAAAGACACAATGATCAATAACAATAATTGTGTTGTATCTGAACTTTTAAACAAAAGTAAAGTTTTCCTTGAAGCTCAGTTGAATTAAATTCTAAGTAAACGGAGAGAACTTCAGATGAAAGTAATGTTGCAGATGCATTATGTATGTCTTTAGTATTTTTTTAAAATGCATTTTGCCGAAGGTTTAAACAGGCCTGTATTCCACGCACCTAAAAATCTTTTTATTATATAGAAAATATTAACATTCCATCCCTGATGGGAAATCACTTTGTAATATTTGCCAGAATTAAATTGTAAAAAAGCCACATTCCATCTTTTAATACATATAAATAGGTTTTTCATTCATGGGCCAAGCTTTGTCATAACATATAATAGGCAAAGCAGAATCCTTTTGTAAAGATTCTTGCTTTTAGTGCTAGGGTGGATAATGTATAATTCATTTATAAATGAGCAGAGATTAGGAAAAAATATTGAGAGTGTAACAAGCATTTAAAATTCTTTACTTGGAAACAGAACAAAGTGTCTGCCTTTTACCATGAATAGAAAAATAATAAAGTACATCGATTGGCTGAAGCTGAATTGTTTTTTTTGGTACCGAATGAAAAAGTTGTAGAAAAACAAAATAAATATGAAACCATGCACACAAAATAAAAGTACAGAGATTTTTCTTGGAGCTGATTCAAAATTCACAAATTAATGCAGCACTTTTATTAAACAATTAAATACGTTTTTTACAAATGCAAGCATTGTGAGTACCGGTGAAGCCAGCACAAGCAACCAATCAGGTGTGATGCAGTTCAAGGTTCATTTCTGATAGATGGGCAGAACAGAGTCAGAGAGATTTGCTGACCAGTTGCTGCTTCTCCATGCACTGCCCAGTAATAAGGTGCAAAGGAGAACTTTTGTGAAAATGAACTTGCAGATAAAAATGCATTAATTTGTGTATTTAGTTCAGCTGTAAAGTAGGTAGGTAAGGTGCCTTCGTGGGAGTCGTGGAATTTTTGAACATTCAGACACCTTCCCTGGTGGTGAAAGGTCTCTGGTGATGGTGAAAATACAACCAAATACAACCAAAGTGCCTAAGTATAAAATTTAAGTAACATATTTATATAAATACAAACAAAAAAATTAAATGTTTGAATCTTCTAGGAAAAAATGTTATGATTCTTTTTTTTAATTATTTTTTATGCCTAGGTATGATTCAGAAGGAAAGGGGCACCTCACCCATCAGGAATTCCTCCAAAAATTAGGAGTGAACTTTGCATCTGGAGACAGTGGTCCAAGTCAACGTATTGTAGACGACAACCATGAGACTTTAGAGAAACATTACAATTCACAGCAGAAGCTCCACCAGGACTTGCATACCTTCCATAAGCATCAGACCCGAGCTTTGAATATCAGAGATATTGAACAACAGGTCAAGTAAGGAACAGTGACTTCCCTTTTTTAGTTGATGAATTAATGCAGCACAAGTTATAAGTAGTTGGTTGTAGTCCTTTTTATGATGCCTTGGAGCATATGTGCATAATACCTAATAACTTTCATGTCCTGTTAGTTTTTCAAAACTGGTAGAACAATAAAATATAATTATCGTAGAGGGCAATTTACTATGAACTGCAGTGTTCCCAAATATGTACATCTAGTATTTTTCCAATTGTAGTTTATAAAGGCTATAATAAAAGAGTTTAGCAGCACCAAAATACATTTATTAAAGGCTTTTGACCTGATCCAACTCTAATATACATTAATATATTTTTTGCACACCTGGATGTAAAATGACTTAATTGTAAGGGTACTATGTTAATTCTTCATGCCGTGAATATTAAAGGTTTTAGGAAAGTCTACTGCAGTACAGAAACACTGAGCAGATCAATAGAAATCTGCAGAAGCCACTGAATTGTGGATGTAGGAGAGATCGTCACATCTGTCTGTACTCTCAAGCATTGCATTGGTAAACTCACACGTCATACGTCTTTCTTTGTCCACAGAGACAAGTTCAGGGAGTATTATTCTGACTTTGCTGCAGCCTTTGCTAAAATAGATAAAAACAAGGATGGATTAATTTCTATTCAGGACTTCCGAAGAATGCTGCAAGAGCTGAACTTCGACCTTGATAATGATCAGTTCCTTAATCTTTTATACAGGTAATAAGAGCATTGTATATAGCAGTATTTTTCATTGTCTGATGATATAAAGGTTGCATGGATAAGGGTCTGTGTCAATGGGCTATCAGTTTGTGTCGATGACATTAGCTTTAGATGCTTCAGACATTCTTCAAAATTCCTTAAGAAGTGGATTTGCCCTTCCACTAATTTTGCTTGTATGTTTAATGTTCTAATCTGGTTTTCCACTTTTAGACTTGTATGGATATGTAGACCTGCTTGAAGTAAACAAGAACTCAACAATATTGGCTCTAAAATTGCATTTACTAATATAACCTTATAACCTACATTGTCAATGCAAATAGCAACACAGCCAGGGTTTTTTTTTTCAAGTTTTGCTATACTGGAGAAGATACACTATCATGGGTAAACTTGTGTGATCCAATAAACCTGGAATGGATAGCTTAAAATAATTTACTATTAGTGGGGAAGTATTATTAATCCTGGACCTGATCATTGCAGGTTTGCTGGATCATCCAATTTCACCAAATAAATTGTATATTCTCTAGTCCTGGAGAGCTTTAACAAATCAGGCCCAGTAAATGTGTTATGTAGAGATTGCCCCTGATTCATCAATAAAATCCACGCTCGCTGGAAGCGCGAAAGTACGCGCGGCCAGCGATCGCGGATTACCGCGGTCCGGACTCGTCCAATCTAGCCTTTCTATTCTTGAGGCTTATGAGTGTCTTGCACCTTGCAGTGCACCCTCTGTATTTACTTTCATGCAGTCTTCTCTTTATGGTAGACTTGGATTTCAATACGCCTACCTCCTGGAGAGTGTTGTTCACTTGGTTGGCTGTTGTGAAGGGGTTTCTCTTCACCTTGGAAATGATTCTCCGACCATCCACCACTGTCTCATCTTTTTGTTCAGCCCACTGAATTAAAGCTGAAAGTCTGCAGTTCAACTGCATCCGAATTAAATGTGGTAATGTACAAACCAAAATTAGAAAAAAGTTGTCTCTGTCCAAATATTTATAGACCTAACTATAGCTATAAAATATTAGTGGATTTATTGACCTAAATGCTACAAAGTTCTGCGTTCACCTGTTCTTTGATGCAGTTCTTCCACTAAAGCAATTCTGTTTCCAATATAAAATGATTTTTCTATTATAGTGTAGCTGGTGCTATCTCTGTATAGAAAGATTTCTTTTTGTCTAGATTTATAATTTGACATGTATCTGTATATCTCTGGGACTTCAGTAGTGAAGTCAGGCTCGCATTCCCAGTTTGTACACCTGCTATGGTAATTTTTATTCTATCCTGTTTAATTTTTAATACATTTTATATTGGCTTCAACAGGCATATTTGCCAAGAATAGTACCCGTTTGTATCTTTTTTTTTCTAATGCATTTGTCACATGCAGGCACCTCAGCAATCATGGCAGACTGCCAGGTCATAGCTAATGTTAGGATTTCCCTAAAGTGTACATCTGAGTGTTTGGGAAGCCATTGGGTTTACAAAGCTAGAGAAGATGTATCAGTGGAAAAAGATGCATAGTGGTGCCTTCTTTCCAGGACTTGAAATGATGAATTTAGTTTAAAGAAACTTGTTTCTTTCCCACAAAACACTGCCAAATTTCAATGTATAAACAACTCACTAATAATCATAATCAATGATATGTAATTATTGAGGAAAGGCTCTGCCACATACTCCCCATAGGGCCAGCTATTTCCCTTTGGGTTCCACCATGTTTCCTCTTACACAGCATACCGAAGGGTTAGGTACAGCTCACATTCCAAATCCATTTCTGTCTTTCCTGTTACAGTTTCATGTTTCATTCTCTTTGCATACATCAAAAGTAAGGAAGTAATTAGAGATATTAGAACAGTCAAATCTTCACCATGTTTACTTGCCACAACGATGAGTTTTAGGTAGATATTAAAAAGCACTGTTTTAAAGACCAACTCTGGGCAGGGCACAGGGGAAGGGGAAGTAAGGGGGAGGCCCCAGACTTTAGATGTAACAAAGAACATTGTTTTACCATTATTGCTATGCTGTCTGGCAGGCGTTTATAAATCTTAAAAGTGGCTGAACCAAAAATAGAGGTTCATCACAAATATGTGTCTGATATGTCAAGTTTAGATGCAGGCCTGAAATGTAGTATCTTTTGCTGCCCTATAAGAGAAGTAGACCTACCTCAGTCTACATAGGAGTGACACACACATTTTGCTACATAATAGGCCAAATATTACAAATAATGTCTCCTAAGTTTGTGAGATGTAATATGGGGTTACACTGAAGTGCGCTAAACACTGTGATTACCACTCAATGGGTAGATTTGATCTCTATTTATTAAGCCATCCTCTGGTTTATTCTTCTGCCGAATGAGGGCTGATTGTCATGCATTCAGCAGATGTACAGTATAATACAGGGTAAATGAGAGCGTGTTGAGTCTATAGGAGTCATTTAAAGGTTCTTTTCTCTGATTAGACCCTTTTATTGTGCCTGCCCTCTCCCCAGCGCCTCAAATATTGGTTAAACATAAAGGGGAAATCCAGCAGCTGACTAGAGCACATGAGACACCCTGGCAGCTGCACGAGGGCACTGCCAACTCTCCTGCAGCACACACAGCAGATGTTCAGAACATGGCGGCCGCCTGACTAGTTCTCCCACACAATCCCAGGCCACCATAAAACAAGCTTTCTTTGCTTTCTGCTTCCAGGCAAATTCCCTCCGACATCCTTTGCATTGTATAAATATTAATATTTATTAGATCGACTTTACAATGTGTATTCAGCAATATTCAACACATCTTTCTAACAAGCCACAACGCCACATTGGGTTCAGGGATATAGTCGTACTTGTTTATTTTATTGTATTCGCTACATAATTACATATGCTGCCTAAAGGAGCCTGATGGTTTGAATACAGATTCTAATATCTGGGAAAGAAAGATATGGCAGATTGTACGGAGGATAAATGGCCACAATGGTAATTTGTATTGTTTTAGTTAAGAACTAAATGCATTGTAATGAGTGTACATCTCTGTACTACATGTTACATGTTAACATGTTACATGTTACATGTACACATAACTACATGTTATTCTGCACATTCCCACCTTGCTGTTCTTCATATCTGCAATGGATTCTTTATTTGTATGGCTTTGTCATAAATAAAATCTTACACATTGTACTATTGATATTATACATAAAACCTTGAAGTTTTATTAAGGATAAAGGTTTACTTTATTCTGCAACCTCCACCTTTACATTCTCTTTGCTCCCCCAGTAACCTGTTCACAAATGGCACCAAAAAGAAATACCTGTTACTTCAAGGTATAAATTATATATTCAAATATATATTTTAATAATATTAAAATATTATATATTTGAAGCTGGCCACTGGCATCCGGGTATTTCCACCCTCTACCAACGATTTAAATATTAGTATACTATCCCTGAAAGGAATCCGCTTCTTGAAGCATACCATATTTGACGTTACCATAATTGAAAGGCGTTGAGGCAAGGGATTCCCACAGGGGATCCTCTAATATTAGAAGGACACTCACAATCATTCAAGGAACAACTGACTCACAATCATTCAAGGAACAACTAAGTCTCAAAAAGTCCCCTGAGGCATCCTCAGAGTGAAAGGTGTTGGTAAACGACCCAAGACATGTCTATTGAAGAATCTGACTAATGATCCCTTCTATGTGATTACATTAAAACAATTGTTTTTATATTGCCACAGAAGCCGTCTTCAGCCCTTTCCTCTTTAATTTTAATGTTCATATCCAGGTATAATGAATCATGACCACTACTTTTCATTCAGTGTAACATCACTGACGCCTAGTGATTGGCCATTCAAGCAACAGCTCCGTCACATGGAGGTGGAAAAACAGAGTTTATACAGGAGTTTTTCAGTTGAAAAGAAAGAGTAAGAGAGCAAGCGCAGGGTTAAGACTGAATAGTGTGATGGCCAGGCTCATTTTAACAATGGATAACAGAAAACTCTGTGCCATACTGAACACAATTTATAGGCAACAATTAACCTGCAAAAAAATTGTTTTTCCTCCAATAAAAAAAGCAAACAGAAATACATGTTAATAAATAAATAAATGTTTAATATGTTGAATATGTATTACTGAATACTTGATTTTGCCTGAAAATTACCGTTACAGTATAGCTCATATTACTGCATTACACTATTAGTGCACAATCTGCAGTACACTGAAGTGGCAGTTATTCCCATCCCAGCACATTACTGGAGCATTGGGCAACCACTCAGCACACTATAATGCATGTCTTGCACAATGGTGCAATGTGTTAATAAATAAAAAAAAGTCATGTCCTTTTTGCCACCTTGGTAAAGAAAGTGTGTTAAGATCAGAAGTTAAAAATACAGAAAAAAGGCAAATGCAACCACTGCATTTTTGGGCTGTTAGGCTGTAATTTATAAGATTTTTGTTCTTTAACTTTAAATCTACTTTATTGCATTAAACTTAATGCACATAAATATGTTGCATTAACACACTGCACAATGTGTATGAGGCTTTAAACAAACAGAAAATAAAAAGATAAAATGAACATTTGTTACACATGAAAGGAAGCAACATTTATCTGCTGCATCGATTTTATGGAACTACAACTACTTTTCATTTTATGCTGTTAAATTACAGTTTTGTTGTGTTATAAAGTATAGCTGATTGTTTCTTTCTAGAAGAAGAACAAGAAGCAGTCAATAAAGCTTTGATCACCCCCATCCATATAATGTATGATCTGCCGCTTAAAATACTGTCAATAGCTGCACATGACTCAAAATGAAGGATTGTGTTTACTGTTTTCTTTACCATACCTGCGTGTTTTATGTTCCCACCAGGCTAAGGCTGAGAGTGATAGACAGCAAGCTGTCTTACTTCGACTTTTTAAGGATGATTGATGATGGAAGGGCTTCAAAGTATGGACAAAGACAAGAGCAGATTGTGCCAACCGAGGACCTGCAGACTATCAGTCCACAGAAGATTCTTGTTAGACTGAAAGAAGCAGTAAAGGCTTCACAGGAAAAGTTGTATAAAGTAAGAGAGAAACTGAACCTGCTAAACTCACTACTTGTCTACTTGTTGTAAAAAAGCAGGTTTGTAATTAAAGCAGGCCTGGGCAGTCCAAAGTAAGCATATAAAATAGTGCATAAAAAAAGGTTACCCTCAATGAAGACCAAATGTGAAAGCAATAAGTAGATCCTGAACTATTGTATATATATAAAATGTTCTCATGTTCGTTAAATAAAACTAATAGGAAAAGGATCATTCAACAGTAGATAGCAATTGAAGCAACATTAATTGCAGCACATTTCTTACTACCTCCATTAAGTAAACTGGATACAGGGATAATCAGAAAAAAATATATACTGTACACTAGAGTCATATGTATATTTACAGTTGGTATGTCCACTTTTTTTATATTACAATACAATGGGAATATACTTGAGGTCTTGTGTTTTCTAGGATTTGATTGATGGATTTTGCAGAGGCTTGCCTGTAATTACACTCACACATCATTATTAATCAATTACAGTAGCATATAAGGTGCTCGCTTAACATTAACTCACTGTAGAATAAAAACACAATTCTAAAATGCCAAGCAAATCTCTCCAGGAGTCAGAAGGGAACCCCATATACAAATTACATATAGTTTGGGATGTCCAGGCAGTATCGACAGATGTGACCTAATTGTATATCACCTAATTGTATATGTTTTTTCTATTCAAAGTATAATACTAAGTACAATTATCTGCTTGCATTCTAAAGAGCATTAGGTAGTTACCATACCTAACATGCCACAATACTACTACAGCTTAGTATCCTTCCATGTGGTGGCAATTGTAAAGAATAATGATGTCATGAACTTTTAGTGTCTATTAGCAGGGATACTTCTTCTGAGGCAAATGCTTTCAACGTCACAGTGATAGACTACCAGTACCCTGCTCCCCTATCTTAAAAACCTCCACCTCTTACCTTTTTTATGTAAGCTGGGTTGGAGTTCACAATGGTCGGCTCTCTGTACCTTGGCATCCTACATAGGAGGTCTAATTTAGTTGTTTGAAGGTTTTGAGGGGAAAACAAGGCACTGTATTTTTGTGTGAGTGCTGTTATTCTTTACGGTGTGCTAAATATGTCTTAAAGTATTCTATAATGATTTATTCTGACCAGTAGATTCCTATTAGATTACTTAAATAGCACTTAGATGTTCTAAAGTTTATTTTTCACTATGAAAATAGTTATAGTGTAGATACTTTTAAAGATAGTAATAAATACTTAACATCTACTGTACTTTACTCCAAAGATCCAAGCTTTGCTGCAGAATGTCCTCACTTTACCAAGTGTCAGATGCTGGTGTCTTTCATTGCCCTTTCTGGTTTCCCTGCTGGCTCCTACAGCCTGGGTTACAACCAGGGATACCCCTGTGGATACAATGGAGTAGCAAATGTAGCCTTCTAGGGACAGGAAGTGTGTTATGTGCAGGATCTCCAAATAAAACAAATGCAACCACCACATCTAAGGACTTGTAAGCTGCCATATATTTTTGTTCTTGGGTTTAGGTACGCTATAAAGATAGCTGTCTTTCCCCCCTCCCTGCTTTTATTTTTACTGGGTCTGCCATTTCCTGTAACATTGTCTGTAACAGTTCCAGAGGGGACTGAAATATATTGTGCAGAGATTTATTGTTTTTACTGAAAAACATGACGTGTGGAGACCACAGAGCCAATAAAATCACTGCGCATTTTACTGTGCACTTTTCCCAAAGTGACTGAGAAAAATAATTCACCACCTTTCCTGTCACCTTCAGGCATTTTCCTCATTTGATAAGGACGACACCGGAACAATAAAGCCTTTTGAATTACATCAGATTCTTGACAGTTTCTGTTTTAAACTAAGGGACAAGCAATTCATGTACCTACTGAGCAAACTGTCACTGAACGAGGACCACACAATAGACTGGAAGGATTTCCTGCACAATTTCTCCATCTCTGAGGTTCGTACAACTGCCGTGTCCATGAACAAAAAAGAAAAAGGCCCACATCTGTTGTTTTCACATCAAGAAATTCAGAATAAAACCTGCAATTTTACTTGTAACTATCTGTTCAGCACATGACCGCTCCACGCTGACAATCTTGTTGCTGACATTTAAAACAATAAGATGCTTTTAGAACATATGGCCTTGTCAGAACTGCCTCTGCTGTATTCTCAATAGTTTCCAGTGTATGAATGTACAGATATGTTGATAAATGTAGAATTTTGTATAAATTTTACAGCCAGCAATAGTTAATGAAATAACTGTTGAGAAACAATATGCACATAGTATGGTCATTGTCATTGCATTGCAATTAATGCCCTGTGCCTATAGTACTCAACTTAAAATAGCTTTATATGGGCAATGTGTGTGGAACTTTGATAGTCATGACATGCAAACTGGCTGCACAGTGTTATAATTACAGACCTAAAATAGCCCAATACAATAGTATACCATTCAGAATAGTTGTTTCGTGGTCAGAACCTCAGTGATCTTAAAAAGCTGAGTAAATAAAATTAAGCTGTGTTCACTGCAATCAATTTATCACATGCTAGCAAAAATCCTGTTATGTATTTTTTTTATATTTCCCTTGATTGGTAATTTAAAGTAAATGATGCTTTCCCTTGTTTATTAACATGCACTTTTCTAATCACTTCTATTGAACTTAAAGAGACATGGTCTCGGTACCTATACCTATATTGACCATAAATATTCTTCCTACTACCACCACTTCCTGCACTTTTGGGTATGGTGGAGCATGTAATCAGCCTCCCTGTGACAGTTCTTGGGCTTAGTAGTGGGCTCAGGTTAACAACACTGCTGACTGTAGTGACAGAACCAGCAAGGAATTAGGGATAGGAAATAGGTGAGGAAATAGGTAATGGAAAGGTACACTTAAAAAAAAAAAAACATGATCTCAGTTCTAGAGAGCTGAGTAGTTGGGCTATTTTATGGAAGATCCCTTACTAAGCTTTAGTTCTTACTCATCTTTTGGTGAGTTGCTGTCCTAATGAACTGTAAAAACATGCTTTTTTTGCTTATTTTTTGGCCTCTGTAGTAAATGAACAACACAATTTTTTACAACATCCCATTGCTGTCCTTTCCTTATTCTCATAGCCTGTTTCCACCTGGGTGGATAGAGTGGAAAGAGCCACCAGGCCAAGGTCCAGGCAAGAACTGACAATGAAGGACATTTTAACACACATCCAAGAAATTGTTACGGCACGCTTTAACTTCATAGCACAGGAGTTCTTAAACATAGACTATGCCGGCATTTCGGTTATTTCCAAACAAGACTTTCGAGAGCTTTGTAACAAGAATTTCATGTTGCTTACAGATGACCAGGTAAAAATATACTATTTGATGTTGTAATGTTGCATTGCTTCGATGTTTAGATATGCATGAAAAAAAATCAGTTAAATGGGTTAGCCCATTCCATACTGATATTGGCATCTGGGGAGGTAAACCATCTGATTTTGTCTCTTCTCTCAGTCTTCTCTATCCCTCGGAGGCTTCACTTGTGAGATCTGGCTCCACTGATGGAGTTCTGGAATGCACACCTGCTATGCCCAGTATTAGAGTCCCCAACTTCCTTTTCTTGATTATTCTAACTTTTTAACAATGTAACAAAAACAACTGGAATACATGAAATTGGGCTGGAACACTTACAACTCCCAGTTGAAGAGTAAAAAAGTCTGAATTAGGGCATGGAGATCTCACTGTTGGAGTATCAAAGATATATAAGCTTCTCAGGTCACCATGCTTTTTCTGTAACTTAAAGCCCCTCTCTGGGCACATTTTACCACCCCCACCCCCGCCACCCCCCCAACCTATACAGCACATTTTTTATCCTTTGAAGCAAAGATTACCTGGCAGTGCCATTTCAGGATGCTGGGGACCAATAATGCAACCCTACTAGGCTGCCTAGGATGGTGTTAAGAAACAGTAGAATATTGTTCTTGTAACAAGGAGATTTGTTTGGACAAATTATTGTATGGTAATGATCAATTTGACACTACTGAAAAAACAAAAATGCCTTGACTGGAAAGCCTTCCTGAGTGAGAGTTGACCTCTGAGTGACATTATTTTTGGCATACTCTGAACCTTATGAAAGGATTTTGTATCACAGTAGTCTATACACATTGTCAAAGTGGCTGTCATTTGACATATATGACAACAATGTGCCAAATGAAGTTCATTCCCTAGTGTTGATATTAGGAGATAACAAGAAAAAGTGTTATACTGTGTATACAAATAAATCTGTTGCTTGCAATGTTAATCTAATTTATGATTTTTTATTATTTACAGTTTGAAAATCTGTGGAACAGTCTGCCCCTAAATTCATATGGAAATCTCAGATATCATGAGTTTTTAAATAAATTTAGCTATGGCATACCAGAGACACCCTCACAAGATCAAGTATCTTTTAATAAAGAATCAAACTTGAGGATCCAGTCATCAGTCACAAATGGCAGAGCTTCCCTAACCAGACGTCCCAAAACAGCACCAGCCATTGCTAACAAACCTACAGTAAGTAGTCCTTTTTCTGCGTCATGTCACGGTATAGCCATATTGGAGTGTTGCTTCCCCATGTAAAATTGTCTGTAAAAGTTAGTGATCTGATGTCTGGTGAGGTAATGACAAAACAGAAATAGCAATGGAATAGAAGAAAGGTCTAAACCGTATTAGAAAAAAAAGCAAGGCATTTGTTTATGATACATAATTTTTTAGCAAACTAAATTTTACCATGTTAAATTAGAACTGTGGCAAGCTTTAGTGTCTGGGATGGAAAGCATGGCATGTGGGATGCAAATGAACGAGGTTTTGACTCAGTCAGGGAAGGAAATGGTGGATTTTTGTATACTGTATTCTGTGCAACAATAAAAGCAGATGATGTAATTTGATAAATATTTATTTGGGTTGGACATTTCATGACCCAGGTCTCTTGGCATGTGTTAAGAATGCCCCAATTTTTGCAAGTAAGCATGCATACTGTAATAGTGATTTTGCTTTTCCTTATAGACTCCAGTACTGAGGCCACGTACCGCAGCTCCTCCTTCTACACCAATTTTAAACTGTGATGGGGTAGAGAACAAACTGAAAGTAAATCTTATCAAATGCTGGCAGGATGTACATAAAGCTTTCCGGGAAAAAGATCTTGAAAGGCGAGGAGAAGTTTCTGCTTCTGATTTCTCAGGTACAGAACTTAACAAGTTTGTCTCTCTCTTTATTTCCTAATTTGGATTTTGTGCAATTGTTAGATCTACACGATCTATTTACCCTGTTCCAGAAATAAGTGCTAATGGTACCCCTGAACTACAGTTTAGAAGCTTCCATATGCTTGTTGTTTAGGTTATTATTAAAAGAAGCTGTTCACTTTCCCAGCATCCCCGACTTCCAGTACCAGATGTTTTCTCTATAAAAATTTTTTAGATTATGTTTTGCCACCTCCTAAACTCAGGATTGTACAAACTCTGCTTGGGTACTTAAAGTAGTCATCTTTTTCTGAAGTGTTTGGACATGTGGTTTCTTCATAATCTGTCATCAGATGTTTCCAATGTACTCATTTTTCCAAGGGGGCCAAATAATTTTGATTGGTTACTGATAATGATCTCTATTAGCTAAGCTATAATCTCACTTACCACAGCCCAGCTGCCGACAATGGTCCTGATTTATTAAAGCTCTCCAAGACTGAAGAGGATACACTTTTATCAGTGAAGCTGAGTGATCCAACAAACCTGGAATGGATTTCTTCATTCAGAGGAATGGCAAATATGCTTTTTAATTGGTGACCTGTCATAATTTTTTTTCTGATATAGAAAGATGGCAACAAACAGGGTAAAAACTAGGTCCTGGAGAAGGAGAGATTTATTCTCTGATTATAATGAAGTATTACTACATAATCTATGGTGAGGTGGGCTAAAAGGAATCAAACCAGGGGTTACACATAATAGAGCTTTAAACGCTTTTACATACAGAGTATCATCTGAGCTTTTTGTTGGTTTGTTGTTATTTCAGATATCATGAAAAGGTTTAACATGGACTTGCTGAAGGAAGACCTGGAGCAGTTAACTCTAAAATATGACTTAAAAAATAATGGAAATTTGTCATATACAGACTTTTTGCGTAATATCACTCTTGGACCAAAGCAGAAAACATCACCTCTTCTGCAGAGGGTAAAACTGCAAAAGCCAAGGATTCCGGTACGTTATGTCAGCATTGTTAATAAAGATCCATAGGCTGTAGTGCTTCTGATCTTTGAGCTGGTATATTGCTTACTACAACATGGTAATAAACTGTCTAAATACAGTCACAACAAAGTTAGGCATAGACACAAGTGTAAAAGTTCTTGAAGCAGTTTACAATCTCTGTGCAACATTTGAGCAATTATCCATGGAATCTTTCACCATCTGCATCATACATGCTAGCGATGAAGGAGAATCTAAACAGCAGTAATAGTGACCCCACAGCTTACTACAATTGTCTACAATAACAGCATTTCTTAGTACCAATCATCTGCTGAGAATTTTTATTTACTCATAACGAAAGTGTTTGTTAAATCAAAAACATTTTTGTTCTTTTAGTTTTTAAAAGAGCAAGGAAGTGTTAAACCTAATTCCAAGATAAGCAAATATTGTCTAGAATGTTTATATCTTTACTTCCATAACCTCACAGTAATCCAGTTTGAAACTTTGCCTCACTGCAGGAGCTTCCTGTATTAGGACCAACATTGCTGGCCTGTCTTCTAGTTCAGGATGACTGGTCTTCTATGCACATAATTTAGCTGTCTGTAGTGGGTGGACCTTTTAACTGATGATGCCACCACTGTTTTACAAAGCTTTATTTAGGTTTGCAAAGACATTTAATGCACACAAAGTGGACTTGTATCCTTTGATCTTTAAAAATATATTACAGACAATGTTTTTGTGCTGAAGGAGTCCCTTAAATCCCATGTCAGTCAATTGTTTTGCTGTGTGTGTGGTCCTGGAGATGCATCATGAGAAGGGATCTCTACAAAGTGGAATTCACAGCATAAACAGTTGTGCCCATGTATTAATTAGAATATGTCACCTGATGACACAACACATTGGTTTTTCTGCCACTTTCTGTTTCATTGACAATGGTCACCAGTACAAAAAGGCTGAAGCTGCTCAGTAAGGTCAAATGAAACATTAAAAAATTTCAAGGGTTCTGACCAATCCAAGCTTTAAAAAAAACACCCAGTCCAAGTCGGATCATTTCACATGTTGTTAGTCACCAAGGTTAGACCCTCTCCTTAATGCCTTCATCTAAAAAGATAATAATATTGATATTATTGACTGTGAATAGTATTGACTGTGCATGTTTTTACATACAGGCTGTATTTTTCTGTATTATATAATTTTCTGTATTGTATTGCCTGTTAGATGAGCACCGGATTGCACAGCACCTCATTCCTAGATGCCATACTCAGAATTCAGCCAAAGATAGTGGATTGCTGGAGACCAATGAGAAGGACCTTTCAGTCTTATGATGATGGAAGGACAGGGTATATAAGCATTCCAGATTTCAAACAGGTATAGTAAGATTCTTTCTACTCCATTTCTTGATACTTATGTGTGTGTGCCAGCTTGTTCCTTAAAATATCTGTACACACATTTTTATATTTAAATGCAGGTGTTGTTTTCATGCATTATTTGGTTAATTGTGATTGTACTAGAGACTGAGAGCTGGAAATCAAGTAACACTTCAAATGTTATATAGGTAGAAGAGGGGCAGAGGAGCTGGGAAAACACAGAGAGAATTAGACATTCCCAGTAGAGGAGAGGGCCATGGCGTGTAGGGAGGGAGGGGGCCATGCTATAGATTTCACTCTCCCTCAAGACGTCACATTTTGATGCAAGTTCAAAGGCACATTGCAAGTTATATAAATGATTTATTTTTAAAAAAATATGGAAAAGGAAAATGCTACAGGTAAGAATTAAACCACTCAATTTATGATGTGCTGTTATGTTTATATTGTTAAATTTGGCAGCAGGATCTCTTTAAATAATTTCACTAATTATCCAAATGGCCTTCTTAGTTCATTGACTGAGAAAGTTACTTGGATGAATGGTAAGTGTCTTGAACATAACAGAACACTAAAGGTGGCTAACTACTACTTGCTATATACCATGACCTGCATGAATAAGAACCTTGACAGATATGTATTTAATTTTTATTTGTTTGTTTTAGGTCTTACGGAAATTTGGCATTAACCTTTCCGAGGATGAGTTCTTCCACATTCTGGGATACTTTGACAAAGATTTAAAATCCAAAGTCTCTTACAATGATTTTCTCAGTGAGTTTCTGAGATAAGTGACATTATTTTGGGGTTAAGGCATTTTGTATTTCAACCTCTGATTTTATTGTTTTGATCAGAACAGAAATAAATATATTTACACGACAGCGAAACTACATTAACATTGGCCACAGCTCATAAGCCGCAGACTGATAAATAACGTTCTGCAAAATGAGCGCAGCTTCTGCGTTAAACTCTAATGAAGAGTGTCTGCTTTCATCAACCTAATTACTTTAATAAGACAAAAATAACTAGCGCTCCTTAAAATTTTCAAATTGAAGATGAATGTCCCTATGGTTAAAAAAAATTGTATACACTTCCAGCACAATTTCATTGTAACACATTGCAAAAATAAGTTCATTTATGAATATATGATGGTAATTTTTAGTCGTCCGCCATAAGAAAATTATACATAGTGTGTATAAATAAACTTCATTAAATCTCCTGGTTTCATTAAACGTTCCGATTTATTATCGAGTTCTTTCTTTTTTTTCCTAATTAGCAACCTAGTATACTCCAGCGGTTCCTATTTCTTTTTTAATAAAGCTGAACTTCAAATACACATATACTGTACATATAAATACATATATGAAATCACAACCCCCGTTTTGGTTAAAACAGCTTCTGCTCTTCTGTAAAGGTTATTGACAAGATGGTGAAGTGTGCTTGTAAAAATTTGTGCCCATATAGGCAAAACAGAATTTGTCAGGTCAGATACAGATGTTAGACAAGATAACCCAAATCACAGTGAGCATTCCAATTCATCCCAAAGGCATTCAGTAGGGTTGTGCAGGACACTTAAAGCAAAATAAGATTCCCCTCCCCTTGCCCCCACAGGAGCACCCACATCTACCCCGACCCAGAATGTTCACTATATGATTGGATAATTGAAGTCATTAGAATCTCATCTCATTCATTTACCTACGCGAAGTGTCCTTTGCAAGGAAAAAATTCAGTGAACAATTAAAATTTCTTCAGTAAATCAAATCCAATGTTGGAAGAACTTAATCTTTGCTGTAGCATTAGCAGTGCCCTTTACTGTTATTACCTTAACTTATTTAGAGGGGTGTTGTGTCCACATTTTTGTACTTTTGTCCACATAGCGATGATCATCAGATGTTTTTAAACGTTTGATCTTGTAGAACAGGGGTGCCAATCTCAAATACACAGAGGGCCGAAATTAAAACATAGACCAAGTCGGGGGCAAAACTTGAAATTTATTGAAAAATTGAGAAAGTTTACTACTTCATTCATAACCAACAAAAACAAACCCCTCTACACAAACTTTAGGGTTGAAAGGACTAATTTTCTATCTATCTATGCAGTCTGTTTGTTCCTAATCCTTTCACATCACAAGTGCCTGACACTAAATAATACACTATGCAGTCTCTAATGGATTGAAACAAACACAATGGCCCTGGTAGTCAGGCACCATGTGATCATTGGCTAGGCTTTGTGTCACATGATGGGTGTACAAGAATAATGTCTATGTATTGCATGTATTGAAAATGATGATGTGAGGTGGTAACGTGGGCGGGCCGGCCAGGTGTAGGTAATTTTCTGAATTTTTTGGGGGGCCAAAAAAAAGGACCTTGAGGGCCAGAGTTTGACACCCCTGATGTGGAATGTCTGCTTATAGTTCAACTTTAATGGGTGCTAAGTTCTACTTTTGTTACATAGTTTATTAACAAAAAATATTTTCCATAAAAGTGTACCTATTCCTATGGAGAATATTTTAATTAAAACTTTAAATTTTAATTTAAAACTTTAATATTTAAATATGTGTGTTCAAACCCTTTTTGTGTTATGTTGATGAATGAAGCATTGAAAGGTGCAATGATTAAAATAAATCACAATTTAAATTTTTTTGGTTTTTTAAAATAATTAAAACAATATTTACATTTTGCCTATTTATTTCTATTATTTTCTTCATGTGAAAGATTGTTTGTGACTGTAACATTTGCTTTTTGCAAATTTGAAATGACATTTATAGGAATATTTGTTTCATTAAAAAATAAACATAATGAAATATATAAAGTGTGAATAATATAAAGTGCAATGCATCCACGAAGTGAAAGACAGTGTGTTAAAAAAAAAAACTTGCAAGATATTATGTGCCTCTGTTAAATGATTCTGCTACCATGCTCCTCCATCTATACAATTCCACATTATAATGGAGCATTTTTCTTACAGAATGTTTCATTATAGCATAATAGGATCTAAACAGGCCGTGCATCACACTCTGAAACCTGCTTCATATTTGTCTGGAATCACAAAAATTTATTTACATGCATGAGAGGAAATAATGGACTTGAAATTGAAGTTGTTGAAGCAAGAAATTATCATATGGCTTGTAGTATTATCTTTAACTTGCCTAAATACAGGTATCAGCAATCCTGCAATCCAAAGAGTTTCTTAAGCTCGTCATTTTAACTGAAGACTGCAAATATTTTTATTCCCCTGCCATCCCCAGCAGACATTTGGAAATGGGTTATGGTAAGGGTTCATTTCCCAGTGGTTGTTTTGCAGAAATATTTATTTGTCCGATTATTTCAAATCCATTAAAAGAACATTGTATATCATAACCTATTTTCGCAAAGCTACTAAATTATTACTTGCTTTGTGGAAATACATATATTATTATATTATTTTTACATTTAACTTTCCATTCTGCTTTTTATATTCTATTTTTTTTTTTTTTTTGTAAATTTACTTTTTTTAGAATATTTATAGCTGAGGTTTTACCAATACAGCTAAGAACTGTCTTTAGAAAATTAAAACATGTAATTGACTAGGAACATTTATGTTTGTATGAGTAGCTGGACTTAAATAATCTTATTCCTACAAATTAAAAAATGTATTTTGCAGTAAGTTTAATAAAACAAAAACCACACACATTATTCTCAACTCCCAAGGACCTTATCTAATATCCATTTCACAGTCATATACACCTACACACAATAGGGGTTTGGGAAAGTATGCATTTTGTTTACATTAAAAAAAAAACAATACAAAAATGTATTGTACAGTAAAATGGGCTGTACAGTATATTGACCCGCCCAAAAAATCTGTGTGTATAATAGGTACGTTTGGAAATAGTTACACCCAGTCCTGTTTTATGTAAGGACTGTAGCACCCTAAAAAATATTTTAAAAACTGGCAGAAAAAAAAATGGATGATTAGAGAATGATCATATTTGGTGATAGATTGAGTGGCTGATTGGATGGATTTTAACATCTAGTTTCTTTCAAATATTATAACATTTATTGAAAGGAAGTTTTTTTTTCAAGAATACAATACTCTTTTATTTATATTATGTTTAGGGCAAAAAAAATGATGTACTAGATTTACACAAAGACACAGATCACAGAAGCTTGAAAACTATTAGAAAGGTAGAGCTCCAGTGCCCTACTATAAGTTTTCTGCATTACTGTATGATAAATATTAAAGACTGGAACCAAACCACTGAAATCTATGACTCTCATCTGAAAGGCCTTCCTCACAGTAAACAGAGAGAAGCTTCAGGTGATCTCCTTTTAAACTGCTTCAACTAGATGTTTTTGCATTTCCATTTATTTGTCAGCACAGGCTCTTCAAACATGCAAGACAATGCAATGGTTGAGTTTAATACTGGCTCTCTTCTGCTTATACCTTCCTATTCTCCTCTCTATCACTGGTCTGATTGGCTTTTTTACAGTATGCTTCGATAGGGAGCAAGTAACTCTTCCCTCCTCCAAGTAGACATGCTTATAAGTGGTGATTTCCTGCTTAAGCATGGAGGTGAGGCAGGAGACCTTGTAGCTTGCAAAGAGTTTTTTTTCTACTCACCTTCACAAGCAAATGGAGTAACATATAACCTCTTGCTTTGGCATGCACGGTCATAACAAATGTTCATTGTGCTTTGGCAACTAATTAGCTTTCATTCCCCCCGTGCCAAGCAGCACTTACCCTTAGCTGGCTTCTCCCGTTCCTCTAAAAAGCAGCTGTGAGTGGAGGAGCACATGACTCTCCTCATGTGATAGTAGAAGGCCAATCACCAGACACAAGTTTCGTAACATGGAAAGTCTTCATAGGCTTTGATTTGAGTGTATTAGCTCTCACAGTGAGGCTTCTCCTATTCTGTCAGCTAGGTAGAGTGGTCAGGGAAAAAAAGCACAGGTTCAGTTTAAGCCCGTTGTTTCTGTTCACTTTTTGTTACTGATAGGTTCACTTTAAATACAGCCCTGATTATTGAAGCAACATTTGGCTATTCTGTTGATTAAAAAATACTTTATATTCTACTAATCTTTTAGGAGGGAGGTTTTGATTGCTAAATGTTTTTACGGCTTTGTGTGTGCCGCCTGCGTGATTCTTCCCACTATAGTGCGGAGACAAGCTTTTCTGTCTGTTAAGCCTAATCAACAGTTATTTTAGCAATCCACTTAGCACTCAGCCTAACAAAAACATCAATTTCAAATATACTTTATCATCAAGCATCTGTTCAACATGTCTGATTGTTACAAACAAGTGAAAAAGGACATTCTTCTCTCTCGTTCCTCTCTCATTTGCTGTGTTCTCGCTGTGATCGCTTCGCCTTATATCTATACAGAAATACATCTCATCACCAACGTCTTCATCTTGGCGTGAGATGAATATCGATTAGAGTCACGTCGAGCTCCTGGAACCGTAATTAAATGAACATTTCATATGCTGTTTGTTTCCGCCTGTGAAAACACAAATCTGAAATTAAATACCGACCGTGCGCCCAGTAAAACATCTCTGGCAGGGGGTTTCAGTTAGAACTGGAGGGAATCGTCCATCACAGTTATGTAGCAAGCGGTGAAGATTCATGAGCACTCACGAGATACGAGATGACAAACGTTTACTGGTTTCAGGTCAGCCAACTGCAGTTCTATCTGTTGTTATCATGGGACTGATATTCAGTCTACAAAAGATTTGCTAACGCTAAAACTTTATGCGGAATTTATTTACAGAGCTTACACTTATCTGGTATTATACACTATATGGCCAAAAGTTGGGGACATCTGACCACCAAATTTCAAGGACAAACGTGTGTGGCCACCACTGCGATTAATTAAATCTGAATATTTCCAGTGAAGAGTATTTTTCAAAACATTTTAGACAATCACAAGCTTTTACTGGTGTAGTAACAATTTGGTAAAGGCCCTTTTCTGTTCCATCATCACTATGCCTCTGTTTACAAGGCTAGGTCTATGGTCCAAGAGTTTAATGTGACCTTTACAAATCCCTTAGTCCTTGTGTATGCTGAAAGCTGGTGTACGAGGTGTGTAAAATAAAAAGGTTCTAGATGGGTAAACTTAAAAAAAAAAAAAAAAAAACATTTGAAGCAGAAGTTTAATCCACTTATAGTCTGCCTCTCCTTGTTACTTCATTGACATATGAAATGTTAAAGAAAAGCTTTCCATTTTTATTGCATACCTTATTTTAAACTCATGGGTGCTATCATTAGGTCTTTGTGCTTCCCTTGAACCCTACAACCATTTGCCCCAGTACTCATTTCAAGAGCCCTTAGCCCTAATGCAAGCAGTGGTCTGATTTTTGGAGGAGGTATTCAAATAGTGAATGTTAATTTGATGGAGTAAGAGTTCCTAAGTTCATTGCTAGGTTCCATGATTGTTGTTGATTGCTGATGTTTTAAAGATAACATCATGATTATAAATGTCTCTGCTGGTACACCCTTGGAAGTTCCTACCCACCAACATGCATTAAAGTGTAATGGCATTTATTTGAACTTTGCTAATCCTTCCCTAACAGGCAGCTAATGTGTATGTTAAGATCAGTGAACTGTCCTAATATACCCCAAGAGAGCAGAGACAAATAATTATTACTCTAGTGTAAGTTTACAGTTGTAAATCCAATCATTCAGCTTTGGTAGTATAATACTTGTAAGCATGTTTTTAAATTATATAGGATTATGAATTATGTTCCAATGTTTGCAGATGACACAAATTATATATGTCTTATTACATTTCATTACATTTAGTTCATTACAGGTAAATTTGAATCTTTAATGCTTCATCTTTTAGGTAAGTGCTACATTTTTATGTTACATTATACTCATTTACAAAATTGATTCATTTATTGTTACATTTGTTGCACTGTTCTGATACTTTTTGGTTTGCTTGCAACACTGCAAACTAATTTAGATCAAGCTGTATATATACCGTGTTTCCCCGATTTTAAGTCATCCCCATTAAATAACCCACCCCCGATTTTTGAAAAAATAATTAAAATAAGACACTCACCCGTGAATAAGACATCCCCCGATATCCGATCCTGTGTGTGTCTCCTTGATGCTGGCTGCAGCGCGTGTCTCCTCCTGGCTGCAGTGCAGAGCCAAACTAAAAGTAAAAAGCCGGCACACGCGTTTCTTTTAATGCAAGCTCGCCAGTGTCTTGCTCACGAAGAAGCGTGGCTCGGCATTTCAATTGATAAATGCCAGGTGAATAGGCTAGTGTATTCTCGACGGCTGAAAAATGGTTGATAAATAGGTTTTTGGCGTCCGATTTCGGAACGCGAATTCTCAAGCTTCCCATTTTGTTTGATGAATTAGGCTCCCTGTCTTTTGTAACCTCTTAGTTAACCCTTATTAACCCCTTTGTCCCCTTCTCTCTATAGCTCTCATTTTTTCTGCTGACTATTTTTTTATTTTTTTAAATATTCCATGTTTTTTTATTTGTTATTTCATTCCCTTGCAGTGACACATTATCAAATTCAAGCTTTAAAATGTCTTTGTTTCTTTGGTAAATAATTTTAAATATTAAAGACACAGTTACTCTGCCATCAATGGGAAATTTAACAGAGTTTCTTTTTTAAATTTTCTTATACTGCCCATGCACAGCTCTCCATCACTCAGTGTTCTGTTCCATTAATATAATGAAAGAATGTTCAGGTAGAAGTAGCATTGCTTGACGTTCCATCTTTAATGATTACTGACCAAGAACTGCAAACAGAATAATGTTTTGTCTCCTACTTTCCGCACTGTGAGCCAGAAAGAAAAAAACATGCAGTTCCTTGTGCTTTATTCTTGGGAGATGTGTTAAACATGCCTAATTTCCATTTTTAATTTGCATTTTAATTGCCTGTCTCAGTCTTAAATGAGAAGGGTAATCAGAAGAGAACTTTCGGAGCCTGGCTGGCTTGTACTGCAACATTTAAACCGTATAGAAAGAACAAAAAAATATAATTTTTCTATTTACTTTTTACACATTTGTTTACTAAAGATGAATGTGAAAGTTCCTGAAAGTTTTCAAATTGTATAATTTATGTTTATAATAATGGTTTAAAGTAGGTAATAGAAATAAAGTGCCCCTGCCACATGTGCACACTAGGCAGAAGAACGAGCCAGGATGTTCTCGATGAAAGGTGATGAACTCAGGAGTATATACCTGTGTACTAACTATACCCTGACCCTTATAGCTCATTGTTGGCCCCTGACTGTTAGTCTCAGAAGATTTTCAAGTCCAAGAGATTTGGTGTCCAAGTCAGTTAGATTTGGTGATGTCACTACTGTGTTGCTCACTGTTCTTGCTGAAAGGGAATCCAAATAAAGGAGGGTACCATAAGGGAGGGTTAAAGCCCTTGGTCAGGTGAACCTGAATAGTGCCATGCCTGGTTTATGCAATATACCGTAAAGAAAGAGAAAAGAAGAGGTTGAAGATAAGAGGAGCCTTTTTGGGGGCACTAGAATTGAACTAATAAAATAATTACTTTATACATATTCAATTATTTCAAATTACATAATACAAAAATTTCTATTTTCATTTTGTTTAAAAAAAAAAACCCTAAATACAATGGTTGTTGCTATTACAAAGAATTTACAGGTAAGGACTGTTCAACACCTGAGACCTTAGTTTATTATCTATTTCTTATGACTTAAATAAAAACTTGCAGCAACTCTCTTTTTCCTACGTGTTTTGCCTGTTTTAGGCTTCCTCAGGGGACTTAGAGACTTGGGTAAAGAGAGTTCAGGCTTGAAATTACAGTATAACTGAAAGGAGTGGAGAAGTCTTAAAAGCAGATCATATTAGTTATGTAGGTTGACTGCATACTACTGTGGTTTATTATATCAATTATACCAGCGTTGCAATGTACTTGTCCAGCAGGTAAAGAGTTTATCAATGTGAAAAGGATGTTTTTTTCAAAAATTATATCTGTTCATGGGCCACTGCCAAGATGTCAGGTTAAGTGGGTTTTTATTCCCTGGTAGGGCTAGAACATTGTAATTTGTTGGATCATTTATTATATATATGCGAATGGGATATGCCTTCAGTAAACTCAAAGAGAACCAATTGATATTCTTGGTAGGTGAGGAGAGGGGCAGCCTGTCAGCAGTTAACCAAACAAAGGGCCTTGCTGATAAAAGAAACTTTATCATACAAAGTACTAATAGCAGGTTAAGTCAGTAATTGGTGGTGGTGGGGGGAGGGGGGGGGCAGCTGCAGTGAGACCACAGGCAATAGGAGTGACTAGTCCTTTGTCCTCTGACTGCCTTTTTGGTCACAGCTTCTACAGTACAGGTTCTCTTTAGTCTGGCCCTTTAAAAAACACTTTAGAGAACATCACAGTAAAACATCACAGTATTGTCTTGAATGTTTTTTATTTATATACAAGAGGAAAAAAAGAGAAACAATCACAGCATAATTGAAAGGAAATATATCACAAGGGAAACATAAAGGCCACTGATCTTTTCTTCATCAATATATCAACCCCTGATTTCACTGCCCTAAAACAAGCATGCAGATAATGAGTTCTGACTTTCCTTTGACCTTCATGATCTGCATACTTGCTTCAGATCAATGATGTATGATGACTAAAATTAAGAGGTCTGTAATGGCAGATAGAAAAGGGTTCAGAGTTATAAAACAATTCAGCTCTACAACAAACAAAACTGTGCTTTCAGAAGAGGTACAGCTACATTGCTGCCAAAGTGGCGCAGGTACCATCCTACAAGGAGAAAGGTGCAGCGCAAAATTCACTGAAATAACAGAGCAAATAAAAATGTTTAGAAGAGTCTTGGAACACTTCCATGGACTACTGGTCTGCACAGAGCTGCTTTCCCCTTCTAGTTGCTCAAGTATTTGTCAACCAAGTTTTACAGCATTTACACTGTATCTCAAAAACTTTCCACTTTCATTTACACAATCTTTTTTCCAGGGAGTGTGCTTATTCAAAACATTTTCACCCTCTGCGAAATGCAAGACAAATCCAAAAGCCTTTTCGCATTAGAATTTTTTACTGAAGAACACCAAGCAAATGTAAAAATATACATTAAAATATGAAAAGAAATTGTCTGTTATGAATGGTGTTGTGCTTATTTAAATGTTATCCTTCTGTATAATGAATGTCCATCATCTTCTGCACACCCGTTGACCCTTCAGATAAGGCTAGCAGCTGGCATGTCTACATTGGCTACTGAAACATCTCTGGATGTTTAATAATTGAACGTGAAGATCAGGCAGGTTTCAGGAGGTAACTTTGCAACATTTAGGTTGAAGCAATTGATTAGTAAGGTTTACTTCAATAGAATTAAAGTGTGGTTGCCAGCAAAAAGAGAAAATATTTTTTAGTATGATTATTATCAAGTATGATTACTTGAAAACACTGGCTGGTATATTTCATTTGTTGGAACCAGCCTTGTCTGGGTGGTTCCCATGGTACAGGCTGGTTATATAGTTGTGCATAGACTGCATGCCGGATCGTCCAATAAAACATGTCCGCCTACAGTTCTTATGATCTGTCCTTATTAAGGTGCAGAAAGTCAGCAATGGCCTCTGTACTGGTAGTGGTGAGCCAGCTGATGATTCATATAAATACGCTGACGAAGTCACGTGTTTCTCGGGTTCGGCAAGTCGATTACTATAGGAGGATTAACAGGCTGATAATTGACTGTACATACTGAGGAATTTACATATGTAGTGGTCCCATCTGCCATTACTCCATAGCCTGCAAAAAATGAAGCACAACAATCAACTAACAAGCAGGTCAAACTATTCTTGGTAAAAAGCACAAATATATATGTATTAAAATAATAAAGAAAGGTAAAAGTAATAGTTAAAAGTATGCAGTCTAAGTTTGTCTACTTTATTTTTTTTTTTATTTTGACTTTAGATATACTATAAAGTTGAAGTCCAGGCATACAGATAAATATACAACAAAATGCTTAGAAAAAATGTCGGACATGTAATTTTAGGAATGTATGCAGTTTTGATATGTAAAACATAATTTCAAATGCCATCTTTAAACTACATAAGAATAAATCGGAAAAATAATTAGTAATAATATATTAATAATTGAGTGATAATGTGATTAATTAACTAGCTATTTATTCTTCATACTGTAGTAAACCTCTAATATTTTATAAATGATAGCTTTTATTATGTACTCGTTGTTTTGTTAGGACTTATCAACTTGTTTTTATATTTCTATATATATCATGTTTAATATATTAGTCCACTGATATACTCATTATGAAACTGTATTGGTTTAATTTCTTTGGAGGAATCATTAAGATTATATTAAATCACCAATCATGTACATTAGAAATAATCATGTCATATAATAATATATCAAATTGTTAACGTTAAATGATTGTATTTATGAACTAGTCGTAGTATTTGAATAACTTAATACAATTTTTATTGCATTTTGTTCAGAATTCACTTGTAATATTTTACATTATACAATTTTACATTATACAATATTTTTTCTTTCCCTTTTTTACAACGCTTTTAAACATATCTGGCCATTACAGTGCCACAAAATATGTTGATTTATTGCAGTATAACAAATAAATATCCACTTTCTGAAGGAATTACTCTTAAGCATTCTCTTTTTTTCAGAACACCAATACTAACCTCATTTTTAGTTTTTTAAGGTCTCGACGTATACACCAGGCTCTACCAAATATACGGTGAATTATAATGTGAAAAACCCTCAATGTGCATTGACAGAGACCACACATCTTATTTGGATCAAGACAGATATATTCTCTATATTGCTTGAACAATGGATGGGCTTCTTGCAACCTTACATATGTGAGTATGTGCTCTAAAACTACTCTATTTCAATCACTTTGTTAGTACCAATTACTGTTCTCATGTGTGACCTTTTAAATCCTTGTATTTCCCTCTCTCTTGAATATTTAGAGGATTGCTGAATCTTTTATGTCATAGCTGTTCTACCTGACATAGGATTGGGGTTCAGTCCATACAGTTCTGAAATTTAAACAACTCAAGGCCACAAAGTACTACCTTGTTGAGCAGGGAATGATATCTAATCTGTCCCTGCCAAAGTTTAACTTTCCACTTACAATACCTTTCCCACCCCAACTTGTAATTGTACAGTGAAAAAGAAAAAGCAGACTGATGAGCTTATTTAAGCCACTCTGTGCCATTCCATTGGCTTGGATTTCTTTCAAGGTTAACGTCAAGCATGGGAAAATCAAATGTTCTGTTGTAAAAAGGCCATGCAAATACTTCAATTATTCTTACATGTATATCCCAGTTACTGTTTAAAATAAATTGACTCCAACAAGCCTCCTCTCATTACCTTTTGGTGTAAGTGAAATGAATAGACAGATAAACCAAGTAGCCCTAATCCATAAACTACCCTCTACCCTTCTCTACAATCGGATTATAAAACGTAGAGGTCACATATGAATGAAGCCAAAATGTTTGTAATGGCCATTATTACCAATATTCAATAACAAATCCAGGTGATTGAGGCTATGACACCATTGACAATACTTTGATTATTCATGAACCTCTTAATCTCCACCTATAGGAGATTTCCCAAGCCTTCCTCCATGGTTAGTTAATTCTTGTAGTCCCAGGACCTACACTTTTTTAAATTAGGAGCCATGATGAAATCCAGACAGTAAACAGAAAAAGTTGTAGGCTTGCATTGTCAAAAAAGTAAGAAACACATGACCCAGACTTACCTTCATGGATGTGACCAAACACGTGCAGCCTTGGCTGTACCCTTCTCTGTACTGTGTTCAGCAGCTCCACACAGCCCACTCGTTGTAATTTCTTGGGCACCCAGTCTAAAAATCCTGAAAGAGATTACAGGTTGTTAATGAATGCCTATTGATTTAATTTATATAATTTTTATTTATTTTTCAAACAAACAACAGAGGAATTTATAAACCATCAATTACAACATAACAGAAAATATCAACACAGGTGAATCAGCATACCACATACTAACAAATAAACAATACTGAGATACAGACATTAACTCAACATTACATAACAATTATCATGCAATTACATTCAGATAAACAAAGTCTTACAATAAAAGATACATCAGGAGACCATCTTAATTCTGTGTGAAACTTATTACAAGACTTCAGGTGGGTCATTGCCCAATAGCCCAGTGACATACCAGGAAGTCTGCTCCTGGATAATATACACCGCTTAGTAGCCAGTGGTAGCATATTTATATATGACTCCCATAGCTCAAAAAAATGTGTCTTTAAATCTTTGTTAATTGAGGCTTCTATTCAGTCCATTTGGAAGACTTGTCTAAGCTTTACTAAAAATAAATGCAAAGTAGGAGGGTCTGCACTTCCACATCCATTTATGTAGAATCGCTGTCTTGGCCACCATTTATATAATTGCGAGGAGTCTGTTACATCCTCTGGCTACCCGGACCTGGTCAGACAAAATTCCAAACAGAGCCCAGGTAGGAGTAAGCGGGAGGTATGTTACTAGATGGTATGTTACCAGCCTCCAAAATCTTTTATCTAGAGGACAGCCCCAGAACATGTGAAATGAATCTGCATCGGCTGCACCACAATTCAAGCAGTGGGGAGTCCCACGCAAACCCATTAGATGGGAGCGATGTGAAGAAACATGTGCACGGTGAAAGAATTTAAACACCATTTCTCTACTTGGAGTAGGGAATTGCCCTCCAGGCTCTACCGTAATCAGACAGACATTTCTGTTGGGGACCCAGTCGGAAGAAACACATCCCATCTACTTAAACCAGTACTCCTCTCCTCATAATTTATAGTTGGTTTGTAAACCAGATAAACTTCCGTTATGGCTCTCTTTTCTGGGTTCGACCTAAATAACAATTTATTCAGAGCATTGGTCCAATCTTTATCCGAAAATCTTTGTGTTATTGTGGAGACAAAGGAGCGGATTTGATGGTATGCAAAAACCTCCCTTTCCATAAAAGTATAAAGAGACACTGCAGCTGGAGTGCAGTAGGGAGTGCGTTTTCCTACTCAGGGTGAGAAGGAAAACGGCTTCTTAGTCAGATTATTAGTGAAAGATTTAACCATCAGTTGTCTTATCACCCGTCTCTCCTCACCTGATCCACCCTGGATTACCAATGGTAGATCTGGGTTGTGGGCGATAGATCGGGAGGTGAAGGGTAGAGTGACTATTTAGTTGGAAAAAAAACCCTTATTTTGTGCCACGCTTGCCAGCCTGAGTAAAAAAATGGGTTTGTTATCACCTCGGCTGGGAGCAGCTCCCTGTATAGATGTAGCATATATTTAAGGGCGCATTTCGGGAACATTTTCTGCTCCAAAAACGTGTCAGCATAATCAATTGTATCATGTACCCAATCTCCAGGATATCTCGTAAGAGCAGCCCAGTAATACAATTCTACATCGGGGAAATTTAGCCCTCCATTCTTGACCGATTGGTGCATAATATCTATGCTTACCCGTTCTCTTGCTTCAGCAAACAAAAAGACAAAATAATTTATATAATTCTTTGAGATTTGGTTGTCGAAGCAGGATTGGTAACATTTAAATGGTCTATACAAGCTTAGGCAACAAAATCATCCTAATCAGGCTCACTCTGCCCAGATAGGAGAGAGTAAATGAGGACCATTTGTGTAGTTCAGACTTAACAACACGCCACAATGGTTTGACATTGGCATTTTACAATTTGGTTGTTTTTTGGTGATTTGAACTCCAAGTATTGCAGTTTCTCCTTGCATCAAACCACAGAATATAAAGAACCCCAAGCAGGTCTAACACAACTGGTCAGGTACAGGGCTTTAAAATTTATCCAAATTAAAAAAAGTATCCAGAGACCGAGCCGTACTGGGTAAAACGATTCAGAATAGCTGGGAGGCTAGTCCTTGGGTCAGTAATATAAAGTAATAAGTCGTCTGCAAATGCCGTTATTTTTACTCTCCTGGTACCTATTAGTAAACCCACAAAAATCTGGAGAATATTCAAGAAGTCTCAGCAATGAGTCTAAAGCCAGATTAAACAGCAGTGGCAAAAGTGGGTATCCTTGGCTATTGATTGCGGTGAACAACCTATTGATTTAAAATAGTTCAAGGTTTCTACTGCCAACCTATATTGTCCTAGGTTCAGAAGAAACTTGCTAAACTTAAAATTGTGCCAGCCTTATTTCTGTTATGTCACCTGATCAAATATCCACTTCATTCCATGAGTGCAGGTGACATTCCTGCTGCTGTTCTCAGGGAAAAGGACCACTTTGATAAAGTCATATTTAACACACCTTAGCTTCTATAATCTAACCAGGAAAATCAAAAAGTTTGCAAATATAACATTTCACCTTTTTCCCCTTTCCCGTGCTGCCCCCAGAGAGCTCTGCCTGAATCCTCAATTGATCTGCCAGTTCAGATTTTTTTCTATACCCTGATATAGCAGTCTGCAGGTATCTTCAAACACAGAAGTAGTTCTATCAAAGACAGCATCCTTGGCATCCTTCTAGATGTTCACGTTCTCAGTTCCCGGTCTCCTGCAGGGAGGGGTGAGGAATCGTGACCCATCTTTAGAACTCAGCTGTCTGTCTCCCCCTTCCCTTTCCTATCTACTTGTGTTTAACCACACAGCTGCCAGGCAATGCTGTTTCTATAGATTTCCAGGAACATCATGAGGACTGCAGGCTCCTCCAAACCAAGTAACAAGCTGTAAGTAACAGTTAACTTTTTCTTAGGTGTACCTATTTAGTGAAAAAATGCTTCTGCACAGAACATTGGAACAAAATAAACCAATTAGCACATTACTGGGTGAAAGTGCGTAAAACCCACTTATATGCAATACAAATTGCTTTTGCATTAATGATTTCTAAAATATGGCTTAGAGATGTTTGCTCATTAGTTGTCTTTGATAACAGAAAAATAGGCCTCCTACAATGTCATATGGAGACTTTGTCACTAATGGCCATGTTTTGTCCTGCTGAGAGAATGCGAGCTTTACTTGACATGAAAATAAAAAATAATTTACAACCTTAGACATAAAAGTGTTTATTGGGAGGACTATTGCCCATAGAAACCAATTTCTACCTTTTACTGCTTGCCCAGCAAACATATAAAGGAAAATTTTAGTGGGTGATTATGGCCACAGGAGCCGTCCTTACTTCAGTTTCAGGCACTTGGATACGCAAAATAGGTAAAATGATAAAGAAATAGACAGAATCTATCTGTCTTTCTACCTAAGCTATACTCACAGGCCACATTGTTAGGTACACAAGTTCAACTGCTTGTTAACGCTAATAACTAATCAGTCAATCACATGATGGCAACTCAGTGCATCGCATGTAGACAATCATCAAGACAGCCTGCTGAAGTTCCAACTGAGCAGGAGAATAGGAATAAATCCCTTCTAACACCCCTCCCCACCTTACCTACCCTCCCTTATTGCCCTTGTTCCCTACTTTCTTCTTTTATTCTCATTCTTTCTTCTTTTTCTCCTTTTTCTTTTTTACTTTCTTTAAATTGTTTTTTAAAAAATAGAGACTAACGGGACCGGAATCGAAACCTATGTATTTCCCTAGGAGGATGTTTGTTGGGTATTCAATTTATTTTGCGACTATGGCATATCAACAGATGTTTTTATACACTCACAATAATAAAGTGTATTTTTATGTCTGACTATTGTTTTGCTACGTGCTATTTTACACCTCCTGTTTGGTTTATTGCTGTATTTGTATGTTTTGTTTGCTACTTAAAAAAAAAAAATAAATGAAAAAAAGAATGGGAATGAAAAATGATCAATGTGACTTAAAACATAACAAGGTTGTTGGTGCAAGAGTATATCTGAGTCTGCTGATCTGCTGAAATTTTCCCTCACAACCATCTCTTGGGTTTCGAGAGAATGGTCCCAGAAATGGTCAGTGAGCTGCAGTTCTCTGGGGTCAGAGAAGCCAGGCTGGTAGAAAGGCAACAGTAATTCAAATACCAGTTATGCAGAAGGTATGCATGCATGAGGGATGCAGAACAGCATATCTGACTGCACACCCTACCTATAAATTAAATGCAACCAGCCATGTCAAAAGTTAAAATTGTCTCAATATGGTTTCTTGAATTATGAAATGAGTTCACCGTACCCAAAGTCACCAAATCTCAATCAAATAGCGCACTTTTGGGATGTAATGAAGTGGGAGATTTGTATTCAACCATGTGCAGCAAACAAATCTACAACAATATTGTGTTATATGTTCCAAAATATCTAAGGAATGAATTTTGGCGGTTCTGAATGCAAAAGGGGCTCTGACCCTCTATTAGCAAGGGGTAAATAAAGTGGTTGGTGAGTATCAATCTGATCCATATCTTATTCTATCTATCTATCTATCTATCTATCTATCTATCTATCTATCTATCTATCTATCTATCTATCTATCTATCTCTCACATTCTCCTCATCTCTCTTTCTCTCCTTAGCTTCCTACTGAATATTATTCTTTCTCCTAGATAACATTTACCATACTGATCGTTATGGGCTCTATCTATCAGGAATTCTCTCAAACATTCCCTTGTGAAGAATTTTCCAAGTCCATGTGTTGCATTTGCAGAATTTAAATCTGTACTAGGTAATGTTTGAGGCAATATCAGATTCGCTGCTTTATAAAAAAAAAGAGCCCTAGAGGTCAGTTAGGTCATTATTTGGAAGTATTCCATTCACCTTTTTTACCATTTTTGACTAAGCTTCAGTTACTGCAGGAACATGGTGTTTGGTCATTTAGTCACAGGTGTGAAAAGTAGAGTTTTCTGACTAGATCTGCTTTAAAGAAAGTTGTGCCTATAAATGAACTGCTTTCCAAATCAATGGCTTTGCTGTACAGAACAAATTGTATTTCATGCCGCAAGCCCGTCTGATATGAAATTCCACACCAGACTACCCAGCTGAGCCATTCACTTTCTGTTTAAAGTTCTGAGAAGAGTTATGATGGATGTCTGTCGGGGTTTTAATGTGTTCCTGTCATAATAGACTGATATTATATGATTAATTAGCACATCACAATTTGCTCATTTACAGGTGCTGGCTGGAGATATGCTTTCTTTTAAAGGGGGTCGTGTATCAAAAAGTGAAAACGCTTCCAGTAGATTGTTAAGGATATCCATTAATGATAGTGATGAATGTTTTAGGTAATGGGGCTCCTTTGTATACCAGTCACACAACTCTCCTGACACGTCAATCACTGGTCTTTAAAACCTCAAGGTTTCTTGTTGACAGTGATATGCTGTAACCCGTTCTTTTGGGAAAGAAGGAGAAAGTCTGTAGAGCAGCTGGAAAACCTCTGGATAAAACCAAGTTTGCATTCATTATTTTTTAACTTGCACTTTGAGGGTGTTTGTATAAAATAGGTAATGTATCTCTCCTTTTGAGCTGAAAAAAAACTATAAAACCCTTGCTAAAGAAAAATCTGCTTCCATGTAGAAAGTGATCACAGGGAGGGCATCTTGTGTGGTTTACTAGTAAACCAAAGAGCAGAAGTTGTAACAGTGGCACAGAATCTGCTTAATTTCATACCTTCATACCTCCCAGCTGTCCCTGTTTAAGAGATGCACCTTTTTTTTTTTTTTTTTTTTTTTTTTTTTTACTAACAAACAGAATTAACAGTGTTCAGTTTAGGAAAGGTAATTCAATAAAAAAATACCAGTTCAGACCATACCAAATCCCAAATATTAGAACCATTCCCACCCTATTCCAATACTTTACCCCTAAATCCCACCTTGTTCAGATTTACTTAGTAAAACATAATATAGGTTTAGAGGAAATAGATAGAGAAAAGCAGTCTCCAGAAAGCAAACTGAAATGACAAACTCCATAATGAATCCATACTACCAGGTAAGTAGTATAGCATACCATTATTCATACATAAGTAAAAAACAAAGTAGAGTTGTTACTATTTTCCTAGCTAATAATACTTGTCTCTGGCATACAGATCTAGATTATTTTTACCTAGTTCCTCCAGGAGTCATAGGATACCCCTATGCATAGTGCATATCGTTTGGGGTGTCCGGGTAGTATTGACATATGTCCCCTAATTGTATGTCCCCAAAACCTTTCTATCCCAAATAATTGGCTAGGTATAATATCAAACTAACAAGATCAGAAACCTAATCTAGAATGAAGAGAGCCTGAAAGTTTGTTCACTCTGCATGAGTACACATCGATAACTATTATCAGCAGTTCATTTTTAGGTGTAATGCACCAGAACAGGCAAGCTGTTATTGCTCTGTATTGAGTTAGTTGAGTTCTAACTGTACTGAGTTAGTTCCAAAGGTGACCCAAAAAGATTGCACTACACTCTGGAACATTACTATACACAAGAATCTGTTACCAACAGTTATGAGACAAAGCCCCTGATTCATCAAGCAGAATCGGATGATCGCTCGCGCATTCGTATTATCTAATCGCCTTAATTGGCAGATTCGCTCATTATTATGAAGGCAGGAATCCGGCTGGCAGTGAGGAGGCGAGTGTACGAGCACACTCGAGTCCGGACCGCGGGAAACCGCGCTCGCTGGTCGCGTGTACTTTCGCGCTTCCAGCGAGTGCGGATTTTATTGATGAATCAGGGGCAAAGTGTGAACGACCTGGCTGCTGTAAGCTACAACTTAGGTTGGAGATGTTCGTGCTTATGAGGAAAGGTAATTTCTGAAGTTTGATTGCTCTAAAATACTGCAGCTTAGCATTGGTTATTACTTCTTCAACACATTCCCTTTTAAGGTCTGATGTCACCTTGCTGACACGCTGTTCTTGGCAGAGTTGCCCTTTATACCTTTCACAGCATCCACACATGAGAAAAAAGCAATGAAATATAATCCTGTAGGAAAGTACTGTAAAATACAGCCAATTCAGCCTATTTTGAAACTGAGGAGGCTAACAATATGTTGATTAACAACCGGAAAGCATGCAACAAATTTAGTGTCATCTCCAACACCCGTAATTGTTCTCTGCATGTTACCACCCTGAGGCTCCATTCTCATTGGTTTTCTAGGCAGGCTACCAAATTTAGCATCTCTTTTAAGTACAGCTACCAGAATATCAACAGAAATGGCAAATCCTTTCCTGAATTTACCTTCTCCCTTGAAGCATTATCTGAGCTTCAAATGTTGTCCAAGGACAAAATTGTGCAATACTTAATCATGATTTAAAGTGCACCTAAACTTAAAAGATAAGTTATCTTCAGTCCATGATATGTGAGTGTGCCAAGCCACTTCTGTGTCTACTCAGGACTCATAGCTGGATATCTGTGGTGTGAGCACCAAGGCACTGCTGCTTCTGACTGCTAATCTTAAGAGATTTGGAATGAAATTTGGTGTTGTCTACTAGTTGGAGTTGCTGAAATCTCTGACACGAGGAAGCCCTGTATTTACCAAAATGGTCACCTTCACACAGAGTTTTGGGCAGTGTAGGAATGATTTAAACATTAATATTGCTTTCTCTGTCCCTATTGGGAGCAATGATTATAACTTACTGTCACCTTAAGTTGGTGTGTTGATAAAAGGTGGTCCAAGTGATCAATCAACTTATCTGCTGACACTCTAAGACATTATGTCTGCCTTCCCCTTGGTGACCTCCAAACAAAGGCTTCCTATCTTAGTGGACGCAAAGCCTGCAATGTTTGGGGTGAAATGGTAAAGTTTAACTTTGCATGGATCTACCACCTCTTTTTTAATTTTCTAAAGTCAAAAGAGAGTAGTAAATATGTCATTCACTTACAGCTATAGCCTGCAATATGTGTTCAACAGAATGGAGAAACCATCATGTGTGAGGCCATCATTTAGCTAAATACTTTTTTTGTTGCAATTGGAATTCCAGGTGGGAAGATTCACCACTGCATTTCCCAAAAGATTTAAAAATCTGGTGGAAGCTAAAACTTATTGTGGTTATTCCTAAATAAACAGAACAAGACATGGCCATACTAAATATATAGACAGATATGTGTGAGGTCTGCCCAAGTCCTAAATTTTTAACTGAGTTCCCAATCAAATGTAATGTCCACCATAATTTGTGACTACTGACTTGTCTTGTAGATCTACATACATCACAGATGAACATTTTATTAATTAGGTCCAAGGTAAGAATTGCAATACGTACCCAGAGGAGGTCCATGTGTAATAAGGATGTCAGTGCCTTCTGGTATGAGGTTCCATTTGTCTAGTAACGCTTGACCCCGAGGAAGGTTAAATCCCCAACCATAGAACCAAGGTTGCCTGCCCATAAAGAGAAAGCATCATTAATAAAAACACAATATTGTTAGCATACATAAAATACATGTTTGAGTAATTGAAGTGATTATACCATAATTTTAAATACATTTTATTAGGGGTCCTTTGTGTCTAAGGAGGATACAGGGCCCTTGCACACTTAGTTAAACCACATCACTCAGACCTGTCATTGTCATAGCTGATCATGTAGAAAATATTGCACACATAAGTTTCAGCTGTTCATTTTGCTTTGCAGGCCCTATGACCACAAATGCACATTTGAACTTAAATATTTTGCGAAATGTATTTTGCTGTAAAATTTTAAAAATGGGAATTCTCTTCAATAATTCAGATGTTTAAAAAAAACATTTTCAGCAATTTTAGGTTATTTAGCTAACAATTTTGTAATTTCTGTTTTAGATTAATATCTTTGTACTGTCAGTTTTCATTTTTCTGTTATATGTTTGTTTTCCTTAATGTAGAAACATGTTGGGTAAAGAGTGTCAGATTTGTTTTTTTTTTTTTTTTAATCCAAACTGCTCAAGGACAGTTAAAAGAGTTTCAGTTAAATCCACCTTAAAAAGACACCTGCATCTTTGTCATGCAGGGCAAATGACAGTGTCTCTGCAAAGGGCCCCCTCTCCCAATCTCCTTATATAAACCTTAACAGCACTCCCTCTACTGTGTTCAGATTATCAACCATTAGGCCTGAGCTCTGTGACATAATTGGGTTAATATCACAATTCCCCTGGTCGCCTACATTTCGGTCATTTCAATGTCGGCTGCAATGGAGGAAGGAACAACCAAGTTTGTCCAAGTTTGGCCAAAATTTCAGTAAAAGGTAAATTATTATTTATGTTCATCCTCAAGTATAATTTTGCTCATGTTGAATTATATAGGAGTTGAAAATCAGATGTTTTCTACTTTTCTAATGGTTGGTACATGGAATAGAATTTATTTATTTCTTCTGTGAATAGATGGAGAGATAATGCTAAAACTCCTTGTGACTTCGGTAAACTTTATAAAACATATTTTAATAACAAGCAGCATTTTTCAGCAAAACCCAACTGGTGCTAGGTTAAAAATTCACCAAAAGCCTCATACAAATCTATATACTTGTCTCATTATTCCTAGTATGGGCTTCTAGTGATTAATTAGCTTTGCACTTTGTATTGCTAGAGAAATAAGTACGGTTCTTTGTAAAAGATTTAAGATTTGGGTTCATAATGAAAAGGAAATATTTGCTGCACAAAAGGCTGATCTCTCAGAATCCAGTGCTTTATGAAATTTGCCTCATTTTTCTGAGGTAACCGTTCGAATACATTTCATACGCAGAACGATGGTTGCCGTGGAAACCAGCAAAAATTTCTGTTCCCAGAAACAGATGTCTCATTTAGTGGAAAATTAGAATGTAAAAAAGCAAACCCAGAGGAAAATTAATTCAAACTTTACCTATAGTGCGATGTCTCTTATATGGCAAGGAAGGAGCCACGCAAACGTGCTGCAGATGAAGAGTCAAACCGCTCCGCATTATCTGTTTTTTGGTCACCTTCAAATGCATTGCATATTAACCCCAATAAGAGCTTCTGAAAAAGCTTTTATTATCTGGGACTGCCTGCGGTAACAGATTATTAGTCCTGATTTAGCTCTTTATCTGTTCACTGTGCGCTAGACATTAGGAAAACACTGACTGTGATGGAAAGCTTTGAGATCTCATAGTTTTCTATCCTGTACAACTGTTTGACCATCAAGCCTTGTATTTGAGGTTATGTTACATGTTAACGCTATTTTCAATATGCTTTCATTTTATTACAGTGTATGGGGAGAAATTTGTAGACACCTAACCATCACATCTGCACTATATGGCCAAATTGTATGGGCACTACTCAAGAATATTGAATTTTATTGTTTTTATTTTTTTATAGGTATTTTTATTGTTACAACATTCCTAAACATATAGATCAATTTTTTGCATCCAAATGTGTGGCAACAGTTTGGAGAAGGACCTTTTCTTTTTCAGTATTCCAGTACCAATGTGTACCATGCCAGCTTCATAAAACATTGTTTAATGAGTTTGGTGTGGGGGAATTTGAGTTGCCTGATATGATTAGGAGCCAAGTCTTTTCATTCAACATCAGTACCTGACTTCTCAAATGTTCTTTTGACTAAAAGGACACAACTTATCAAAGAAACACTCCTAAATATTGTGAAATGCTTTACAGAGGAGTGAGAACTGTTTTGGCCAAAGTCTGATTGATGCCCATGGTTTTGGAATAGATGTCCAACATGCTCATAAAAGTGCAATGGTTAGCTGTTTAAATTCATTTTATTTTCATACTCTTTTCCTACTTGCAAATGAGATCCTATATTACTCATTCAATTCTCTTTAACCTCCCTAGCAGTAATCCCAAGTGTGGCTCGGGGTGAATTATCCATACAAAAAGCGATAACCTTGAGCCACACTCGGGGGTTGAATTGCCAGGGAGTTTAAACAGGTTACCTGGTAAGCAGTTCCCCTGGCAATGCCGGCTGTGCATCTGTGTAACCTGGTGATGCCTGACCAGCATCTGCGTCCCCGGCGTGTAAATGTTGGGACAGGAGGCCAGGGGAAGCAAATGTCGGCTGGGCATCTGTGTGCGAGCGTGTGGCGGGACCGTGTGGCTGGGAGGTGGGACCAGGTGGGAAATACTATTTTTAAAAGTACTGCTTTTACATTTAAAAATACCTAATATTCATACCGGCAGGGAAGTTAAGAGACTGGATCAATTCTGTTGACCGACTTCTTTCGAGTCAGAATCCATTTGACAAGTCAATTTCTAAAGTATATGCCACGTTCTGTACTGAGGAAAATTGTTTAGAGATCGGTAGGATTTAAATGTTGGAAGAATCATTTTCCAGACCAAACATTATCTCAACCTGCTGAGATTGTTTAATCAAGCATGGCATATGATAACTTCTGCTAGATATAGAGATGGTTTTCAAATTATTTCACGGAGCATATATTTCACCACGTCCCTTTTTTGATGGGTGCAAGTCCATCTTCTGGATGTTATAAATGTGGAAACCATATGGCAGTTTTCTACCATATGTCCTAGAGTTACATTATTTTGGTAAAGTGTAGGACAATACGCGACAACTAACTTATTAATTATGTATCTTTGACTCCAGACTGGGCGATACTTGGTCAGATAGATTTGATGGGTGCTCGGATAACAAAGGGATGCAGGAAACTAGTCTCAATATTATCTTTGGTGGGGAAAAAACGATTCTACAGACATACATTTCTTCAGAACCTTCCTCAATACATCTTTATCTAGATAAGCCTAAATTTGTATTTCAGATGGATTGGGCGGAGACCTCTGTAGATAAGGAGAAATATACGGATCACTTCTTTTTGACATGGGAATCTTTCATTGGTACGCTACCAAGGGAGGTGAAAGAGAGAATTAAACAATAATTTGAAATAACTTCTTGGTATAATTTTAGGATGTTTGTTCATGATCCTTCCTATTTTAATCTAACATTATGCATTTGTTTTGGTTTTGTTTTTTTGGGGCGTGGGGATTACTAAAAAGCAGGTTTTGAATATATTTCAAATGAATACATATTTAATATTGTAAGTCTTCTTTTTTTCTCTTTAAAGATTTGTAAATTTTATCCAAGTATTACAAATGTCTTTTTTTCTCATTTTTGTTTATTTTTTTTCTAAAAAAGAATAATTTGGAAAAAACATCATTTTTGTAATATTTCATGTGGCCAGTTTTATAATCCCTACCTTTACACATCTTTTTACACTGCAAAAAGTGCTTAAAATGCAACTTTTTTGATAGATCATATATTATTCTCAAATACTAGGTGTGAGAAGGCCAGACCCTCTCTACAGCTCCCTAATTGCTGTTCCTTACTTTTAAAGAACTCCTTAAATCAAGACAGGTGGATTAGGTGGACAAGAAAATGATATGTTAGTAAAGAGAGTAGCTTTGGGTTGTGGGGCTTAGCACAAAAGTCCGGGAAAATAGTAACAAAAATAGGCTCAACTGCTAAAATATTAAACAATTCTAACCAATCTACTACCAGTGGTTTCTATAACAATTATAAAATCAAACTGTTAGTGGTAGGTTGTCTTGTTACTTGTTTGGTTATTTTTGAAGCTCATTCTCTTTGCCTGTTCTCTGGCAGTGGATGGTTCTCGATGATGCAGACATCAGACATGAAGACATGAACATCAGGGCCCCTCCATGTGTCATTACATTGAGTACTATTTTGGTATGATGATATCAACACAAAGGGTAGGTCTTTGGTGTCCTGTACTAACATGTCCTCATATTTCCATTTTTTCATATTATTCAAACTGGGAAAATAATTATTGTAGCAAACACTTTTTTTTCTTTATGTAGCCTGGAGATTGGATTTAACAAACTGTTATTCTTTGTAACCAGTCCTATGCCTAATATCAAATTGTATGCTACACTGTAAAAATAGAAGCAGCATTATGATTGGTAGCTATGTGCAGTCTTCTTGTCTGAGCACTTTATGCATTTATGCATAATTCCAACAGTGTAAGATTATTGCAACAGCCCAGGTTTGGTTCCACTTGACAGGCGATGGTAATTGAAGGAAATGACCCTTTCCAGGTCTTGGCGATGTCAGAAAATACACTTGACAGATGTTTCCACAGTTGCTGTACAGTATATACATGTGAATACATTCAGTGAGAGGAATAAGGACATCATGATTATTCCCTCTTGTATGAGATAAGACTTCAGTAATCATGACATGGGGCCTGCTGTGCGTGGCTGGCTGCCGCTTAGAATAAATGAGATTTGTCACTCTCTGAGCAAGAGCCGCGGCTTGTATGCTGCCTGTCGTGTCTGTCCTCCCAACGGTGTGCCTGCTTTAGCAGAACAGGAGCAAAAGTGCAGTTATTGGCTATGGCTACAGAAACCAATTAGAACCAAAACAAATAAAAGGGTCCAGCAAAAAAAAAATTAATTTCTAAGCAGCTTAAGGATCTTTGGTGGTTGAAATCTCTACTAACAAACTTTACACATCTCCACACTTGGACCTATTTAATTTCATAGTATGATAAAGAGACCTATAGCTGAAATGACATATTTGGGTAAAAAAAATTATAAAAAAATAATGCTTTGTCCTGTCTCATATATACTAACCTTCCCTTCTCACCCCACATGATGTTTTAAAGAGGGGAAGGTAGATAGCCATGTGTAAGGTAAAGTCATAACTTGGAACTTACATAGTGTTGAGGACTCTCACACAACCCTTTTGTGACAGCTCAGGATGTGGAGTGGCCAATCTCTGATCCACAGTGCTGTCACATGTGTGGAAGAAGAGTGAGTCCATTGCATCTTCACACCTCATCAAACCATTTTTTCATGGAAAGGAGCAGTGAAGGAGTGATGGGTGTATCTGCACCTGGAGGATGAATATGGCTAGAGGATGGAGAAAATTGATCCTGTCATTTTGCTTCCATGTAGCAAGTTGCAAGAACTTAAGTTGGGTTCAAGGAGATCAGTGTAATAGCCTGCTGAAAATGTCCCTGTTCTCATGTAAATCTGGTGGGTTGTCACTCTCTATGCTTCTGTTGATATTCCAGAGGTTTATACAATAGGATCTTAGTAGACGTCAGAGTAGAAGTTGTTTTTCAATGAATATAGGCTTGACATAAGGTCGACAGAGGCACCCATGTGCAAGAAGTACTTCATGGTCATCAGTTCCAAGATAAAGGATGAATTTTTATTATAAAAGCAGTAAGATTTGCAACATGATTTGTAACATCTAGAGAGGCAAACTTACTAAGATTGGCAAATAAAACACAATATACAAAGTGGATGAATAAAACTTAATAGAATCTAATATTTCATACAGGCGATCTGTTTTATGATATAAGCTAAACATTTTAAAATAATAGGTTAAAAAACTGTTAAAAACACAGGTTTTAAAAACCATTCATGATAGCTGAATTAATTTAGAAATCAAAAATAATTGGTTGATGGACAAGGATCTGATTTTTACTTGGGTCTATATGGTATTATTTATATGTACCTGTTAAGTTGTTCAGGATGTCCAGGAATATTTTGGCCAGGAGTTAATTTGATCCTCCATACTTTTAAAAAGTCCTATATGGTTGCCTTTTTTGGCTCTGATTTACAAGGTTGCAGCAACCGCAGTCTTCCTGGGGGATTCGAGAGTATTTCCTACAGCCAATGAGCGTATTAGTTCCTGAACATGATCCTGTCCTTGTATTGGCTTCTAGTCCTATTGAAGTCTGCCTACCTCTCGACTCAGCTCTTACCAAGTTATGCCTGATTTTCATTCGTAAATACCCAAACTTATTACCGTTACCCTGACCTTGACTCAGACTGACCCCTAACCTCAGACTGTCTCGACCCTAATTTCAGCCTGCCGCCTTGGACCTTCTTGACATTGATTCCCGCCAGCTGTTCACTCCCAACCCCTGCTTCCCGCTTATGCTCCTTATATAGAATACAGCTTGACATTAAAGAGGTATCTGCAGGATGCTCTGGTGAAGACCAATACATTAAGATTCAGCCCTTCAGGTAATCCCATGTCACCTGCCAGGGGGCATAGCCCTAACATGTGTTCTTTAGGTGTCACTAATGGTGGAGATTCTTTTTTTTCTCCTAAGCAAAAGTGAAATACAGAAAAGTGAGTTTTCTGACGCCTCTAGAAATTATTAGTGTATGTTGTCCTGTTCCATCTCTGCAAGTCACATGGGCATGTATATGATTGTATACTTCTAAGTTCTAGGAGATTTATTTTGATAGAATACTTGTGTGGTATTGGAAATAAATATTTTGTTTTATTGATAATTAAAGAACAGGTAAGGCAAATATCATGTTTGCATCCATAGCATTCTAACCTCCTTCCTTCTGCAAACCAGAAACCCTTTATTTATTCTTTCTTCCAATCGTGTACAATCTTCACATTTACTTACAGGAAATAGTACAGCTCCCACTGTACTTCCAGGTCAATAGGCTAAATAGGCTAAAGCATCCAGAAGTACATCATACATGTACAGGATACCTGACTACCCAGTATATTTTTAGTGAATCCTTTTTATTATTTTCTTTTCATCCCATACTACTAGTAATACCTTGTTTATAAAATAATGTTGACTTGCTTTAAATGAACTGAACAATAATTCCTTATTTTTATTGAAATTGCCTTCACAATTTTTGGCAATCATACATTTTTTAACCCAGTATTTTAAATGTCACAGCCTAAAATGTGAAATAATCATCTGTACTAAATATTACATTTTTTTATATTTGTATTCCTCTGCTTTGTACATGGCGTGTTTTATATCATTTTTGATGAAGTTGCCTCTGCAGGTGCCATGAATTGGGTTGATATCATTTTATTAGGGTAAGAATATTAAATATCTACAATGAAACTGACCACCTGAAAGTACTTCTTCAGTACAGACACTTCTACCAATCTCTTCTCGAATTCACCTTACACTCCATGTCACTTTCTACCCTTCTTGTCATAGAATTTAGAGTTCGCTGGTATGCATGCCTAAAATTTGGGTCTCTTTTGAATGGGTTGAAAGGGTGGGGGGAATGCAAATTCCACCAGAAGGCACTAACACTTATTGATAGTGCCTGACTATACCACATTTATAGTAAAAAGTTCTTCCACATATTCTCCCGTAATGGTATTGGGTAAAATTATTTGGACAGACCAAGGAACCTCTTTAATGTCAAAGTAACTAAAGAGCTTTGTTACAAGCTGAAAATGACTCATCTACACACTTTATTGTACAATTCCTAAGCTTATGATTCAGCAGGTGATTCTTATCTAATTCCTTGTTGAGTTGATAGACTTATCCACCTGGACAAATCCGCATTGCAGGCCATGACATTGGTATCTTCCTGGCAAGATTCCAGGAGGATCAACCTACAGAAGGATCAACATACAGAAGGATCAACCTCCTATCTCCAAGACCAGATCAGGTGGAATCCTATTCAGTTTCTATTCCCTATCACAGACAACATTCTATACCAGTGGTAGGCAAACTAGGCCTTTAGGCCGGAAAAGGCCTAGCCAGTATTCCAGTCCGGCCTAATGACCCCCTAGTTACTTATTGTTAGATCCAGCCTACTTGAATTGTCGCGTTATCGTTCCCGCGATATTATCCAGTTCGCGCACAGTAACCCCAATTACTATGCCTAAACAGCAGAAACAATGTGCAGCTACCAGTCTCCGGAAGGTTGAACCTCGAACGTCGTGTCTTCAACCCTAAATGAACTGACGAATTATTCTTCGTCCAATGCCGCAACAAAGCCCTGTGTTTAGTGACACGACACCGACAGCACTTTCAAGCGGTCGAATCCCAAAGGGCATTTTGATGCCAAGCACGCGCACCCGTACAAAGACTACACCACGGATGAGCGGAAGACTGAGGCTGCTGGCTTGCAGTCAGGGTTGGAAAAAACTTTCCCTGGACACCTTGTTTCTTCTGGCCTAGTGTGCCTTCTTGACCTCCTGAAATGGCCTAGTAGTCCAAACAGTTTGCCAACCCCTGTTCTATACAATAAACAAACTCCCGTGTGTCCAATTTTTTTGGAGGTTTTAAAAGAAAAAAACATTAACACCTTAAACCTTAAATTTTTTTTTCTCCGCCAAGAGAAAAGATGCTTCTGATCAGCACCAGAACAATGCAGAAAGGGTTCTGTGGTACAGTAATTGGAGCAATGCATGCTGTCTTCGAAATGTACTTAATAACTGGCAATGAAGCTGTATCAGTCACAGCACAGAGCTTGGAATCAAAGTTTTAGGAAGCAGAAATCAGCTTTTGTACAGAACCTTCTCTCTTCTCCCTGAATGTGTGACATTTACAGTAATGACAGTCTGCGGGGACCTGCGGGAAGTTGACAGTGACTGTTTCAACGAGAAACTTCTATCATCTGGTCCTATCAGTATTAAAAAAGAAAAATAAAGAACTATCCTGCCTTTACTGAAGGATGTAATTATTCCAGCACCTGCTCTGTTCCCGAACAGTGATGTTTTTTAAATTTTAAAGACAAGGAAAAAAAACTCAGAAATGTTCACTGCTGAAAGAAAATAATGCTCTGTTGTTCAAGTAACTGATAAATAAAACTATGCCCGAAAACATCAATATCTTTTAGCAATTCCATGGCATTAGTCAGATGGTCTCTCAAAGGGACCTATTTAATGTACAGCGCTGCGTAATATGTTGGCGCTATATAAATCCTGTTTAATAATAAATAATAATCTGAAAGGCTGGCGGTAAGGAGGAGCTGGCCAATCACCAGCTGTGTCTGAGCAGTGGTTGTTCCTACATTTCCTTTAATATGTCCAGCCATATGAGGGATCCTCAAATCTTTCTTGTCTATGCTCAGAGACAGATTCTTTATTTTACAGTTGTAAAATAAGCTGAACTGTAAGCTAGTCCTTTATACCATCGCTATAACTGGAAACACATGCAGAAAATAAAAAAGTCATTTAATGTCTATACAAGAAAAATATATCATTCATGTATTGGGGCTTTCAAAGGAAATTGGTTTATCTCTTATAAAAAGAATATTTTCATTTTTCATTTGTATGCTAAAAATGTAAACTGTGAAACTGATTCAACTGAATCATTCGTTGTATACATTATTGTAGCAGACAACCGCTATGTGTCCATCTACTTGTTCCCCGAGTTCCCAGCTGCTCTAATATCTGTACATACTGTAAATAGCCACCTAGATTCACTGCACAACTGCTGTAATAGAAAAGTGTTGGTAAGAGTATTTGATACATTTTAATTTAATACCAATAAAGTATTTTAAACAATAATGTCTTACCAATGTACATACATGTCTTTCTAACATAAATATACCTTTCATGAGGTTATCCTATAGAAATGCAACTCCTCCTTTAGCCAATGTCCCTATAAACTAAGATGTCGGTAAAGAATGATCACTGGTCGGCATTGGGCAAGCACTGACCACTGTCTCACTTCTGGAATTTGAAACACAGCCCCACGTCAAATCTGAACGTGTTTATGATCATCTGCCAAACCTTTTGGATCAGAACAAATAGGGCTCCTTGGAACTGCAAATTTTTCTACAGACAAGTTTCTTTTATTTTAGCTGATCATTTTGTGTTTGCATTATTGCATCTATAAGTTATTATATATATATATATATATATATAATTAAACATTATACTGTTTAATTTTACCAACACGTCTCTGTATTATTGTTCTTTGTACAGTGAATAAAAACCATCAATATAAAAAAGTCAATTATAAAAAATGAACATGTATTTCTGTAAATAACAAAGTAAACAATTACAAGTACGTGCTCAAATCTCCAATGGTTTCCCTTTAAAATGAGGCAGAGACCAAGCAATAATATGAATTTACATATTTATCTATAATTCTCCTAAACTCCCACCTGGGCTATTGAAACTCCTGCAGGAACAGACACCCTGTTACAGTAAGTAATCTGGAAAACAATTTACTTCCAGATAAGCGAATCCTTTCTTTATTAAACCGGCTCTACAGGTGGCTCCCGTCTTTCCCGTGTTTGGAGACGACACCAGCCTGCCTGAACACAACCACCCTCCGCTATTTTGCTCCTGTCATTTTCCAGTCTAATACAGATTTCCAATTTACACAGCATACCGAACACGACCAACCCAGCAATATGAATCACAATCATTTTCAGAGGAGGATGAGATTAAAATAAAAGCTCTGATTTATGTCAAACATAGGCCTGTCAGCTTAGAAGTCATTCATAATGTGCAAGGCTTAAGCAGAAATTTGGCAGCAGGGGGTTCAGAGTTTGCTTTTTGGAAAAATTGTAGACATTGATTCAGTTTCAGCAGCAAAAGCTTGATTCATGAGGTAGCTGTACCTTTGTCTAAAAGTTGGGATGAATATAGAAAGAACAATAGCTTAAAGGGAACTAAAATGTAAGGTCTACTTAATTGTAGTGGACCCCAGGACAAAAGCATATACTTAGGCAAGGGTGGAGTTCTTGTTCTTCCTGCAAGACCCAGGCTGGTGTAAAACAGACTATTTCCTACTGCAGGAATACTGGGATCTCCTAACAATGACAAAAACCTGGGTGCAGAGGTTTCATTAATATACCATCCAAGAGATATAAGGTTGTAGAAACTGAAATACCAGATCTAGGTTGGCTATGTTTTGCTGTATGTTTATTTTGCAACTGTGTGCACACGTAGTGAGGGACAAGCCACACAATGCTACAACAGGGAAACACTGTGATCATACTTTACAGACCCCAGCAGTAAATATTGTTGGAAGACAGAAATATCAAGTTGAAAATGCAGATTTCATCAAAAAAAGTATATCAGAGGCACAAGAAAAAATACAAAGTAATATATCAGCTAAAATATTAAACCGAATTTATGCCAAATTTCATTCCGGTAAATTGGCCTTACCATGGGGAGCCATATATACGGAATCCTCGCACTGTCACTTCTGAATCCTGGAGATAGATGCAGTTTGTGAGTAATGATTGGACGTTTTCATAATTTTCTGGCTTCAACTTAGACACAGAAGGAAAATAATAGAAGTCTTGTTTAATTAAGTCCGCCATAAACTCGTGATCAAACGTCAGCTCGTGATTTCCTGCTATGACAATCTTATATTCGTATGGGAGACTTCCTATGAGAGATCACATTAGGCAAACTTAGACAATCTTTCCAGCAGAATTATCACACTTAAACATCTGAATACATAAAATAATTACCACAATGCACTTTATAGTGGCATAACCTGAAAAAAGCCAGTGAGCTTTTTTTACCTGCATATGGGTTGCCAGTTAGCCCAGCATAAGAAGACCTAGTTAATATAAAATTGTTACTTGGAGGCTGACCGGTCTTCCAAGGGACTCTTACTACTATATAAAGGTTATACCTGACAATCCTTAAGGGAACGTAAACCCAACCTTTTCAGGTTTGGATAAAGGGGAGAAGAATTAGAACTTTTTTCTCTTATTCTTTTTCGTTAATGTAGGCTTTCTTCCTTTTTAAAGAGATACAAAACATCCTTTCTATTAATCCTTGTGACAATTGACTGGAAACACAAAGTGATGGTAAATAAAAAAAATTAGATTAGAGGGTACATCACTGTCCTAAACTGCTTTTACGTTAGAAGTTGCAAAAATATATAACAGTGCAGAAAATAATATATACAAGACAAATAGCACCTTTTTCAGAATGTAATGTATATTCAAGTTTGTTTAATAATGTGTAGAAAAGACCCAGGAGTAATTGCCCTTTTTTACCTTTTGCAGACATTGCAAACTGGCCAGTTGATCTACTGCATGTAAGTGCACCGTATCCTAAATCTCGATCGCCTAGGCAGTTTTACAATGAATGGGAGCACAAAGCCTCCCGGGATACCTACGTCAAGCATCCCCCGAAGGCTCTTGGGCGCTCTTTCTGTGCATGCCCGAGCATCAAAAATGAGGCCTTTTTGTGCAAAAAGAAAAATGGGGTGATAAAGGATGAAAAAAAAAATTTGCAGTGAGATCAGCAAAGTTTTTTTTTTTCATCGTATGTCACCCGATCTCACGCCTGGGTCGGGTGACGTAAGAAGAAGAAGAGAAGATGGCAGGGCCCAGAGCACCGGCTCCAGGGCGAATGCCGGAGCGACGCGGGACCCGATGCAGGACACCCCCGGAGTGATTGGACTGCACTGGGGGATTGAAGGTAAGTGTAATTTTTTTTGCCATTTTGGGTTTAGTTCCTCTTCACGTTGAGTAAATTTCCCTTTAATGTTCAAAAAAACAGCCGTGGTTATAACTATAATGTTGTATGTCTGTAATATTGCTTAATATTTTAATCTGCATATATACAGCAGGTATAGAGTTTTGCATCCCTACCAGAAAAAAAAATCATGTATTTTATTTACACTTTTTGACATTGTTCAGTACCCTCTTTATAGCTGCTAATGTTTAGGTTTAAAAGGTCAGTCCACCCAAAACTGACTATTTTGCTTTATTGTGCAAATAAACCACCCATCCATTTGGCCATTTGTTGTTTCTGTACAAGCCCATGTGACAAGTTGAAAATGCAGGAGTACAATTGGGAGAAAGGGACAGAGCGCTGTCACCCTGCTGGATCATAATTTATCAAAAGCCACAGGTTTAAAAAAGACTGAAAATTATTTTTGAAATTATATTAACATGCTAAACATTTTGGAAGATCCTATCTATTTGGTTTAGGTATAATTTATATCACCTTCTAATTTAATGATTTATCTCTGAGTTCCTGGGATTTAACACCTGCTTTGGCTAATATTAGAGGCTGCCACCATTCTTGTTGAATTTTTGTATTGTATGTTCTGAACAGTGTAGCAGAAAAAGCTAGAATACTAAAATGTAGACGGGAACACACAAAACTCCCAGTTACACAGGAACAGAGCCGGAGAATTTGGTATGAATGATCTTATCGCTGGAGTGTACATTATACAGAAGAAGCCTTGTGGCCGACTCTTTAATGTGAAGAACAATTTTGGCTGTGTCTCCAATATTCTTAGGAACTTTCTAGCTCTGCATATTATAGGGGAAACCTTGACATCTCAGTTTCTTTCCTTCCCTTGTGCCCTAAGAGCTTGGTGTTGTTAGTTTTTGGCACAGATTTCCAGCTTTGGGGGGTACTAGACTGCTACCCATGGTGTTGTACAACATTTTAATGTTGGATTTCTACTTACCTAGCCAGTCGTTAAATTTTTTCACTTCACTAGGCAGTCCGAGCTCTGTAAAATCTCCAGCGTGAATTAGAACATCCCCATATGGCATCTGGATGAGATCAGTTCTTGAGTGGGTGTCAGAAATGCAGACAAATCGTGTGTAGCCAGGTGGTTTGGGGGCATCATGGGGTACGGGATCCACCCTGAAAAAACAATACCATAATTAATAGATTTATCTATATGTAATAAAAAAAAAAATTTAAATAACAAATAAAGCCCAAATAGCAATTATACAAAGGCATACAGAGTGCCTGTGGTGGGTTAGAGTTTAGGTTAGAATTTGGAAACTGCCATACTAAGGAAAAACATGTTTTAAGAGGGAGGTCATTTATGTGAAGTTATTGTATCGTTGTGGACATCAGTGTCAGTGTAAGGTTGCGGATTCAAGGGATGTCTCCTGTTCTGATGTGCCTCCCTACCAGAAGTTACCGCTAACTTTCTAAACTGTAAATTAAACACACAGTAGGAAAATTGGACAGGATGAGCAGAGGTAAATTGGCTGCTAATTCCTAACTGGGAAGGGGTAGTGGGGGGAGTTCAGCTAATGGGAACAAATATGTAAAATATGCAGACACTGTGGAGCAATTCATCCTCACACAAGGCACAAATCACACTAGAAGCGCTAAAGATGTTCCAGTAGTTTATCTACCCGAGATCCTTCCTCACAACAATAGCTTACATTGTTAAATGCACACATGTACCTGCGTGAAAAACTTCTGAGTCTCTATTGGAAAGGGGAACAGGGACTGGGATGTTCGGTCACTGCATTCCCAACAAAGCCAGGTTGAATCCATGAAGCCAGGTAGCCAACAGCCAATATAGCTGATATGCTGATAGATATCATGTTTTCCAACCTTTTTAACAGGACTCCCTCCATTATTATCTAAATAGATCTAAATAGATCTAAATAGGGTAATACTTATTATAAATATAATATTGGAGGTTTTGACTTACATTATATGTGGTCAACAAGTGTCTTTGCTCTGAGTGATTGATGGGAAAAATCTTAAAGGTTTACAGATAGTAGTTCTGGTTGATCATAATGGGACATTAAATACATATATTAGAAAAATCCTACATTTGTAAATGCTAAAACTATTAAAATACAAATATATGCTGCATGTGACCTCACAGACAGGGTAATTCAGGTCTAGGAAGACAAACAGGCCCCTAGTCACCAGAAATCATGTTATCGCCAGCTGTGATAAAAAGCCACAAATGCAATCAGGCAGCCCCAGTCTGCTATTAATATTTGTTTCAAGCTGAAATCCTTCTGCAGACTCCCTGGATGTGGCAGATTAAAATAACTCCAGTACAGAACATCTTCTACCTTGTGAAGTGAAGAAGCCTGTTTTGCATATTTTATTGGCAGCTATTGGCATTTCCTTTTCAAGAGATTTAATTTGTGGAAGATGCCGTGTTGTTACCCTAGATACATCCAACTCAGCATAAAAGGGAAAAGAGATAAATAGGTGTTCAAAGACTCAGCTTGCTTTTTTATTAGACCTGTAGACTCTTTAAAGCCAGGCTGAATCCCAGGAGCCAGGTAACCGATAGCCTAAAACCTATCACTGATATGCTGATAGATTTCACCTTTCCCAACCTTGTCAACAGGACTAACTACATGACTCTTAAACCTATCCAGTGGTTTTCAGAATGGGCTGGATATGAATAAATTGTTTCAGTGTGATGTATTATTCAGCTAATAAAATTCCTTTTTATTTCACATGCCTTTGTTTTGTTTTTTTTTAATTACCACTTTTTTTTACAAAGACTAAGCTGTCTAGCAAAAGTGAGAAGGGTTGGCACAAACTCAGACAGGAGGCCAAAGCACTAGCTTAGAGCCATTCCAGATCTACAGTAAGCCATAGCATTATGCAGGCTCAACTACAGTCCCAAACCTTTCCATTCAAGTAAATGAGAAAAGATGGGACCCATTTTTTACATACAGCTGCGGCAGAGTGCAGTGTGGTTCATCATTGATCAGTGAGGGTTGTAGTCTAAGGATCCGCACTGTGGCCACATGCAAATCTTATTGCCTGTGGAGCAGTTTTCCTCTCCAGGCTACTTCTGGGAACTGTCAGCCATGTGGTTTGACTCTATTGAGCTCTATTTATAAAACAGGGTATCTGACATTCCCTCAAATATGGGAATTATATACTGTCATTGAAACACATGGACCTGGAAGTTTCCCACAAAGTAATGTTATTCATTATAACCTATTGATCCTGCCAGTATGTATATTATTTGTCCACGTTCTGCCTGGAGTGCTCCCTAAGTTGGATAAGCAGTCCCATGGCCCAATGTAAGGAGAGCTCAGGGCAGGCAGGCAGTGCTGCTATTAGTTGCAAGGCAGGGGCTTGGTGTTATCAACTTGTTAAGAATGAGGTCTCCAGGCAAGAACTTTTGTAAACAAATCACAAAAAGAGAAAGGACTCCAAACCAATAGTTTGTTTAACTTCATCTCTGTCTCTGTCCTAATTTTCTAGAATACATTTTAATGAAAGATTAGTAGTCTAAATGCTTACAGTCCACAAAACTCCACTGTGCAACCTTAAAAGAGAATAAACACACCTAAACCAGTTGGTTTGAAACAGTTGATTCATCTGATTACCATGGTTTAATCTTTGTGCACACATGGACAGGGAAATCTACACTTAACAGCTGTGTGTGCGGAATGTCCAACTTTCCTACACTATCTTTAACATCTCAGCCTTGGATAAAAAATAATACACACAAGGCACAAATCAGCTCACTTTACAAAAGTTTTCAAATAAGGAGAACAATTTAGGTTCAGAATTGTTTGTTCCAGACATGAAAGTAGTTGCAGCAAGGCACAGTTTCGTATATACATTGGTAGGCACACACTAAAGAGATTTGTTGGCCATTGTGGGCCGTGTGTTGCATTTTGGGATAACCAGCCAGGATCACTATCATATGGTTCACAGTCCAAGCACAATGCCAGAAGTTACAGCTAAGTACAGTTCTCCTGCCCAATGCTACGTATACACAATGGAAAAACATCCACATCTTCTGAAATCCACAATTTTTTGACTCTTGACATGTGTGTTATAACCAATCACTGCTGATGAGTCTTATGAATACCATTGTGTTAAATCCTGTTGTGTGTTGCATGTGACAATGTTGCATTCCAAGCACATGTGCAGAATAGGACATGAGGCAGGAAAACTAGAAAAAGTTGTAAAGTTTATTAATTAAGTTTAATGTTGTCAATCTATTTGTCTCAAGTCTATCGGGCTAGTGGAATAATCATAAGAATATCCAATCCAATATGATTATTTTACCATCTACTGTGTCTTGTTGCTAGAAGCCCATCCATTGTATATAGAAAAAAACACTGGACACAAACTATATTCATGCAGATACAGTATTGTAAGAATCAAACAAGTTCTCCAGTATGATTTTAAATGCAGACTAAAACCTGGAGGAAGCAAACACTGACCACTACTTACCAAATAAGCTGACCCTGACTTTCCCGTCCCGTGGAATCTAGTCTTGCACTCATAATCCCTGGTCTGCAATGTTTGATTATTGCATTATAGAGGATTTTAGACTTATTTAATTTCACATAGGCCACCCTATACATTAGGAAGGCAGAGCTATTAAAAGTGAGTATCCCATGGATTTTCTCTTTATTTTATATTATGGAGAAGGCAGTAATAAAGTTAGCTATGAATGTCCCCTGCCCCAAATAAAATGCCAAGGGTTGGGTTTGGATCAGGACCTCTATAGGTACACTTTAGGGAGCAAAAATCAATTTTCATAATTACAATTAATTATTTTTGAATAGATTTTCCAGCTTTTGGATCCTCAAGAAAATCAGTTTGCAAAGTATAAAATACACCCACTGATTATCTGCAAACAGAGTCACATTAGATCTATCTTGCTAAAACAGCTGTGCAGATGGAATGCTTCTGACCTCCCTGCTCAATGGATACACTACAAAATTAGAGAAAAAATAAAACCTTTAGTTTTTATATTCTTGCCACTTCCTGTCCTGGAGTCATACCAAAAGTGAGTGAATATTATTCCAAAGCAAGCAAAATACCCTTTTTGGATTTCACTGCAACCTAGTCCCAGTGACAGTTATCACCATGACCAGCAGAAAGCGTAAATCTATCCAACCAGGACACAGACTACAATAAAAATCTTAAAGGTCTTCCAGCTCCTCATTACTCTATCCAAAGTCAGACAAAAACATTTTGGCCTTAGCTACACATTAAAATTTCGGAAATTGTTTAGATCATATAGGCAGGTGGATTTTTACATGAGTTTCCTCTGTTTGCAACTGCATATCAGTTTTTGAGATGCCTAAAACTCTTGATCATACAAATTTGGCCATATGTGTGTTAGACATCCGAGATGGAGATAAGCACAGTCAGGAGGCCTAATCTTTGTGTTTATTGTATCTTTATTTTTTTATATAAAAGTCTGTGGTGGCAGGGCATGCTGGGACTTGTAGCTCTGGAAAGCCACAGGTTGCCTGTCAATTCATTATACCGCAATAGACAGCGACATCTCATCTACAGGAATATAGGCTTTGCAGAGGCTGAAACAAATTATTAGAAATATAAAAAACAAGGCAAAGCAGATTTTCCCATTGCTGCCACCTTCTCTCATGTCTGTCACTGCCTCCACTATTTTATACAATAGATATACATTGGTAATAATTAGCTCCTCTGGGACCGCAGGCAATAGAATCGCAGAGCAGCAGGGAAGCGTCACAGGGGAATGTGCGGCTTGTCAGACGATCGCTTTGCTTTGTACTCTGACAATGGTGAGGTTTAACATATTTTTAAAGTGCAGCGTTCAGCAGTCTGTGCAGGCAGGGAGCACAGAGTTGAGATGTTACTTGCTAAAGTTTAAATTGGTGTCAGTTTTATTGTGGATCTGCACAAAATTCCTGCTGATTTATTTTTAAGGGATTGTTTGCCGAATATCTTTCTCTGCGTGCTCTTATTAGATTTCAGGTAAAGTCAGATTTGTTACATATCCACACTTATAGTGTCTTGTTGCCAATGGGGTATGTCTTTAGGTAGAGGTTTTGTTAGCTTGGCAGTGGTGTAGGAGAATCTTTATCTGAAACTATTGCTCAAGGGTTAGTTTTTTAACCAGAGAGCACTGCCCCGTTACCACAAAGGATTTGTATTTTTATTCTTTCTACATCCAAGATTTATACAGCTATGCCACCTGAATAGCCAGGTGGATGACATTATATTCTTTGTAACAGGTAATGAATGCATAAGGAATACAGCACTGTCTTATCACCACCCCAACCAGATGACTGGACAGTAAAGGAGCAGCAGGAGACTTGTGACTTTTTGGAAAAGTCCTAATATTCATTTTTGCATTCAACACAGCTGATTGGCTTCCACTAGTGATCCTCTATCTCAATGTGTGACAGTTGCTGCATTGGATATTGCCAAAGTCCAATTCAAATTTGGTCTCCTATCATACTTGCATTTAAAGAAATAAGTAATATAATAATGAATATATACTTGTCTTTTATATCTGCCAGGAGTTCAGCTTTAATGATCTATAATTAGACTCTTATAATCCACACACAAAAACTTTGTGGTTACATTGCAGAACACCATTTAAAGGAAAGAAAATAGGGATACAATCTGGTAATGGTGTAACGGCAAAAGAGGCCATGTAGGGTCTTTCCCAAAAATAATGCTTTTGGGTGTAGAATAGAAGTATTATGGAATAAGCAATATGTAACAGAGATGATTTTTATTTGGTCAGGCTTGCTGGAACTATCTCTTGCCCATGTGATGTAAGTAACATAGAGGATCTCCTTGATTTCAGAGAAGCCACAGTGCTCAGTTGACCCCTACCCATAAAGGCATTTCTATGGCTTGTACCACTGGTGCACTGAGGGCTATTTCAGACTTATCTATAGCACAAATTCAACCATTCTCCCAAACACTCCCAAAGGAACCACTGGATACACTCATTTGCACGTGGGGTTGCAGTGATGTCACTTTGTCCCGTGAGGTTGGCCTTTCTTTGGAGGAAGAACCACACTTCCACTGCAAATGCAAGAGCAACACCTGCAACCTTATGTTCGCTGCCCCTGGGAGCAGTTTACTTTGTGCCTGGGAGTACACAGTGCAATGTTTTCAGAAGACTATCTACAGCTTTCTATGAACCCCCCACACCTTTATAATCCGTTTGCATTGCAAGACGAAGAGCAGAAACACAGTAATATCTTTTCTGGGATTAAAATAGGTAAAAGGAAAATGGAAAGGTTTTATTAAAAAAAAAATGTTGATGAGGGTGTGCAGAAACCAGCAAATGCAATACTTAGGTGGACCTAAAATTTACCATTTTAACCTCACAGTACCATATAGATACATACAGACTTGGTCTCATTTCCTAAATAAAGAAAAACAACAGTACAATGTAGGAGCTATACAGTCCTCTGAGCCACTATGCATGTTTGAGGTTAAAAGAGACATGGGCTTTAAATGACAATTAAAATATTGACAAAAAAGGGAGTATATTTGCGTTAATGATCTATAAATTGTCCAACTTTGCAGCAAAAAACCTATATGTGTACAAATTCTCCTCTGTTCTCCACATTCACAGCATAATGATCACTACAAAATTACAGATGCACATTAAAAAATGCAAATAAGTATGTCCAGCAATCAGATTACTTGTGAGAAGTAATCCCTAATTTACATTGCAACATAATGTTATATCTTTACATATGAATATGCTATCCTTCCTTGGAAAATAAAGCTTGACTCTAAAAAAAGCTTTTAATTAAGACACACAGAAAAAGGACACCCCCATTAAGTAAAATAATTACCCTCTTGCTGAATAAAAGTGTTAATTCGTGGATAATAGCTTAGTCCTATACTTAACAAGAGGAGGTTGATGAAGATGTGTTCCAATTTAGAATTTAATTGGTGATAATATACTCTTGTTACCATAACCATAAAGAGCAATAGGTTTTAATTAGTGTGAATCCCAAGTATCAGAGGGCTTACTGCAATGGCAAGGTTAATTACTGTTTCTTGGAGAAAATTAACCTTTTCTATATAAAGCTAAAAAAGCTTGAGAGAGATATTAGAGCTGATGTAATACATAAATCAAGCAGTTGAATATATATATATATTTACAGACCTGCTGTTCATATGATATGGTATCAGTGGTTGTATTGGCTTTGAGCATTTGAAACCTACATTTTTAATAATCATGAAATATACATGACTAATCAGCTTTTTTGAACATTTACAAAAATTACACTTTATGTGAAATGGGCACCTGCATAAACTGTATGTCGAAATGTTTGTGAATACCTGATCATCACGTAAGTAAACTCTATGACCAAATGTACGTAGACACCCCTGTGTACAAAGCCAGCTACATAGATGTGGTTTATAGGAACTTGGGTTGCCTGCACAGATCCCTGACCTCAACACTCTTACACACTTCTGTTATGAACTGGAATGGTGATTGATAGACTGTCACTGGCCTCACAAATCCTTTGGTTTCATGAGGATTTCTGCAGACACACCCTGAAATGTTATTACTATTAATATTAATATTATTATTATTATTATTATTATTATTAATATTAATAATTAACAGTACTTAGCCCCAACATATTACCTAGCACAGTACAATAAATGGGGGTTACAAATAGCAGACAGATACAAACAGTGACACAGGAGGAGGATAGAACCCTGCCAAGAAGAGCTTACAATCTAAGAGGTGGGAGATCTAGCACACAACAGGAGGGGAGATTTGGGATGGTGATTGAGTAGTGGGGATATAAGAAATAGAAGAGGATGGGAAGGTGAGTTTGAAAAGATGGGTTTTGAGTGCTCTTTTAAATGTGCATTAGGTAGGAGCAAGCTGAATAGGACGAGGAAGACCATTCCAGAGAGTCGGGGCAGGTTATGGGTGGGGAAGTCATTAGTAGGTCATTGGAAGAGTGAAGAGAGCAGATAGGGGATTTTTTTTTTTTTTTTTTACCAGGTCAGAAAGGTAAGTAGGAAAAGAGAGTGAAGGGATTTAAAGGCAAAGCACAGGAGCATGAATTAGATTCTAAGGTGAAATGGAAGCCAATGGAGAGAACTACAAAGAGATGCAGCAGAAGATGAGCGGTGGGAAGGATGGATGAGTCTGGCTGCAGCATTCATTATAGATTGTAGAGGAGAGAGTCGGGTTAGTGGAATACCAGAGAGGAGGTTACAGTAGTCCAGACGAGAGATGATAAGAGCATGTACAAGGAGTTTAGTGGTCTCTGGGGACAACAAGGAGCTGATTTTGGAAATATGAAAGTCTCAGGATCTGGAAATGTTCTGAATGTGTAGGATTAAGGACAGGGCAGGATCAAAGGTGACGCCAAAACAACGTGCCTAAAATATTGCCCAAAGCCTACTTACAAGAGTAAAAGATATTATTACTGCAAAGGGAATAATGGTTTGGGATGAATTTACCAACACACTTCCAACAAATCCCCAAACAAATGGTCATAAAGTGTTTTACAAAGATTATTCAGAATATCAAAAAGTACCAATTAATGAAATATATTGCAAGAGCTAGGCAAGGTCCTAAAGGCGGAACTCCAAGCCTACCTATTAAAATATTCGTACAGAAGATGAATACTAAAGGATACAGATTAATGATCTGCACTATAAATAGCATTCACTGATGAAACATTTTTCAGCCTTGATGAATGCCAATTTACTGCTTTACTTATATGTATTTCTCGTTGGGTGGGGGATTCTGGGCACCTATTTTGCCTCTGTGTTAGCGTGTGGAGATGTCTGTTATACGCGATTGCTGTTTTCTTTTTGTTGAAGAATGAGGATTATTGCAATTTGTTGTTTCTGCTAGACTTAAAGTTACAGTACAGTCCAACATTAATATTAGACATTTATTAGATATTGGGCAGTCAAAGTATTACTATCGCAAAGTGCCTTTAATTCTTAACAAGGTTTGTGCATATCGCTGCCCTTCTCTGCAGATTAATAAACTTCCCTAGGCCTCCTTGATCTCTGCTTTGTTTAGTTATGATTGTTTACACAATGTTCGATCCATTATTCATTAGTTTCATTAATTTGAAGTACACTTGCCCTCTTTTGACTGTGACCAGGCCCAAGCAATGTCATGAATAGGAAAATGGTGGGTCACCATCAGTAAATGAGGTGTTTTAGCCAAAAAAAAGCTTTGGCTATTCTTTGCATTTCAGCACATTCAGTCAGCGAATGTGAAAACTCCCTTGCAAGGTGATAATTTGCACTTTGCAACATGAACAAGATCATACATCCCCATAGACTGCTTACTCTATACATCAACATACATCTTCGCAGACGGTAAGTGCATTGAATATGTACGTATGCATATGATAATTTTTATTGAATGTACAATCAGTGTACAATAGTTTATTCTATGTCCTGCACAAAGTTGCACAACTACTGAAATCCAAGCATCAAAACCTACTACTTTGTTGGGCTTACATGAATTTGTACATGTAGGCAACTGGAACCGTCCCTTTCTATTAAATCTAATTATTTGCGATCATTTGAAAGTAATTACTGACAATCATTAGATGTTCAGATGAAATCCCTGTTCTCTCGCTCCCTCTAATACATATATATTAAAGAATGAGCTCCCAATTAAAGGTATTATAATGGTCCTGTTACTGACGATACATGAATCCATCCCACTTGCAAATTTTCTATGCTACCAGTGATTTTTTAGGCTTCCAATTTTTGAAAAGGCTAGAAACAAGGACAATATTTTTGACAGCCTTCCAATGGGAATGATATATATAGTTTTTTTTTCTATCATGTTTTAAATTGTTCCTTTATTCTTTTTATTCATAAAATGCCATTTTATTACAAGTTTAACTAAATGTTGAAATCACTGCTCAGCTTCTAATATCTGCACAATATTATACAATAAATACATGCAAGATTTTTAATTTAATTGATAGGCCAAAGCAAGACAATGCCATTTTGGCACCCCTATTCCACCTCCCTTCCAACACTTCTCCTAGCATATACATTGCTCCTTCATTCTCCAAGTAAGGGAAAAGTTAAATTAAGTAACTGTGACCATATATGTATGGCTTGCTGATATATCTCTTTTTAGAGTAAAACAACTCTATACAATGTACATATATCATTTTAATATAATGTACTGTTTTCATTTGGTTTTATATGCACAGTCTTTCAGCTTTTTATCTTACAGGACAAACATAACTTCTACTTCATATTAATCACTGGTGCATTCCGACACTTTTACGGCACCTAATAAACATTCTTCAAAACCAACATAAAAATAATTTGTTAGTTCCTCAGACAATATTTTTACATATCCAAATTTTGCTATTTCACAGCTTTTGAAAATTATAAATTGTACAGCAGAATATAAAATGGGGGGATATGATAAACATAAAGTACAATTTTATACATTTGCTCCTTAAAAAAAAGTGATACACTCACTGTTTATTTCTCTTTAAATTATTATTCCATATGGTACATTTACCTATTAGAAAGCAATTTCTCTACTATTTATTCCAATATCAGCTTATGTTTAATGGCATATTTTTAAAATAACAGTGAAATTGGGTATTTTAAATTTAATTACATTGCATTAATAAGTTAACATTAATTAACATTAATTCCACAAAAAAAGTATGCAAGGTATGTCAGTCACACTATAACTATAAAAAAACAGAAAAAAACAAACACATAAATAGAATACAAATGTCTGATACTAGCTAACTCCTACTATTTTATAAAATGTTAATACAATATGCAGATTTACAAAATGATAAAAAATGTAATTGATAAATTAAAAAAACAGTATTCCTTAAAAAAAATTCTTTATGTATATCAGTTTTTTTGAATATTGTTTTATTTGCTTATTTATTTAAATTATATTCACATTCCTTTCTTGACTCACTAGATATGACTATTAATTTATTTATTATAAAACTTTGATGTGATACCTTTGACCAAATTATATTAAATTTAAATATGTTACATTTGAACTAAATGTTAGGAAAAGTTATTCATACTTGGCCTTTCAATTAAATTTTACAATAATATAAAGCTAATGGTCCAAACTTTTTAAAGTGGAAAATTCAGACAAGAAAGTATTTACTTATATATGTGTTGTGTATGTAAATATATGTGCATACGATGCATTCTTTGTTATGTTTGACCATTCATTGTTACCCAAAAATAACAAAAAGAAATGGGTCAAGGTGAGCTGAACCCATTTAGTTTTCTTACTTACATTTGCACATGCGGTGGTTGGAATCGTCCTTGGTTAATATTGTAGAATGTGAATGCCTGTGTTGGGTTTGAGCTGTACTCATCCAGTTCAATTATGACTCTGCTGGGCGGATGTCGTCTCGATGCCATAATGTGCGAGTGGGTGTACGCCATCGTCGCAATGTAGTCCAGATTTTTATTTTCATATGAACGTCTTCGCTATCTTCCCACCCCGTTGAGAGACGAGTATGTCATCTTTATCTCCCACCTCTGTAAAACACTCCCCTTCTTTTTGAAATCTAAAAAATAAAAACACAAAAACATACTGAAAGGGGATGGAACTGTATCACACTTAATCCATGTAAAAAAAAAGGAGGGGTTGTGAAAAATCACAGAGGAGGGGGTATTGGGGAAGAGAAAGACTGATTGTCACATTTAAGGTTCGCTGGTTTTCCAAGAAATCAGTAGGATTGGCACTTAAGAAACACTGTTATTATCCCAAGAAAATTATATTAACCCAACAGCTGCCAAACATTGCTCTCGGTCTCTGCTATGGTTGGCATCTCCGAAAGCCAAAGAGTTAACTTACTCTACGAAAGCAAATTAAATCAACAAGAAAAAAAATCCAGTTTTACAAATAAAATCCATTTTCCATTTTCTTGCATTGAATCTTTTATTAAATGTTAATAACTATAAACACTGGAGATTCTCCCCCATCCTTTGTATTATTGGGTGTTTTTTTTTCTTTCCTGGCGAGATAAGAAAGAAAATTAATTTTACATGCCCACACATGACAAGCTACAAGCCTTTAAATGTTGCTAAAAAGCCGCACTTAAGTGACAGATCTTTGTGGTTTGTTTTTTTTTTTTTCAAACAGAAGGTATTTTTTTCTTTTTAGCAGACATAATTACCATTAGACAGTAGAAAATGTTCCAGATTTCTAATTGAGGTAGCATATATGTCTTTCAATCAAAATTCCATCTTTTTCTGAAAGTCATTTAAATTGTTATTATTTTTATTTACTTACAATTTGAATTTTTTGAAATATCTGTAAAATAATGAAAGCAAAATGTATATATATATATATATATATATATATATATATATAATCAAGTTAAAAAAAACATAAAGATGTAAACATCAAGAAATTTTTAATAAATAAACCTTAATGCAATGATGTCACTGATGTCTAATAAATGGATGGACTGCAGTGATGTTATTGGTCTCTAATCAATGGATAGGCTCCACTTCCTGCAATATCAATGTTTTTCAAAGCAGATGTTCCGCTTTCAAAATTTGTGATCAGGAAGGATTTATTGCAGACAGAGACAAGCAATGTTCCTTCTGCGGTAAAATTTACTCACCTGCCTGGTCGTTGTCCCCTTCAGTCAAAAGTGTTTGCACCGCTGCATTTCCCTTGTGGCTGCTGGGTCTCCTAAACCCTTGCATGGGAGTTACATCATCCCAGCTCAGGCCAATCAGGATGGACTAAAGTTTAAACCCGGAAGAGGAGAGAAAAGAAGACAGCAACTATGATGGAATGGTTACAGGTGAGTGTACCTAAAAAATTGTGATCAGACAGGTAAGGATATTTTATTGCAGTAGGGTCATCACCTTTCCCTTCTGCTATAAAAAACCCACCTGGTCACAGTTTTTTTTTTTATACCTAGGGTTTAGTCCCACTTTACCCAATGAATAGGCTGCATTATCTGTCTGTAGGTAATGGATCAGTTGTATTATTAGTGAGGTCACTAGTCTGTAATAAATGGATAGGCTGTATAGGTAAAATCACTAGTCTAGTGATAGGCTGCATTGTTCCAAATATTACTGGCCGCCAGTAGATGGACAGACTTTGTTTCAAGTGCTCTCTCCAGTATGTAATGAAGATATAGACAGAGTTCTTGGTGAGTATGTGATGCATTCTCACCAATAATTGATATACTGCATTACTTTTATAATACTGGCCTACTAGCACATGGATGGGCTTTATGGTGAATAAATAGGCTGCATGGCAACTAGTGAATGAATAGGCTGCATGGTAACTAGTGAATGAATAGGCCGCATGGTAACTAGTGAATAACTAGGCTGCATGGTAACTAGTGAATAAATAGGCTGCATGGTAACTAGTGAATGTATAGGCTGCATGGTAACTAGTGAATG
>NC_092859.1:32360314-32378475 GCF_032062135.1 Pyxicephalus adspersus
GCATGGTAACTAGTGAATAAATAGGCTGCATGGTAACTAGTGAATAAATAAGCTGCATGGTAACTAGTGAATGTATAGGCTGCATGGTAACTAGTGAATGAATAGGCTGCATGGTCAGTGATGTTCTTGTTGCAGAATGAATGGATAAGCTGCATTCCTAAAGATGTCACTTGTCTCTGGTAAATGTACATTGAACATTGTACATTCATTGTACTGCATTTTCACCATATCACTGGTGTTTGGTGAATGAATAGTTTGCCTTGGTAGCTATCAATGAACAGGGGACATTACCAGTAAAGTCACCAGTCTCCGGTGAATGTATAGACCTAAATATTGGTCCCTAGGAAATTGAAATTCTTTCTCTGTGGCAGTCCTTCATTCTGGTAAATAGCAGCATTATTTTTAATATACTTGCTTTTCTTACGATAATACCAAATGCCATTTTATAAAAACTAATTCTCCTGTATAAAATAGTTATCTGCTCTAGTAAATTGTGTGCAATTTTTCCAATGTAACAAGAACATTTTCACATAATTATTGTAAACTACATTTTATAAGATATATCAGGAAAAATGTTGATTTTGACCAGATTTCATCTGAACAAGGAGACCTTTGACCTGTACGATTCCTCTCCTGATTATGCATTGAAAGCTGTCTTTTCCTGATTGTTGATAAAAAAAAAAAACTGTCAGCCCCGCGGACCTCATTAACTGCAGCAAATGTTACCGTTAGTGAGGTTTTAATAGCGCTGTGCCACATTGCAGTATTTATGGTTGAGAATTCTTCTAGTATTGTCGAAACACAATGTAATGCTTACATTGGGTTTAATGACACTCACTTTTCAACATCGAATTATCCATATATCCCATCAACTGAAGTGCTCAGTAACCCGGATTATTTTCTTGTGGTCACATGACTTTAACAGCTAAATTAATCATTATTGTCTGGAATATTCATTTATACACTTTCTAAATTAACTAATACAATCTAAATTGGTGGGGCAGACTCAATTCAGCAATCCTTTTAAATCCCCTTAAACATGACCCGGAGAATTACATCCTTGACTTCTTTCCACTGTTCCAATTACCTAAGCTGACCAAAGCTGAAATAAAGGCAAATAAAACAACTAACGCTGTTATGAAGAAAATAAATAAATGTGTTTTTCAAAACCCAATTTGCCACAAAGCTTTATTAATACCCTACACTAATACTACAACTAGGACTTGGTTATATCATTCTTTTGTCACACCTCCTGGCGTCTTTATAAAGTTTTAAAGGGCGACGCCTCTATTTAATTGCCCTAGCAGCCATACTTTTTACAGCCTACCACTACGTTCACCTACAGACATGATTATTTCATTTATATTTCTGTACTATTAGATGATATAGCTGCAGGAAATGGGGGAAATGACACTTTATAGACTTGTATATGGTGCAATAGCTCCATAATAAATTGATCTCTATACCTTGTGCATTGGTTGGTATATTATTTGTTATTCTATTGTTGAATTGCCTGATTGTATGTGATGTGTTATGGTTAATAATAATAAAAATAATATTAAAGAAAAAAAGCTTTACCATACATAACAAATGTCTAAAGATAGTTTCAATTTTTTTAAGTGTACTGCCAGGTCAGGGTGACAACGTTAGAGACAAAACACATTTTATTTATAGGCTCATTCCTTTAGTTTACATTACATTACATTTTTGGTTTACATCTCCATTATTGGTATGAATTGTTTGGCAAACCAAACAAACTTCATGACACATTACAAAATGAATTGAAGAAAATGATCAATGAGTGAGAATGAGCTCTCAGACCAATACATATCCCAATAATAATACAACACGTTCTTTTCCCTGCCCCTAACTTCTTTTCCCTTTGCCCAATCCTCATTTTTCTTCTTTTCCTAACCCCTCACTTTCCTTTTACACCCATCTTTCCATGTTTCTCTAATCATCATATTCTTTACTTTCCCCTCTTCATCTTTGGCATTATTACTGTTGAACATGAATATGATTATTTTGTCATCCATGTATTCTTCTGTTTTTATTTACATTCAGAATGTTTATTAAAATAGGAGCATTTTTAAATGTAATATGTAATATAGTTTCTTCATATTCTTAAGAAATTGCCATGTCTTAATGAAAAGTCACTTTAAAAATGAATTTATAATACTTTAGGAGGACTAATCCAGTTGTGATGGTTTTACGTGGATAAATTATTTACCTCCCCCTCCCTTTTTATTTCCACTTCCAAAATTTACCTTGGTTGTAGGACAAAATGTGCCAGTGGAGGGGCTACATACCTATCACAATGTCACATCTCCTGAAACTAGAATGTTTTACACAAAATAAAATGTATGTGGTATGACCTAAGCATTTCTTCATTGCATGTACACAAATCTACACAAAAATATACATAAAAAAATATTACACAAAAAATAGAAAAAATATATAAAGCCCCCTGTTAATAAAAGAATGGTCTACAAAGTTGTTTCACAGTTTACCAAAGCAATATTACTAATCTGGAGCAATGTGGTAAAAGGCTACTGGATGTCACTTGTCTGGATTGTTTGCTTCTATTGTATTTCTGTAAATGTTAATTACCTGTTATCACAGAGAGAAACTAACAGGTAAGTGTACCTTCCAGGGGGATTATTGATGCTCACGTCTTCTGTGTCTTAGGTCTGGTCACAGAGTTATATCTGATCCCTTTGTTACTGGTATTTGCAGGTGTGTGTCTAGATGCAGGTCTGTGTAATTGTGTGAATGGGATGTGATTCACCTTGTAATTATACTTTTTGGTGAATCTATCTGTATTAGAGTTTACACACACCTACCAGTACTCTAAAGAGCTGTAGTCACCTCTTGGTCTGGCAGCTTAGTCAAAATTAGTGCAGAATAGGAATAGGATAGGATAGAGCCAGGCTAGGAAACCAACAACTTATATAGAGGACTAGAGTTGTTGGATTTATTTGTTCATATGCTATTCCTGTGTGTTGAATATTTATGTTGTTTAATCAACATTTACTATATAAACATTGTGTTATTAGCATATTGTTGTTTCAATTCTGTATGTAGAGTTATGCTGTTATGGTATGGTGGGTGCAGTAGTTCCTGTGCTCGCAAACATCTAATTTAGATTACTGGTTACTTTTGCAGGAAATAATTCACCTCTGCTCTGAGTTCCTATTCTGGCTAGAGGCACTGCCAACTACATGAACAGGTCACACAAAGTGAAGGCTTTAGTTCTCCCTGAAACCTACAGGTTTAAAGCTATAGTCTATTTGGAGTGGGTCATCTCGAATAACACCCCCACCCCCCACCCCCCCAAAAAAAGGAACAGGGCTATATATACAAATACAAAGAACACTATGGGAAACAAATTACCCTTAATCCCCACCCCCAAAATAAATACATAAAATACACCATCTAAATAAAAAAAAGGGTAGATAGTATTTTTTTCCAGCAAAATTTTAACTAAGTGAGCAAAATGGTGCTTTCTTAAGAATCCACAAGTTTTGACAAAGTCCCACAACTTGTCCCTACTAATAAGATCAACAAGTCAATAAATAGAGGATGATGTAGGGTAATTGCTGTGACATATTTTTCCCAATTATATATTGTGTCATGGAAAAAAAACAAAAAAGGGGCAAGCCAGTCCCTTTACCCCCATCTACCCAAACCGTGATTACATTTTACTGCATGGGGTAAAAAGAGGATAAATCAAACATTATTATATTAAACATATTATTTTTTAAATATGTTATCAAAACACTGCTATTTATGCGGTTACAGCTGGAATGTACACTAACACGAATCTGATACAGGATCTATTTTCTCCCCATGAATCCATAGCATCATAGGCTTTTTCAACTGGTTGACTATGTATATTTTGTGTCTTACATTGTTGCATATATTCAGAGGCAGGTTTGATTAGGTTGTCTAATCCTGGACTGCAGATCACTGAAATAAATGTACAACATGGGGCCTCTTCCACATCGAAATCTCTATCTGGAAGTGTCAGCCATGCCTGTTGAACTACAGAACTCCACCTAATCCATGTCTTGTATGTGTAGTTCTTGAAACTGACCTTCCAGAAGCTGTCCCTGCAAGAATTTAACAAGCTTGGGGATTGAGGAAGCTTGAGGAAGGTAAAAGCTATTTTACCTGGCTATATTGTGGCTATATTGTGCTGTTTATTTTTCTAGTCCCATATGAGAAGAATGTTTCATTGCCATGGTTAACATATGCCAAACTTAGTAACACGAAACAGACTTACCTTGCAGTAAACAGCTACGTTCAAAATTATATAATATATATTATATAAATATAAATATTTATATATACAGTTAGGTCCATAAATTTTTGGACAGCGACAACTTTTTTCTAATTTTGGTTCTGTACATTACCACAATTATTCTTAAATAAAACAACTCAGATGCAGTTGAACTGCAGACTTTCAGCTTTAAATCAGTGGGTTGAACAAAAAGATTGCATAAAAATGTGAGGAACTAAAGCCTTTTTTTACACAATCACTTCATTTCTGGGGCTCAAAAGTAATTGGACAAAAATAAAAAGCTGAAAATAAAATGTTCATTTTTAATACTTGGTTGAAACCCCTTTGCTGGCAATGACAGCCTGTAGTCTTGAACTCATGGACATCACCAGATGCTGGGTTTCCTCCTTTTTAATTCTCTGCCAGGCCTATACTGCAGCGACTTTCAATTGCTGTTTGTTTGTGGGCCTTTCTGTCCAAAGTTTAGTCTTCAACAAGTGAAATGCATGCTCAATTGGGTTCAGATCAGGTGACTGACTTGGCCATTCAAGAATATTCCACTTCTTTGCTTTAATAAACTACTGGGTTACTTTGGCTGTATGTTTTGGGTCATTGTCCATCTGTATTATGAAACGCCTCCCAATCAATGTGACTGCATTTAGCTGGATTTGAGCAGACAGTATGTCTCTGAACACCTCAGAATTAATTTGGCTGCTTCTGTCCTGTGTCACATCATGGATAAACACTAGTGTCCCAGTGCCACTGGCAGCCATGCACGCACAAGTCATCACGCTGCCTCCGCCATGTTTTACAGATGATGTGCAATGCTTTGGATCATGAGCTGTTCCTTACTTTCTCCATTCTTTTTTCTTACCATCATTCTGGTAAAGGTTTATCTTGGTTTCATCTGTCCAAAGAATGTTTTTCCAAAACTGTGCTGGTTCTTTTAGGTTTTTTTAAACAAAGTCCAATCTAGCCTTTCTATTATTGAGGCTTATGTAGGCTGTATTTACTTTCATGCAGTCTTCTCTTTATGGTAGACTTGGATATCAATACGCCTACCTCCTGGAGAGTGTTGTTCACTTGGTTGGCTGTTGTGAGTTTCTCTTCACCATGGAAATGATTCTGCGACCATCCACCACTGTTTGTCTTCTGTGAACGTCCAGGTCTTTTGGCGTTGCAGAGTTCACCAGTGCTTTGTTTCTTTCTCATGATGTACCAAACTGTAGATTATACCACTCCTAATATTGTAGCAATTTCTCGGATGTTTTTTTTCTGTTTATGCAGCTTAAGGTTGGCTTGTTTCATCTGCATGGAGAACTCCTTTGACTGCATGTTGTCTGTTCACAGCAAAATCTTCCACATACAAGCACACCCTCTTCAAACCAACTCCAGGCCTTTTATCTGCTTAATTCATAATGACATAACAAAGGAATTGCCCACACCAACCCATGAAATAGCCTTTGAGTCGATTGTCCAATTACTTTTGAGCCCCTGAAATGAAGTGATTGTGTAAAAAAAGGCTTTAGTTCCTCACATTTTTATGCAATCTTTTTGTTCAACCCACTGAATTAAAGCTGAAAGTCTGCAGTACAACTGCATCTGAGTTGTTTTATTTAAAATAATTTTTGCCCATTCTGGTGCAGGGATAAACAAATTTGGTGCATTTTATCAGACCAATATCAATCAGTGTTGTCCAGTATACAGTTAATAACCCATTAGCCAGAAAACTTTAAAAAAGTACATATAGAGTCCTTCTTACCCTGCCCTCTCTCGTTTTCACCTCTTTTGAAGTCCATTCCGTCCATATTATGCGCCTCCTACCCCTCATTGTTCCTGTTGTCTACTGCGCACAATTTTTGGAAAACTTTGCCTCTTGGCTCCCACACATTCTTTCCCATGACCTGCTCACCCTCATCCTCAGTATCTTTAATGTTGCAGTGGATGATCCCAACCATCCTTCCTCAGCCAAACTGCTCTTCATTACCTCCTCCTTTGGACTCACACAGAACATAAACGGCCCCACACACATCGCTGGACACACCTTAGACCTAGTATTTTCCAAACTCTGCAAACTCACCCACCTTGACAACTTGCCATTTCTCCTTTCTGATAACAACCATATTACCTTCAACCTATCAAACTCTTGCCCCCTTTGCAACACCCCAGACCTGGTCAATAGCAGAGAGATATCCGTAACCTTGACCACAACCTATTCTCAAACTGCCTAATGTCCCTAACCCCCACCCTCTCTTAAATCACATCTCCATATAAAGCTGCCACTCAGTTCAACCACACTTTTTCGCTGGCTCTGGACAAAGTTGCCCCTGCCACCTTCCACTACCCCTGTCCTGCTAACCCTTGACCATGCCACAACAATCACACCAAACCTCTACAAAAGACTGTTTGTGCAGCTGAGCACAAGTGGAGGAAATCTGGCTTCAGCGCTGACTTCATGGACTACAAAGCCAGACTACAACATTTTAACACTGAACTCACTGTCACCAAGCAAAATTATTTTTCAGCTGTTTCCTTATTCCTTATTTCCTTCCAAGCTTCCAACCCATGCAGCCTCTTCTCAACAATTGACTCCTACTTTAGAGATAAAATTGACAAAATCAGACATGATGTCTTTGCTCACCAGGCCACTCCAACCATATCCACCCCTTCCACCTGTAAATCATCACTGGCCTCCCTCGGCCCTGTTACTGTGGATAAAGTCTCCATCATGTCCATCTACTACCTGCCCGCTTGACCCAATTCCCTTTGATCTACTCCATGCCTATTCCTCCACCCTGGCCCCATCCTAACCCAACTATTCAACCTTTCCCTGTCTACTGGTATCTACCCCTCAGCTTTCAAACATATCATTATTCTCCCTATCCTGAATAAACCCTCACTAGACCTCTCCCTATATGTTTCCAAACTTCTTGAGCGCCTTGTCTACAAAAGACTCACCAATTACCTGAGGACCAACTCTCTCCTTGACCCCCTCCAGTCTGGCTTTGGAGCTGCCCATTCCACTGAAACAGCCCTTACTAAAGTGACCAATGACCTCATCAGAGCTATGTCCCAAGGCAATTTTTCCCTCCTCTTTCTCCTTGATCTTTTCTATGCTTTTGATATGATCAGTCCTTGGACTGATTCTCTTTTCTTTGTATACCTCCTCCCTCTGTAGTCCTATATTCTCTTTTGGCTTACAGTACCATCTGCATGCCGATGACACTTAAATCTATCTGTACACCCCTGACTTGTCTCCCTGAGTCCTGGATAAGGTCTCATGCTGCCTGTCGGACATCTCATCATGGATGTCTGACCGATTCCTGCAACTCAACCTGAATAAAACCAAACTCATCATTCACCCCCACCCCCTCACATTCCAAATCACCCAACATATTCCTAACTGTTAACAACACTGTTAATCGGCCCTCCCTCCAGGCACGCTGTCTTGGCGTCACCTTCGATTCTGTCCTCCCATTTACCCCCCATATTCAGAACATTTCCAGGTCCTGTCACTTTCACCTGAGCAACATCACCAAAATCTGCCCCTACCTGTCCCCTGAGACCACCAAACTCCTTGTACATGCTCCAATCATCTCTCATCTGGACTACTGTATCCTCCTCTTCTCTGGTATTCCACTAACCCGACTCTCTCCTCTACAAACTATTATGAATGCTGCAGCCAGACTTATCCATCCTTCCCATCACTCCTCTTCTGCTGCAGATTCTTCTCTTCTTCTCTCTTTGCAGATCTCTTCATTGGCTTCCATTTCACCTTAGAATTAAATTCAAAATTCTATGCTTTGCTTTCAAATCCCTCCACAGTTCTTGTTCCACTTACCTTTCTGACCTGATAGAAGAATACTCCTCCAGCCGCTCTCTTCACTCCTCCAATGACCTACTAATGACTTCCTCACTCATAACCTCATCACACGCGCGGATACAAGACTTTTCTAGAGCTGCCCCAACTCTCTTGAATGGTCTTCCTTGTCCTATTCGGCTTGCTCCTACTTTCTGCCCATTTAAAAAAGCACTCAAAACCCATTTTTTCAAACTTGCCTATCCGCCTTCTTCTGTCTTTTAAAAGCATCACTACTTCCCACCACTTCATATCTCCCATCCTATTGTGTGTTACTTACCCCACCTCCTAGATTGTAAGCTCTTCGGTGCAGAGTGTTCTCCTCCTCCTGTGTCACTGTATGTATATGTCTGTCATTTGCAACCCCTATTTATTGTACAGCGCTGTGTAATATGTTGGCGCTATATAAATCCTGTTTATTAACCCCCCTTGCGGTAATCCCGAATGTGAGTCGGGGTGGATTTTACCTGCAAAAAGCGGTAATACTGAGTCACACTCTGGGTCGTTTAAAACTTAAAAAAAAAAACTTAAAAAAACCACTTACCTTGCTCTGTCGGTGTCCCCCAGCGCCCTGCTGGTCCCCGCAGGTCCTGGGGACACGTTGTCCTTCTCTGATCTCAGAGGTGTCTGAGAGACGTCCAAGAGGGTTTTCTGGTGACATCGGTGCATGCATCGGTGAGGGCGGGAGGAGCAGCGGGAAATTTAAATAATATATATAAAATATAAATATTTATATATATAATACATGCTTCTGTACAGGTATATTATATGTTTCACTATGTTTTTATTTAATTTATTTAACAGATTTTTGTATTGTTTTATTTAAATTTATTAAATATTGGACATATTTCGGTGAGTTATGCTTAAGAATTACAGCCTACAATGTAAAATAAATTTCCACGCTTTTTGCATGGAAATACGAGCAGAATTGGAACGCTAGGGGGGCTATTAATAATACTAAATGAACAGGTCTCCAACCAGTAAAAAATGTTCCCTCTTTCTTTCTTTTTAGTCCGTGTGTTGGTGAACTATGTAAATGCATTAGGATGCATTTTGAAAAGACTGACAACACCACAGCATTAGCATGTGTTGAGATAATTGCACCTTTTACAGCTTCTTGACACCTCTTATTTAGGAGATATAACAGACTGACCTTTTATACCTGAAACGGTCAGAAGTAGAAATGATAGAAGATCATAAGGATTATACCAAACCTTTTAAAAGTTCTCCTTAATAATAGCAATGTCTCTTTGTGCTACATAAGATGTTTATTTTATAAAAGTACAAGTAACCAAAATTATATATTTATTGTCTCTAGTTCAGCTATACACTTTATTTGGTGGTTTTTGTGTTACCATAGCAACACTTCAACTTTATATCTTAAATAAAAATACAATATGACAATATACATTTTTCTTCACAAACAGCTTGGGGCACTGAACACCTAACAGTGGTAAGATGTTGTTCCGTAATTCTAACAATATTATTACAGATACTATGGTAATATGTTACACATATATATGTATGTCAGATTTATTGAAGTTCTCCAAGACGAGAAGATTAACTATCATGGGAGAACTTGGGTGATCCTGCAAATCTGAAACAGATTTTGCTATCAGTTGTAATAATCCTGGAATGGTTCCACTACTGGTTTGTTGGATCACTCAGGTTCTCCCATGATAGTCTATATTCTCAAATCTTGGAGCGCTTTATTAAACCAGCTCCAAAGTGTCTAAACTGTTTTTTTTTTTTTTGGAAGGAGGAAGAAAGGGTTTGATTCTTCGACAGGTTCTAAATAGTTTTTGTGGCCCATACAGGAGATACTCTTCCCCATTCTCCATACCCGAACTTTGGGAAAAATGCTGATATATGGCCAGGTTAGGCTTCTCGTATCCTGTAATGACTGATATCATTGGCCAAGAAAGACGCTGCTATAAAAAAAGCAATGCCAACAAATTTCAGGTATTGGAAATTTTAATACTTACATACATGTACAAACATTGTTAAAATAACCTCTAAATTTCAATTATTATTATTATTATTAATATTATTATTATTATTATTAATATTATTAATAAACAAGATTTATATAGCGCCAACATATTACACAGTGCTGTACATTCTATTTTTCTCAAAACTTCAAAGCTATTAAAGAAATTAAATGGTGGATTTGGTCAAACACAAGATGAAGTTGAAATTATCCCAAATAAAGTAGTCCCAAATATTTACCCGGTTGTAGGTTTACAACCGAGCAAACAGTGGTGGTAATGGAACTTGCAGCTGGTATATTTCTGGCAATTCCTATGTTTGTAATTTGTAGTTGATAAAAAGTGTTTTAATTTGCCATATGAAAGGGTGGAATTCCTAAATATCCCAGCCTTGATCTCGTATTGTGTACTGTCACAAATCTTCATTTAGTTTGTAATAACACATGACATGGTGACAGGGGTCCTAAGAGAGTTCTAAAAGACACATTACAGTCTAGGGGCACTCCTGAGCCCCTAGACTGTAATGTTCTGTATATTGGGAATTAACGACCCAAAATATTGGTGAGGCTGTAAGTTGTCCCAATTCTGTCTCCTGACTTCATTTCTCAGGTCCCTGGTCCCAGGCCAGAGAAACAAAGCAATTGGAAAGGTATAAAGCCAACTTCCCACGAACCGACATGCATACCTTAAATCCTTCCTACCAGCTGCAAAACCAGTCCTTCATAGCACTCCAACAACAATGAGCAACATGCAGAACCAGCGTCCTTGCATTTCACCAGGAAATGGCAAGAACAGGCCCACAACCTGGTAAAGTCAGCCGTTTCAGCTGTTGTGAAAGTGAGGAATGCAGCCAGTAGAGTTGCTTGTGTACCCCCTAGAAATGAGCATGCAACTCTTTTGGTGGGGGGGGGGGGGTCGGCCCCACTGCAAGAGTCATGTTTAACATTTCCCAGAATTCAGCTTTATTGTGACCCTGTCCCTAGGTCAAAAATGTAAGCAGAGCCCACCTGTAAGAAAACAATACTTACCTCCACAATCTTTCAAGGTATTGTGCTTACCGACCAGAGGTGAAGTCATAAAAAAAAAGAAGAGTGAGCACAGCAATAGTGAAGGCTATCAGTGGCGAGCACACAGGGAAAGCCTATACGGGGTCCCGAAAAAAAGTGAGGGCACAGCGTGCCCATCCCACTACACCCCTGTTACCAACACATTTGGTTATGTAGGGTGTCTTGTCCTGCACCACACACTGTGGTTCCTACTCTTTAGCTGCTACATCACTACGGAATGGCAGTGTTAGATATTAGTGGTGGCTGCAGCTCTGCAAATAGTAAAAATTGGTCCCCACCTCCATTTTGACAATGTAGTATTAATCATCTTATTTTATGACAAGCTGACTCTGCTTTATTATTTCCTCCAACAACAGGGTGTCTTTTTAAATAAGATACTTTTCCTGCACTTCCACCACCCCTTATTCTTCCTATCACTAATTTAGCATTTTAAAATATGCTGATAACTGGGAATACCTTTCATTGTCATGTTTACTACTATTTTTTTTTTTTTAATATTTGTAATGCCAGGCATACAATATACTATTTTAGTGCATGTTACCATCCATGATACATTGAACTATGTAATTGGCTACAAAATATTCAAAGAACCAGCCCCTTGTTTGATAAGTGATCTGAATTAAAATTGATCTTTACCAATTGACAATCAAAAAACACCTTGTTTGATAATATGTTAATTGATATTCTGATGAAATATTGATTTCAAATGTACTTACATGCACCAGCTCCTGGAACCTTGCTTAGTTCCACCAAATTAAAAATTCTCACACACAAGGAGCTCAATTTATAAAACAGGGGATCTGGCATTCCCTCAAACATTTCCTGGTGGCAATCTTCCAGGTCCATGTGTTTCAATGGCAGTAATTGATTGCCAGAGAATCTTTGCAGGAGTGTCTGATTCCCAGTTTTATAAATATAGCCTAAGGAGTCATCAGTGGTATGTTGTATTTAGTAAATGCTTTATTCACATCCAATGCAGGTGATTTAAAGGTGCAAGGCAGCACCCTGGCACATTTCATACTACCAGGACACACTCATAGGACTAAATTTGGTATGAACATTACTTGCCTGTGAGTATTTTTTAATTGTTTGCAAAATTCAATTGTTCTAATCAAAAAAGTTCAAAGAATCTGTCTTTTTTGAATCAATTTTCATAATCAAAAATATTGCAAACTGTAATAACTGAAAGTTCATGGATATGGCATTGACTGAAATTAAAAAAAAATGTAAAAGTATCACAATTGCCTAAATAATCAATATATTATAAACTACATTGTATTGTGAGTTCAGATTGTTTACAGACTGTTCAATCTCATTGTTAATCAACAATCAATGGGGAATGAAAAGGGAAAGAGAACTGGGGAGTATTATATTCCAAGAGTATTACAGTCACTAGACGATCTACATAACCTAATTGTACTCTAAGAGGTAATAAAGTTAGGTGTTCTAGTACAGGTGGGACAACAGATGTAGAATATATGAAGATCTGAACAAAAGTTCAGTAAACGTTGAAGTAGGTTTATTATATTTGTGATGAAAACGTTAGTTTTAGCAATCGTGACCCAAGAGGTGAGTCCATAATGTCCATACACATTGCCATACCTCCTGAGATTTTTCACATCCTTCTCACTTTTTTCTCATTTTTAAATGATCTCTTCACTTTATTTTTTACAGTAGCATATGCAGGAATTGTTGGATGAAATGCTTAGTTTACTATAACACAGAGAATAGAAGAATAGAAGACAGAGGAAATAGGTCCCAAATAAGGGACAGTCTGGGGGCTAATCTTTGCTACACATCAATCAGTACACATAGACACATCAAGCCTTTCCCATGGAGCTTACACTCCTTTTATCCCCATCACAAGTGCACATTCTGTTAGGTAAAACTCAAATCAATCTACTACCACTCATATAAAACCTATTCAAACTTCATGTAAATGGTATCAGAGCAGTATTTATTAACCTTTATTAACCCTTTTATAACTTTTAGCTCCTAAATGTCTACAGCTCACAGTACATTAGTATGGTGGTCAGTGGGAAGAATGTCACCCTTACAGAATATTGGTGTTAGTTAACCAGGACTGAGAAGCACAAATTGCTTATGGCTTAGGTAACCCCAAACAACCTTTGGAGGAATCCTAGAATCCACAAAGCCCTGGTGAGAAACACAAGTCCAGAGAGATTTAAATCAAAAGTCCAGTGCTACAAAGCAAGAAAACCAACCAAAAGCCCCATACAACCAGGTCGGTTTGTATATACAGTACATAACGTTCAATACAAAACAAAAAGCTGCTGTGAAAGTACAAGGCTCAGCATGCAAGTCATGCTAACCCACTAACAGCTGGCTATTCATGTGGCATTTATTCGAGTACCTCTATAGGCATGCTGGAACTTGTATTCCTTCAAAATCCAAAGCAGCATGGTGGGTCATTGCCCATGTTTTTTTTGTTTTTTGTATTGCAGCCCTTGGGTCTTGTGTTCACATTTCAGCCGGTTAATTACATTGAGTTTGTTTGTTCCTCATCTGTTTGCATAGCTTCAAAAATTTACTAGTTTGCTCTCAATTTTCTTACAAAACTTAACTAGGCGCTTACTGCCAATCTAAAGTGTTAATAACAGCCAGGGACATTCAATTGGAAGTTCTTTTGCACAAAGACTGTTGATAATGGTATTGGCACTACCTACCTACCTTCATATAAATATATATACATATAAAAAGAAAACCTCTCTATATATACAGCATATATACAATATATATTTCAGCCCAGTATTAGAAATCTAAGTTTTGTTGTGCCAATGCAATTACGAAGTAGCTGTCCTGCCATGCTGGAACTTGTAGTCCCCATACAGCTGATACTATTCCAATAATTCCCTTTTTACTCCATTATATTGTCTATTCTTTACTTTTAGAATTAGCACTAAGCACATGTTGCTAAATTCATTATACCCCTGGGAACATTCAATGCAATTCTGCAGCAGCTTTACGCTTAAGACACTTTTGTAGTTGAATTGACCTCCTGCTCCTCAATTATCCTGCGAGATGCCGCCAGTGTTGGAATGCATTGATGCCCCTGCTAGTTGCCTGCTAGGCAAATGTCTTTTTTCATTTCTAACACATACAAAGGGTTATCATGTGCATAATTGAATCATTACCAGGCCCCTCTCTAATGCTTGCAAGCAGCTCCCCTGAAACAAACCCAAGACACAATAAAATAAGTGACGCAGCCAGAGGGAAAGAGAGAGCGCGACAGCGAATGAATTTTCAATGCACTGACCTTAGTACAATGAAGGATCAAAGGAGCTTTTGTCCTGTAGAGAGAGGTGAGTGCTCTTCGATGACAGATGCCAATGTGCTTCGTAGCATCTCATGTGCGGGCTGGAGTGGAGCGCTGGGTAACGACAGAGCTTGTGCGTGTCTGTACACAGGGGGTGTGTGTGCTGTGGATGATTGACACCGCTCCTGACGCACCCCGTTTAATAGTCCGCTCTTCTGTACTTACATGGCTTAAAGTGGATCTAAACCCAATCACTAAAACCTTATATAAAATTTGGTGTGTCAGTGCAATTCAAAAAGTTGTTTTCAGTCCTTTCAGATCTGCATCTTACATTGTTTTGGGGTAATAAATGTCTCCCAATTGTGTTCCTGCTTTGTCATAATGAGAGTGGCCATGCTGGCACACATTGGGCAGACATCATTCAGCCTTTCTTGACCTTTTTAACATGGGGGAACCCTTGAAATAACTTTCATGTCTTCAGGAAACCCCTGCTATAATTACTCACAGAATATTAGTAAGGTTGTCAGTAGGAAGAATGCCTCTTATATTGCTGGCCAGTGGGAAGAATGGCATCCTTACAGATAGCCAAAAAGATCATTGGTGTCACCTAAACTAACCAAACAGGAACCAATTATTTATTGGTCAAGAAACCTCTGGAGGGACCCTGGTTGAGAAGCACTGGTCTGAGCAATGATGTACAGCTGATACAAGAGTGGGTAAATGTAGACATGTAGGCTGGAGAGAATACACTTTCATCAGTGAAACTGGGTGAAAACCTGCATTAGATCTGGTGTAGGATTGAAAACATTTGTTAACAAATAGCTAATGATATTTAATAAATTCATTCCAGGTTTGCTGGATTACCCAGCTTCACTTATGAAAGTGTATTCTCTCCAGCCTTGGAGAACTTTATTAAATCAGGTCCAATGTGGCTAACAGAAGCTGGAGGAGATCAGCAGCACTGAGATGGATGAAACAAGATGAAAAGATGACTATTTATGGAATAAGAAATAGTTTGGTGTGCAACTCTTCAATAAACTAAATGTCAGACAGTTAAGAGTTCCTTCTACCTTGAGTATTCATACATTTATTTGGAAGGGTGTCATTCTACTCATGATTTACCAGCACCAGCAGGCCATATGTGGGATGATTTTCTTGTTTCATTACACAATGCATTCAGTCATTTTGTTGATCACAGTGGCTTATGAATTTGATCTAAATATCAAATGCAGAATCCAAAGAACTTCGATTGGTTAAAACAGAAAATGTATTAGATCATTTCTGAGTTTTTAAAACATCTCTAATATTTTCTGTTTAGTGGAGTTTTGGTGCATTTTTATCAACCTAGAGATTGGTTTAGTAAAAATAAAATGATGGATCTGCATATGAAATAATCACACAGAATCAGTACTAAAGGATCCATTGATCAAGGTGAGATTATCATTTATTATAAGCAAGTCAATCAACTTGAAAATCAATCAAACTAAAGGTAATTTGTTTGACACTGCTAGAAATTATGTAAATATCATTACATTTTACTATATGAGCTCTGCAAAACAATTACTGCCGTTGAAACACATGGACCTGGAAAATTCCAACCAAGAAATGTTTAGGGGAATGTCAGATTTCCTGTTTACAATAAGAGCCCTACATATTAATATATTGCTAATTATTAAATAAAAATTGTAAACATTTCTCTGTAAGTTCATAGGAACAGGTAACCCATTTGTATCTTGTTAAAGGGAACCTGTCACCAGCTTTCAGTGATTTCAGTGCTTGCATGCAGCCATTTTCCTTTTTATATACAGTCATTTTTTATTTGAGTTTTCAGTTCCCCAGCACAGCTCTCTCTTCTTTTGGGATTGTCACATACCTATCTGTGCTGGACCAGTTCCTCTGTCCTCCTTCCACACTAATATGTAGCTGCCAGGGATGGAGTAAAGGAGAATAATATATATAGTGTGACTTAAACGCTGGATAAGATTCTGCTGGAATGCTGATATCATATTTAATATAGAGGAGGCCTGAAGGGCTTTGGAATGTCTACACATATTTTATTTATTTATGCATCTTTCACGGCACTTTATAAAGTATACAGTCATGCTACAAGAAAGATTTTTACAGGTACATAACATGGATAGAATTTATTAAATGCACATATAGTCAATACAAAGTTTGTTATTATTATGTCATAAAATGAACAGTTTATATTAGAATAAAAAAAGACTCAGAAACGTATACATACACACGAGGAATAAACCAGAACAAAGTACAAAATAAATAGGAATAATTAAAAATGCATAAAAACATGAATCAAAATAGAAAAATGATAAACAATAAAATTGCCATAGACGGAGTGTACAGTGATGCTACATAGAATGAAGGTGAAAAAACATTGGAAGGATAAAAAGAGAGTTAAAAAAGGATACATGTTTTGGCTATTGAAGGCTAGGTCTACCCCGACAGTTTTAAATACGCATGTAAACATTCCTACTACATTTTTTTAGGTGTTTTTATGCATTTTCATCTGGAAAACAAGTGTCGCGCTTTCCCACATTTTTACCGCGTTTACGTTTCAAGCACTTATAAACGTGGGAAAGATGAAATGTGTGTTTTACCTGTGTTTTTAGGCATTTTCCCGCATTTTCTTGTAAATGTTGCAAGGAGCGGTATAGATATTGCTCAAAAACGTGCCTCAAGGAAATATCCTGGTGTAGATTAGCCCTTTGGAAGGCATGGGAATTTTAAACATGGGCTCCTAAAGCCTTGGGTTAAACGCTGGGGAAACAGTCGGTGTAGACTAAGCCGAAGAGACACTAAAAAAGACGTATTTCAAGAAGATACAGTACTCAAAATCTTCCTAACCTTTGTTGGAGAACCCCTTTTAGAGTAAACTTTTTATATAACAAGGACCCAGGAAGGAATAGATGGGCTACAGTTTTAATGGCCAAAAGAAACAATTCATTTAAAATTTACATTGCAATGCAGTAAAAGGTAAAGTGCTCAGGATATCTAAGACATAAACAGGCTTAGTGAGGCAGGACAGCCCATCAAGTCATACAGGAACATATGGATCCTAAAACTAGTTTACAATAAAGTATTGCCAAATAAATGTGTAAAAGCAACAAGTTGCTGTACAAATAGGAAATTAAACATTGGATGAGGACACGTGTTACCGGTCTATGAATGATGAAATAGGCAGTATAGATAAAAAAAGTTATACATCTTTCTCTCCCTAACATTCATGGACACTTTACAATCATTCTCCAGACATCTCCTAAATTTATTATCATCAAAAGTTCTCAGCACCACAATAAAAAAAAATATACAGTACAGTCAGTTAGAATTTAGCAGAAATCACCCATTTATTAAGTTTCTCTATAAGGTGTTTGCACCAACCATCTTTACCAAAATCTAGAAGTGATTGTTCTTCAATAAGCACCTGTAACTCCATACTTTGTCATCTGAAGGCACTACGAAGCTGAAGATAATTGTAGAAAGTACTTTTAGACAGAGTAAAGGCATGCATAAAAGACAGAAAAGTACCCTTGTGTAAAAGTTGATTGAGAAAACAGGATTATTAAAATTTTTCTGGTCTCCTTACAAAAAATTGTTGGCACTCATTGTTTGTTTCTTACAGTTAAATTCCTGGCACCTGTTATTAGCAGGTAGGTGATTGTCTGTTAAA
>NC_092859.1:32379259-32393852 GCF_032062135.1 Pyxicephalus adspersus
ATCTCTGGATTAACTATATAGGGTTATTATCTGGGATATGTTTATTTTCCTAGTGGTTTAACTTGATGGACTTATGTCTTTTTTCAACCTAACTATGTAACGTCTGATTGGGAAAAGAAGGGGTACGACTGGGAGCCAGTCAGGTGTGAAAAGGCTAGGATGGGAAGACACCATAGTAACTATAGCATTACCAACCAGAATACTGCCAAAAACATTTTATTATTATAATTATTAAACAGTATTTATAGTGCCAACATATTATGCAGCGCTGTACATTAAATAATGATTTTGAAGTACGAGGGGGTGCTGAGAAGTCCCTGGCTTTGCCTCCTTCCAGATGAAATAGAAAAATGAGTGTGGGGGCATATGACAGCCCAATATCTTGTTATGTAACTGTGCAAATATCAGGTCTTTGCTATTCCTAAACCTGTTTTTGCTTTTAGTGAGAAGCTGTGATGGGAGAGGCACAAAGCAAGTTTCTCCTTGTTGGAGTTATGGGCCATCATGAAGTTTTTGTTTCTCCAGGGAAATTCAGCAAAGGACATTAACACTGAGATGTCACAAACACTGGTGGAGAAGTGTCCTTACTACAGCACTGTCACAACCTGGATATCTCGTTTCAAGACTCCGCCTCCGCCGTTGAAGATGAGCCCCGCAGTGGGAGCCCCCCAACCTCAACTGACCCGGCAACCTGCAATGCTGTCCATGAGCTGATTATTGAGGACCGGCGAATATCCACAAAATAGATAGCCAAGATACTTGACATCTCACAGGAGCACAGGAGGGTTTGTTATCACCACTATCCTAGAGATGCGCAAGCTTTTTAATTACTGGACCAGCATCTACACTTATTAATTTCTTTACTCATAAGGCAAAAGCTTCCCCCTTTGCTCTGGAGACATAGCCTTTCCCCATACCCCCATACAACTTTTGCTGCTACAGTGCTCTTGGCTCACCAACCTCCATATGTAAAGCATGAATAGCCTCATTCTTAAGGTTATTTTACTCACTTGCACTCCCACCTTTCTGATATTTCCCATCACTGAAACCTGTACCCTTCCTCATCAGCAGACAATACTCAGCCAGCCTGCATCCACTCTGCCCTGCCTTTTAGGCTTTAAATCTACCTTGCCTCACTTTCACACCATGGTCTTACCTTTACATTACCCATGAGCCACAATATAACAGACACCTATTATGATACCTCCTAAATAATCTATGCAAACCAGGCAGCCAACCCAAACATACCATTTGAACCCACCAAGATAAGTTCTGCTCACCTATTAGCTCTCTTTGAAGCAGAAGACCCAACACATACACTACATAGTGTTTTAGAAAACTGAATATCTTAGGGGATAAGGAAAGCTTCTTCTCTTGTTGGAGCAAACTGGGCCATGGGGAACCAGGGTTCTGTGTATGCTGCTTTTTATTAATGTATTTATATTTTTTCCTCTTTGCTGAATTTATTACACTTTTGTCTTGTTTCAACCCATGTAAAAATTGTGAAAAATGTCATTTAGTTATAGGTTGCAACCATTTTAAAGACAAAAAAAGACTGGTGAGTAATAAGTATTTTATTTACATACATTTTTTAAGGTTTTTAGTCTAACCACTTTACCTCCAAATTTTCTGGCACTAAAAACTGCCGAAGCCAAGGCAATTTATTTCTTACCCTATACTGCCCCCTGCTGTAATATCACTGATAGCACAATCACATGATAAGGGGTACTAGTGTGTTCTAGTAATATGAACAGGAAACAAATACATTCAGCAGGCTGTCATCTCTGATAATGCTTTAATTTCAAAACTTTCTCTAAATCAAAGGTCAAGAAAAGAAATAAATAAGGAACTAGACCACTTGCTTACTGCAAGCTTGCTCCAGGTCTTTGACTTAAAAATAATGAACCAGATGCAGCCAACTAAACATTTTTAGGAGGATAGCAGCAATGGCAGCCTCTCTACTCCTCTTGTGGCAGGTGTATGTAAAAGACAAATCTATAGAAAAGATTATCCTATTGTGATGACATACATGTATCTATATATATCTATATATCAGCAATAGATGTATCTGTTTCTAGGCACCATGCACTGATCACAGGTAACCTGTCACTGGTGCTTCCCACAAAGCCACCATCACTATTGTCAATGCTGCAGCCAACTTCCAGGTCCAAAGAACACCTCTTTGACTATTGGGTGGACACTGAATTTATAATTCTTGTACAAGACCAGAAGTTACATTTGTCCTGGCTCCTTATTTATATGTATTATATATATATATACATATATATTATCTATATTATATGTATTTGCAGCAGCACCACATACAGAAACAAGCTCTACACTGCGCAGAAAAACATCTCAACAGATTCATCAATATGTTGTATTGTTGAAGGTGTGTCAATATAGGTGTGTATATATGTGTCAGGAAAGAGTTAGGCTCAGACTAGCTGTGAAACATTTACTAATCCCAGGACTATTCAGCCTAGTGCACAGGAGCAGTTTTAAGCAACAATCTTTGGTTTTAGCAAACATTTCTAAAAACACTGGTCAAAAAAATGCTTTCAAAGGTTCTGCAGGTGGCATCAATTTAACTCTATGAAGGTAAAAGGGGTGGCAAACTACCACTGGACACTACACCTAGCATCCAACAAAAGGGTACCAACTTTGCCACCTCCAGCCTTCTGTCAATGAAAGGAATAAAAACAGAACCATTCAGTCCAATTAACCATTTTTGGCAGTTCTGAGCAGCATAATTCTTGCAAAAACCACTAGCTTGAACTTAAGCCTAATGGGGTTCTAGGACTAACTCAATGGAGACCTAATTGGTGCAATTCCTATCTAGGACATAGGGCTGCTACCTCCTCAGCAGGAAAGAGACTTGTTGACAGCCTTATTATGTTTGAAAAATAATGGAAGGCTGTTTTTTCCTAGAAAAGGTTGTAACCCCACCAGGACAGTTATTGAGAAGAAATGTAACACCAACAAGTGGAATAGCAGGATGCTAGGACATGCCTGTTTTGATTGATGTCTGTTTCCTGATTGCAGAGTAGAGTAAAACACGACAGGGGTTGTACATTTTCTCTATTTTTTTCACCACTAATAAAAAAAGTTTTTTTGGCATGGATGAATGAATATTGAGATTTCTTTTGATTTAATTTATAGACAAAACTAAGGCTGGAAGGATTCTTCAGTAGTCCCTTTTGGAGTGATTTTTCTGTACAATAAATAGGGTTGCAAATGATAGACGAATACAGGAGGAGAGGACCCTGCGCCAAAGAGCTTACAATCTAGTAGGTGGGGGAATTTACACACAATAGAATGGGAGATATGTAGTGGTGGTAAGTAGTGATGGTTTCAAAAGATTTTTAAATGAGCAGAAAGTAGGAGCAAGCAGAATAGGATGAGGAAAACCATTCCAGAGAATTGGGGCAGCTCTAGAAAAGTCTTGGAGTCGTGTGATGAGGTTATGAGTGAGGAAGTCAGTAGCAGGTCATTGGAGGGGAGGAGAGAGCGGCAGGGGGGTATTTTTTTACCAGATCAGAACTGTAAGTGGGACAAAAACTGTGGAGGGATTTGAAGACAAAGCACAGGAGCTTAAATTTGATTTTAAGATAAAATGGAAGCCAGTGTAGAGATCTGCAAAGAGATGCAGCAGAAGAGGAGCGGTGGGAAGGATGGATGAGTCTGGCTGTAGCATTCATAATAGATTGTAGAGGAGAGAGTGGGGTTAGAGGAATACCAGAGAGGAGGAGGTTACAGTAGTCCAGACAAGAGATGATAAAAGCATGTACAAGGAGTTTGGTGGTCTCAGGGGACAGGTAGGGGTGTATTTTTGAGATGTTGCGTAGATGAAATTGACAGGACCTGGAAATGTTCTGAATATGACAACTGTGCTATCCAATTTCCAAAGGTTTATGTACACAAGTGTTGCTAATAAAGGACAGCTTTTTACATTTGGCAACTACTCAGCTCAAACGCATTTATTTGAATACCAAAGGTGCTAGAACAATCACCCCCACTCCCACTGTTAAATGGAGGTAAATGTGAATTTATTACCTTGCACACCAAAACTACACCCATGTACACAAGCCTTAAACCAAATTTATGTACCAAAGTTCATACTGGTGGGTTAGAAGTACCCCTGACCATTTCATACCTCCCAGAAACTCTTACAGTGGCAGTATTTGTGTTCTCAGCAACCATTACTGATGACAAAGCAGTGAAGAAAAAAAATTATGTCCATGGTTATTTATGTAGTGGGCTGTCAGAATAGGAGGAAATTGCTAGCAGCATTGGCTTCATAGTTAAGCTTAAGTTTACTGGAGATTGGCACCAGTAATGGCTTGTGATGATTTATGTGCTTCTAGTGACATTGTTTTTCCTAGCCAATCAGTCTGCACATTTTATCCTCTAAAGCATTGAAGCCTGTTCATTAGGCATCTCTAAGAAAGCCCAGACAGATGATCTAAAGGCTGTCCATTATACACCCATTGGCCACTTATTAGGTACACCTGTTCAACGGCTTGTTAATGGAAATAGGTAATCCAACAATCACATGGCAGGAACTCATTTAGGCATGTTGCAAAGTTTATCTGATTATGTTTAAACCAAGCATCAGAAAGAGGAAGAAAGGCGATACAGACAACTTTGAACTTTTACATGGAGGGCCTGACTCTTGCCTAGAAATAATCACATCGAAAGCAAGTGTCAAGATTTTCTGTAAACTCCCACAGAATTTTTCACCACACCTTGTCCTTGGAGGTTAAAGGAGCAAAAATTCAGGTGTTGGAGTAGGAACAACATGGTTCCTAAATGCCCTTGGCAAACCAAAATTTTTTATTCTCGTACTCTAGGATATCTTTACTTTCAATGGTCTTGTTCATTCACAAGTTTTTTTCCATCATAGGATCTCTGCTATTACCTTAGTTCTAGGCAAGTCAGCTGGAGACATCTGCAGCCAAAGTAGGAGTTCTATCTGAGCAGACTATCCTATATTGGTTTTGTGCCTTTGGTTGAGATTGAGATAATCAACTTTCTTGTCCTGGTCTTTTTTTTTTTTTTTTGACAGTTGCACTTGCATTTTGGTTGAAATATTATGGGCAAAGCACATTACTATACTTTTCTGGAATATTCTATTCCCACACTAAACAGCACCCATCATATCTTCCAGATAATTTACACTTTATTAAATAATGTTTTTTTTGCATTCAGAATGCCATCCTATAATGTTACGTACGCAGCTCAAAAGTGTTAGAGGTCTAAATGCTATGTAGGGATGCAGTTGGTGCAGGTTATGCACATTTTGAGTGTCTACTCCCATGTATGTTCCATCGGACTTGAGATGCGTTTTGTCAGACTGTATTACCGGAGAAATGTGATGTTTGATATGATTTAGGAGAGATCATCTATTAAAAACTTTGAAATTAAAGTTTTATGAAACTTTTATGACAGCAAAATTTAGAAAAATGAAGCCTATATAATAACAAAGGTGGTATATACGTGGCGTAATACTTCAGTATTGATCCATTACCCAACAAAGCCAACCCAATCTATATAATCGACCCCCATGATGCTTAGGATTTAATTTTCTATTGAAGGGATTTGTGTGAAGATGTTCAATAGAACTGTTGTTGCTCAGAACAACTAGAATGCTGCTTTTGTGTTTGCATTGCAGAATGGAATGATAAGGGTAAATATGATGCTATAGGCAGCATTAACTTCCTTCAGACAAACACTGTCAGGAATGCAGACCGGCACACCTAGTCCACTTTTCCCAGTTTTGTAATAATATCTGAAAGGTGAATCTTTTTGTTGCCCATAGCAATTTAAAATCTCGTCATTCTGCACGGGATGTGTTGTACGGGGAGCTGGTTGTTATGGGCAACCATAACTGGTAGTTTATTAGTTCACTATACACACAAACTAGTAAGTGGGCTGTGGTAATATAGATAACAGACAGGCCGAGCAGTACTTTTGTCACCAAAATGGCTTCCCAGGCTTCATGTGTGCTCTAAAAAAATGCCCAAAAGACCATCTTCTGTTTTTGTAAAAGTGAACCCACCAGTAATGCTAGACTAGGGGCAGAATAAATAAAAAATACAAACTACATTGTAACTGTATATATTCAGGTACCAAAGAAAAAAAAAATGTTTTTAAATTTTTTCTGTACATTACTGGGAAGGAGAATATTTGCCTTGTTTTTAGGAATTACAATAAAAAAAATGAGATGACCTTAAAAACATAAAATAACAAAAGGGAAGAACATCCATAAAAACACATGAATGAGAACACAGACACTCACCATGTCAAAAAGTGGGGGAAATGTAAAGCTGTGTTGACCCTATCCCTCCGCTCCACAGACAAAAGAAAAATTGGCTGGATATAGGTCCCATGGGACATTTTTTAGCTCAGGCCCATCATGGTCATTTAGCGACCCCCTCTTTTCGGGCGAGATTTTTTCTTACGTTCTGACCCTGTTGTGTCTGTACAGTACATGGGAGGTGTCACCGAAAAAGAAAGAAATAGACCGCAACAAAACATTGTCAGAAATTCTAACCCTTTCTTACTACAAATGTTTATTTTTTTGTATTTTTGTAACAAACAACATGTCTACATAACTTCTGACTCTAGAGTAACACAAGGGGTCAGATGAAGGAATCACAACAACCAGGGGGCATTTGGCGTTCTCAGCCGTGATACTGAAGAATTCACTACAGATGTGGAAGACAGAAATGTTTGGACCGGTTACCCACCAGGAGAGCTGAGCATTTACAGTGTTCTTATTAAAGTTAGTTGGTCCGACTGAAAAAAAACAAACACAAAACAACCAAGGTATAGGAATCTCTTTAGAAGGTGGCAATCCCTCTAAAGCCAGCTTGGCCATCTATGAGAGACAGTTTTAGGCAGAGTTAGATTTTTAACTCAGTTTGGGTTCCTATTGGGAAGACGGACAAAATCTTAATATATTAACAGTGCAAGCGAGGGGGTTGGGTTAGAAGGTAAGAGTGAGAAAGGGGATCAAACATTTTATATCTTGTTTTGCTATATGGCAAGAGTAAATCCATTTGTATGGAACGTGATAGGCGAGCTGTGGATTCCTGGTTTGGTGACAACCACTCAATTCTTGTTCTTGGAGCAGGAGACAAGGTAAAATTATCCCCAGTGGGGAAACTCCATCCAACTAAACTAAAAAATGTTTTGGTTCTACCTGGGATATAGTTTCAAAGCAATTGTGAAGCCTTGATCATATATTTTTATAGTTAAAGTGGATATAATCCCAGAACGTGCACACAAAGAAAATTCTGAACAAGCAGTGAAATTGTTTTAAAACAAGCAAAAGGCATTGCAGACCTGGATATTGCCTTGTAAAAGTGACGGTGACACCATCAATGTGCTGCACATAGCACAACTCTGGGAGGGACCCACTATGCCCATCCAGTACAGGCTGCCTGCAGAAAACTACAGAAAAGGGGCAGATACAATCGGAAAGAACAGCAGTGACTATAGAAAATATAAGAATATAGAAAAGAGCAGCACAGTTTCACAGATCTGAAAGAAATATACAAAAAAAAACTGTATGGGCTCTATTTATGAATGATTCCCGTCAATTCCTCTAAAATTCCCTGATCAAAATTCCAATTACCTACACTCATTTCTGTTCCTATTAAAACAATGTCTCGTTCTGCCATCTAGTGGCCAATTGTCAAGGTGCATAGCTCACAATAGGAAATGTTATATATGAAAAAAATATTATAAATTATGAATTTAAAATGGGAAATAATTTATAAATACACTCCTAGGATTTATATAAGAATGCACATCCATTTGTCTCCCTGTATTTAGAGTGTTTAGCTTTGAATGCACCAGGAATAGTGAGGGATGCCATGTTTTAAATGTGAATTACCGGTACTGCTTGTAAACCATGCATACTGTAAATTGCTTTATGTCCATTTTCTGGGAACAGGTGCACTTTAATCTGTAAGTAAAAGAAATGTAACCATTTTTGGTGAAGTCAGGCAGAGTATAATCTATTGCCTTCTCTTGATATCATTTCCAGACACAGAGCAGGCCTAGCATGACATTTCATACAAGCTTGCTGTAGTAAATGTTGAAGTGCACTCTTCATGTATTCCTATGGAGAAGCCACCTAGGGTGAGGTTAAACACAGTTTGGATTTTTCCAATGACCTTTGTGATAAAATCTAGCTTTGTAATTCCAGTGAATCTCTGAAACTACAAAAGTACAGTGAAGGATTAAAACGTGCCCCACTCCACCAAAATAAGCTGTCTGTAAATGGAAAATGAATACGCCATAAACATACAGCACTGTTCTATGGAGAGGAAAGGATGAGAGAGTAGCACCCCACTGTGCCCTCTTCCATAGCAAAGTACAATGGCCATCCCTATGCAATGTTTCATTTATCAGTCAGGACAGATTGATGAAGACATCAGGGGACCAATGTACACATGCTAGACATTCACCAGAGACAATCACGATTGTTTGTCTTGGGTGACCCAGTTCACAGTTAAGCAGCAAAGAACAATGGACATCAAAATGCAAAACTGTATTAGGACGACTCTCCATGCAAACATTTATCTTATACAGACCAGTATAGTGAGTGTTGCCATCAGCACATGACAAAAGTTTTGCAATGAGGCAGAAAGCGAAAGCAATGGCAAAAACTGACATCAAATTTGAGAGCCTCATTTGTCTTCTGCCTAAAAACAAACACTTACTAACTGTGTATGAAAACAGAGAATTCAACAGGCTCCTGTACAACTGCAGTTTGCTCCAATTGTAGGTCTACCCCTGGCCACAGTACTGCAACCAATTAGAATTTGTATCTTACAGATTTGACTTTAGTGGAAAAAAGGGTCACTAAATATTGAGTGTTGGTGTGTGCTGCCTGAGGGACTAGACAGAACATTAAAAATACTATACATTTTTTGGTTTAGATTAGATCCCTAAAATCTGTAGAAAAAAAAAATAAAGTAAAAATAAAAAGATAAAAAAATGCATCTCTTCCCCTAACCATCACATACAAAATTCAAGTGCAATTTAAAAAATTATTAATTATACTATACACTTTGTTCTCTTGCCATAATACTTGTTTGCAGGTAGTTTTTTAAACCAACTGAAAAAAATAAAAAACAAAAAAAAATGTGTGCCAGCTTATTGTAACTTGAAATAAAGGGCAATAACACACCACAAAGATTGAATGGTGTCTGAATTGTGTCAACATTTCACCACTGACTTATGTTGATAGTAAAAATCAAAATCTTTATTTAATACAATAGGGAAAAAAATGCTTAGAAAAAAAAAGAACTCTGGTCACTCATTATGCCACATGGACAGCAATGAACAAATATTTGGTCCCTGTCTACTGATTTACCATTAGGAAGAAAAAAAAATTTGTGCGCGTATAACAGAAAGGAAATCCTCTCTGATGCTGGCCAGCCATCATATGTTGGGGGCAAAGAGCACAATTAATTTGATCCAAATGCTAACATGTTCATATCCTGTCATGCTGCTTTCCTGAAAATCTAATACAAGCACATAATTAAAAAAGGCAGAGTAAAATAATACTGTAAGTGTAGTGGCAGCATCTGTTCTGGCGAGAGTTCTTTAAAAACTTTTGGGAAAGGGATTTGAAGTATTGTCTATGAATAAAGTAAAAAAAACAGTAGATATGTACCCCCTAATATTCTTGTTGTTACGCATTTGCAGCATTCCCATTTTTATTAGGAAAAGGTGGACAATCTGCATAATTGTTTGACAGGTCAAGCATTGAAACCACTTTACTCTATATGACATCCGCTTTCAGAAGTTCCAACGACCTTGAAAAAAAACAATATATTCTCTACAGGTTCTAGTCTTGTCTGCTCTCTCTTGCAACTGAATTTTAGAAAACACGTTGCTCAACAGCTTATACCTCAGGGGTCTATGGAAAGGCTTGAATACGTTTGTACTTGGCAGCATGCATATCTAATAGATGAGACAATACTAGAAGCTTTGAAGGTCTTCAATCCTGAGTACAGAAGAACAGAAGCTGTTTTTTTTTTTTGGATCATTCCAAAGCCAAAAGAAAAAAAATACATTGAGAGGCGTCCATAAAATTTTTCTTAAAAGCCCTTTTTTCGTCCAAATGAATGGAAGGAATGTAGACTAAGAAAGTCTTTCACATAAAACAGTTTCTATGACAAGGAGGGACAAAGTGTTGGATAGACCAGGGGGAAAAAAAAAAACAATACCAAAAAAAAAAAATTCAAAATTAAAAGTAAAGAAAAAAAATCCCACTAATTAAAAGAAAGCTATTTATAAGGCCGTAAAAACCTGGACACTTTTGACCGAAGTAATTTAATGAAAGATCGTGGGAACATCTCTTTTGATTCTTGCGCTGTGTACTTAAAGTAATTTTGAGGATGCGCTAGGACGTCAAACAATGCCTTGATCAACTTCTTGTCCTAAGGGAAAAAAAGAAAACAGAAAATAAATTAGAATACTTTAGAGTTCCGGGTAAAGAACAGCCAAATTATAATATTCTCTGTATACAGTGACCTAAGAAAATATTCCAACCCTCCCCCCTCCTTCAATTTTGGTATGTTGACACTATGAAACATCACAGGAAAGACTGGAAAATGTCTGTTCACCTGCAGTCCCCTTCCAACCAGACTGAAATTGAGAAAATTGAAAGAAGAAAATCTTCCAGTTCAAATGTACACAGCTTGTTGTATCATACACAAAAAGACTAAACGCTTTAAATGCTGCCAAAAGATGCTTCAACTACGTACTAGGTCTGAAAACTTATGTAAATTTCAACATTCTTTGTTATGTAACATTCTTTATTTTTGAAAACATTTTTAACAACAAAAACAATACAGTAACCAATCAAGACATAATGGGAAACAAAAAACCAGCATGTTACACATTGCACAGAGACATAAAGAAAAACGTGGTGAAGTTACATACAACATATCAATGTTAGCAATTTGAATACATCTGTGGGACCGTAAAACATAGCAGAAAGAAGGAAGAGCAAAAAGAGTATAAAATATAAAACCCCCCTCTTACCCTGAGAGATTCAGATCCAGGTGGCACTTAAAACTCCTGAGTGTCTTGGTAGTAGATCCAACTACCCCACATCACATTAAATTTGTCCTGTGTACCCCTTAAACTAGCAGTCAGGTCCTCCATGAGCATTTTATCATGGGTACCGATGTTGATTTCCACAACATAGGTATGCAGGCGTTCGCTGCCACTATAAGATGTCTGAGAATAGATCTCCTATAGCTCTTATCCAAAATAGTGTTTTGATGCAATAGGAAAAACCCAGGGTCTCCCGGTACATCGTAGGTGGTAACCTTCTGTATAAGCCCCCCCCACCTGTTCCCAATATGGGCCCAGCAACTGGCATGAGCAGAAAATGTGTAGCATGCTGCCCTTTTTCTGGTTGCACCGCCAATATCTGAGACTTCGGGGAAAAAGCTGTGTAGCCGGTCTGGGGTCCTGTACCACCGAGAGAGGATCTTTATAATACATTTATAAATTGTCTACAATTCTGTTTTCACTATGTCATTATGGGGTACTGGGTATAGACAGAGGAAAAAAAAGAAAAGAACTTAAACTAATGTAGCATCAGGCTGCAAAATAGCAAAATTGAAAAAGTTAAAGGGGGTCCGAATACTTTCAGAAGCCACGGTATATGGGCAGCCAAATATGTTCACTACATAAAAACTTCAAGAAGCTTTGGTTCTTACTTTGCATTGCTACACAGTGGTTGTGTGTTCACAATGCAAACCTATAAGTCTGTGTTAACTCACTGAAAACAATGCACTCTGTGTGGGGGAATACGTAATCTCAACAGTACTCCGTACAGTATCTACTAAAAATAAGTTCTTTTTATTACTCTGAGTCTTTTTGGATGACAGTATAGTTTAGTCCATCTAGAGGGTCAGAGTTCATTCAGTTCTATAATAATTGGAGATAAAAAGTCTATATGTTTAAAAAAATTTATTGAACATTCATCACCCTTAATTAAATTTTGTGTTCAAGTTAACTATACTTTAATAATGTTATGTGTAATTTGTCAGGTACATAGTGTTACTTGTTAGCCTGTGATACATGGGGTTTCCAGTCTGCACTTATTTTCTGAATATGCCATGATGAATTTCTATTACTTGTAAGTTCATGTCTTATTTTTCACAGCCACATTTTTCTTTCCACTCAACTTTCCATTAGTATGCTTTAAGACAGCACTCTGAATAGACAGATTCCTTAGCAATGACCTTTTGTGGATTACTTTCCTTGTGGAGGGTGTGAAGGACTGTCTTCTGAACAACTACCAAATCAGCAGTCTTCTCCATGATTGTGTAGCTTACTGAACCTGACTACAAGAGCATTTATTAGCTCAGGACACCTTTGGAGGTGTTCGGGGTTAATTAGCTGAGTGGTATGAGACACCATGAGTCCATATTGAATCTTGGGTAGTATTATGCTGATTATTGCTGTAGGCCAAAATCCGCAAAATTAAAAGAAACAAACGCTTGAATCATATCACTGCGTGTAATGATAATAATAATGTGTGTAATATATGTCTTTCACTTTTCGAACTGAATACCTGAAAAAAAATAACTTTTCCGTGATATTCGATTTTCTTGAGATGCACCTGTATATCGCTGTTGTATTTGGCCCCTTGCCTGGGTTTAAGCTTTAATGATAGTGATTGGACAGATTAGAAAATCACAATTTTTCCATATTTATGTCGATGTCAGTTGAGTCTTTAAATAGGATGTTAGCGTACCTTTAAAATTTCCTGGTGGTTCTCTGAAGCATATAATCTGCCATCACGAACAATATCTTCAATTAACTGCTGGTAATCCTCTGCAAAAGTAGCAGCATAATGGAAAAATAGATTAGTTGGTCTTTTGAACAAGACAATAGAGACATAATCCATTTCTTGCTTTGAGATCGTTCACTTTTCTATATTATATTCTTAAATATAACTAAACCTTTGATCTGGGTCTAGTGAGGGACATATTTTACAGGGTCCCTGTACTAAGGTAATGAAAGTATCATATGGACCAGTCTAAAATAGGAGTCTTCTCATCACTCCAATGTTTGGTACATTAAAAAATATACTATAACTGTTCCAGACTTTTGAGCTTTTCTAAAATACAATATCCTAAAAACTCCTTTAGATGTGAGCAATCATACCGCTGTACAGCTTAAGGCATGTCCATGATTTGTACTTCTAATGATATATACCAGACGGTAACCCGTCTTTGGCTACTAAAATTATGGACTGCCTGTCTTACTGCTCTGCCAGTTTAAATGAATTAGGTAGATGCACACTGTAGCAAAGATACAGAAGAAGCCAAATTCCAGAAGACGTCTGATCTTTGCTGTGAATCACCAAGATGCTCTCAGACTTCTTGATAATGAAGAATTAGATAATAAAATATATAATAATAAATAATAATATGTGAAATTAGCTTTTTGTGAATGAAAAAAATGTTAATAACTGTACAAGATTTTCATAGTCAAGAAAAATATATTTTAAATATGTAGTATGTTTTTTTTTTTTTTTTTTTTTACTGCTGACAATTTGCAGATTATAATCCAAGAATCCTACATTACATTAACACATACCATCATACGTAACATATGGAACTTGGAAACCTTTCCCGCTGTTTCCTTCATTGGACTTAAACTGGATCCACAGTTTGCGAGATCGCGAGGTGAACGCAATAGGCCTCTCATACGTTTGACACGTTTCATAAGTCGTTATAGAAGTTGGCGAGGCTGGAAATGGAGAATTGACAGAAATTGAGAAAATTACTATTACCGTTTTTTTTTAAGTTTGAATGCAAGGGACAAACAGGATATGAAATACATGCTTGTGTGAAATCACAGGCTGCTCCACTGGATCACCAAAAATTTTAAGAAAACTTTACTGTTTTTAATTTGCAAGGTGCTAAAATAACCTACATTAAACATCTAATAGGTAATCAGGAACACATAAGCTTTAAAAACTTACCTTACCGCTGTCAGCACCTGAACAATGGACACAGATTAGAAGAAAGTAGATGTATTAGCTTTTAACTGAGTAGGACTATAGCAGCTTAGGGTGCTTTTTTGGTCTCTGGGACACTTTTGAGTCACCATATAAAGAGACCTTGGTGTCCTGGAGAAATAAATTCAGCTGGAATTCTAGCTTTGCTCTATAATTCAGGAACAGTTTTCCAATATATTAGAAATTGTTACAAACCTTGAAAATAAAGGTGTATAGCACCACCTACAGGCTATTACCAATCACTTCATCATATTCACATCATAGATTTTTTTTTCACCAACAAGTACATTTCCCTGATCTGACCTAGCTGATACTATCTAGGGCAGTGTTTTTCAACCATTTTTGAGCCACGGCACATTTTTTACATTAAAAAATCCTGCAGCACACCACAAATCAAAAGTGTTACAAAATTACACTTTGTAGCTAATTCTCGCCTCTAAAAATAAACAAGGCGCTTGAGCTACCTACTGCCACCCACTGACATGGAAGAGTATTACATTACTCTGCCAGTCACTACAGCAC
>NC_092859.1:32396352-32421384 GCF_032062135.1 Pyxicephalus adspersus
GAATACAAGTATTTGAAATGTAATACACAATTTGCCTGTGTAAATAAACCAACATTTTTTTTTACATTTTTGTAGTCCTGATCAAAATAGGGAAATCAAGAACAAAACTGTTATAATTTATTTTTCAACTAAGTTATATTTCTCGAGCATTCAAACAAACATAGGCAGTAATTCAAAAGTTTTTTTCCTTCACAAAAGAGTGAAAAAGAGTGCAACACAAGGCAATTTTCTCACCTTTAGTCTCACAATCTTGGAATGAGAGAGCGCTTTCATATTTAGTCACCAATCCACCACCACAGGGAAAACACATAGTGCGCCCTGGGTCTGGCTGATATGTGCCCAGAGGACAAGCCTTGCAAGGTTTAAATCCATCCACAGAGTAATGTCCAGGTGCACACTGTCCTAAAAACAAAAAAGAAAATTGCTGTTTTATCAGTTATTTCAGAAATCAGTGTGAAATAAATTCACTATTGTAACTATTCATGTAGCCACAAACATTATATTACCGAAAGTACTGAGTTAGAACTTTTTTTTAGGGCTTTTACAAAGTGTCTTCCTAGCACGATTGATAATTTGACTTCACATGTGACAGTGCTTATGCCTAATTGGTGAATCCCCTGAACATTGTCATCAGGTAAAGTGAGATCATCAGGGTGCGCACTGACATCATCCAAAGGGGCATTACCCAGGAGCCCCTCCAGAAGCAGATGGCTAGTGAGCTCAGATTTATATTTATACCTTGCTGGTGGGTGGCCTATCAGTAGATACTGTTACTTTGCCCTTAAGAGGAAAAGTAATCAAGTATGAGGTAAAGACATCCTGTCACTTACCTCCACATTCTGAAACATTTCTAGCTCCGATAATGCCCAATCCATCATTACTTGGGCAAGGCTCACATGATAGCTGACCCTCTATGTCCTGGTACGTTCCTGGTAGACAGGGAATGCATTGATTGCTCTCACCACTGTAGTATGTGCCCACTCCACAGGTAACTACAAAGAAAAAAAGATAGTAAGCACCTTTTAGAGGATAAGCTCTATAGGGAACAACATTTTTTGGTGATCCTTTCTTAGATCTGCTGTACTTTTAACTAGTTTTAAACTCAGACAGACAAAAAGATCAAGACAATCTAATCAACAGATTGGATCTAAACAGAAAAAGAAATTTGTGGAAATAGGTTGCCTTAAATTCCAATTTAAATTTCTACAAGTAAAAGATTTAATACCGCATTTTCCATCCTGCAGGACCTGGCCAGTGCTGCACACCTCCTGATTATCTGAGCCCTTTGCCGGTTTTTGAGCCACTTCATACTCCGTGCCAGAAAATTGGACATAGAACTGCTGCCTATTGATAGACTTCCTCAGGGTCTTAATAGCAGCCTGCAACTTCTGTTCTGCCTTCTTCCGTATGCAGTCTGCATTGCAGGAGTCTAAACAGAGGTCAGTGAATAAAAAGAGACATTGTTATTAAATTCTGTAAATCTACACAAATCTATGTGAAATGTAAAGGAAGGAAAATATTGGAACTATTTAATATAACCCTCCTAACACATGCTCTTTAGCATCATTTTTTTTTTTTTAATAATTACCTGAAATGTAATTTTCATAACAGAATTTCACTTAGCTATAAGATCCTGGTGATTTACAAAGGTCCTGTTCCTTATAATTGATGGTGTGTCACATGCCATGCAACATTTTTATGTCTTGGTAGACCTGTTCATAGTAAAATACCTCTATAGCAGTTTGGATAATGTAGGAAATAATTAAAACACACAAGTTTTTGTCTCCCACTGGAAATATTTTCCTGTCCAGTCTCAGAAACATAACTAAGAGAAATGAAATACTATCTTAGACGGTGGTCATTGGAACAGGTGTCTACATTCATTCAGAAGCTTATTCGCTTCTTTTAGTCCTACCAACATGTGTTTTTCTTTAAGCTTCTGCTAGTTTGCCACTTGTAGTATTACCAGACTGTTTTCCCAAGTGACAATTTTTGAATGTCTTATGGCTGAGTTTAGACCTGGCACTTCTATTGTGACAGGGAGAGATTACAAGTAAATAGGTTAACACCAAGTAAACCTTTAGGGGATAAGAATATGCTATAATACCAACTCAAGAAAAGATTTTCAAACTTTTACTGAATTATTACTAATGCCCTTTTTTTTTCTCTCAGAGCCATTGTTATCAAATTAAAATCATTACGATATGTTCCTTGCCTTTACAATCTAAAAAGTAGCAGATAGAAGACACCCAAGAGTTATGACGAACCTGATACCTCTTCCCTCTTCACCTCCAGCTCAAACTCTGCAGTGATATGCGACACTTCCTTGGAAGGCGATTTCCGGCCTCGTCTTTTTTTCTTTGAAGAATCACATTTAAGATTCACAAATGTAACATGGCAATTATCTGTAGATTGAAAAAAAACACATTTTTAAAACTTCAAACAAGACAGGAGCTGGTGCGTAAAGGTAGGACTGTACAGCCAACAGTGGAAATAACATTAATAAGACGACCAATAAATTGTAGAAGAAAAGCAGCCATGGTGGCTTTGGCAAATTGACATTCTCAAAGGCTTGTGTACACAAGCGATTGTTTGCATCGGAACTGTTTTTCTCTTCATACAAGTTATTGGGAATGCAAACGCAATTGAATGCAGGTCACAAGGAGGTGAACTGCACCTGTAAAGAATATTAATGTAATTGGGAAGGATTTTGGGTAGATTGTATGTAAAAGCATGCACATTTGACTATCCACACAAATACTAAACCTGCACTGTGTTTCAGTTTTATTCTGTTACATTTTAATCCAATTTTCACCTTTTTTCATTAACAGTTATTGGAACATATTAAAGTTTTAACACCAGCATATGTGCAGGAAAGAAACAGAAAACCTTTCTGGTGAGAAGGGAGGCCTGCCTTCAAAAAAATGGAAGTTGTCTGGCTTTGTTTATCTACTGGCTTTAATAAACATTGGCCAAGAAAGAGTATAGAGTAAGTGATGTCACTAATCGGCATATGTGTTCCAGATCAGTGACTAATTAAGAGGCAGATATAGGTATACCTAAACACAAGAACAAAATTGTAATATATTGTGTTTATCGGTCCTTAGTTAATCGGTCCCATGTGTGGCTGTACTAGTTTACTTTTTTTTTTAGCTTAAACACAAAATATCACTGCTGGATTTGTCAGAAATATAGTTTACTAGTCACTACCTGTGACCTAAACAGACAGCATAAAACAATGTTACTTAGTCCCCATCCTGTAATGGAGATGGAGGGGAAGACATGTCTAGCCTGGGTGATAACCATGGTTCCCTTTTATAAATACCATGGGAAAGGGGGGTTGTCAGGTTAGGACAGGAAGCGTGTGACCCAGGTGAAAATAAGAGGAATGCATCCATCTAATGGTTCTACTATATATATTTTTAATTTCAGCTTTAGATAAGCTTTTTATCAATCCTATCTTAGTGAACATTACAGTTTTTTGTGCTATTCAACATCTTCCAATATATTCAATTACTTCTGCAGTAAATCACTTACCTGTCACTGGCTGCTTTGTAGACTCCTTCATTTTGTCTTTACTCCGTGGACGCAAGTGGCATTTAGCATCCTTTATTTTGAAGCGAGCCTTTTGGGTGATCAGAGGACCTACAGAATCTGCAGAAGATTTAAAGATTTACAAAATAATAATGTTTAATTGTGCTCTGTTAAATCCCATTATCCTCAGCCTGCTAAGTGTTAAATGTGTATTTATATAAAAAAAAAAAATTGTAATATACTGAAGAAATTTCCCTTTTTTTCCTGAGATTCCACAAGCAAAGATCAGAGGAAATCCTGAAACCACTGTCACCAAAACAGATTTTCTCTTACCTCTTATACTAGTAACAATGGTTAAATTATGGATTTGCCATAATTTTCTGTGTTAATTACATGTGTCTAGGACAAACCGAGTCCATTTTGCCAACAGGCACACAAACTAGACAGCATCTGGTTCAGTGTAAAACCAAAGTGAATACATTTACTATCATTTAGCTATTATGTTTTATGCCCCATCTGAGGACCCTTACCTGTGCAGGTAGGTATTGTTGCATTGCGTTTCTGGATTGACTTGCTTTGCTGCACCGGTAAACCACAACTCAATGTGTAGCTATTCTCCGATTCTACATAAATAAATAACATTATCTGTATTATAACCTAAATACTTATTCACAAATACTCTTACGTCAGTTGTCTGCACATAACTGGGTGACTAATGATGAGCAATATCGAAAAGTAATTACCATAGCGTGTAACATTGGTGAGTTAGTTTATTTTAGACAAAACTAGTCTAATGCTAGGCATACACAGCAGTAAATCTGGCATTCACGAAAACATTATCTAGTGGAGAATCTTTCAGGTCTGTGTGTTTCAATTGCAGCAATTGATTTTCCACCAAGGAATATTTTAGTGAATGTCAAGCATTGTAAAGCAGACCCATATGAGATTTTCTTCAATATACTTAAAGTAATCCTTGCAGTAAACTACTATTTGATTTACCATTCTCCTATTTATTATTTATTTGGCATTGTAGTAGTTTTTACTATTTTATCAAATTTTTTGTTTGTGACAAATGGTGGCTTTGACTTCTATTCAATGGTTAACCAACTGACAAAAACAGTCAGTCAAAGTGCCATGCCTAATCAATTTCCAATTGAAACTTAAAAAGATAACTATGATTGTTTTAATTGATTTGCTGTTTTTGTCTAATCAGATCTAATCTAACCAGATGAAAGTATTGCATAGTGTATGACTAGCTTAAGACTGTGAAGAAGCTATAGGAGATGGTGGTTGTCATTTTTCCAAACAATGACACAAAGATAAATTCTCATTGCCTATGTGTGCAGGTTGTACAGATGATTTTGTAGACACAGCATCTTAAGGGAAGACAATAGCAGTTCAAATTTAAGTAAATAAATTTGTAGTAATGCAATTCAAACCCTACTTACCCAAATTCTCAGCTGCATTCCATTATTCAGGGTATTTCACTTTGACCATACAAAGTGCAAAGTGACAGTTTTTTTTGTTTTGTTTTTTGTTTTTTATCACTAATACTGCTCCTACTGTGTACTTGATAAAGGTGCACTGCCTAAATACAAGTGATGTCTAGAACATGGTTATGCTGCCTGGTAAGAATATCACAAAAAAGCAATAGGGTCAAAGAAACCTGTGAGCCTATTGTTATGAGTAAACCTTAAATACATACCTGGTAAGAAGAGGGTGTTGGATGGGCAGGATAGGTGGCAGCTGTCAATACCCCCTGATTTACTACACACCAGTTGTGCCCTTGGGGCAGGCTTGTAACTGGGAATACATTTTGTTGTCTCTAGGAAAAAAACAAAAATTAAACTAATCGAACCTGAAAAGAAAGCCCCATTCAATATGGGAATTTAATAAGAAATTATTAAATATAATAAGCATTTCTTTTATTACAAGGAGGAAAGAACAAACTGCTCACCAATGCAGTCTCTCTTGTTCCAGTGCAGTCTCTTCCCTAGTGGACAGATGCAGTCGTAGCTTCCAAGAGTGTTAACACAGCCAGAGTCACAACTACCGTTATTAATGCTGCATTCATCAATGTCTATGTAAAAAGAAAGGTAATATAATTATCTTCAAAGTTAATGGTGTACAAAATACTGAGGCAACATTATTCCATACCCTAACTTTCTTTGCTCCTTGCCTGTGCAGCACTAAAATCTCAGGCAATGTTATGAATCCTACTTCGTTTACTACTGTGAACAATAGAATCTCCCTGGTTAAAGTTATGGAGAAGTTTTGATTTCCCAATTTAGGATTTACATATCTACTATTTTTCCTCTACAAAACATGCTTCATAACAAGATCAATGTTTCCGTCAGCTAATACAAAAATTAAATCTCACTACTGGTGGGTAGAAATTGTTATAGATACTAAGGGGCAGAAAGTTTGCCGGGAGTGGGGGGGCAGAATAATAATGTCCATGTATTTAAAATGGGAAGAAAGATAAAAAAAAAGATAATATTAAGATACATATACCATGTATAACTCAGATGATACGGCAATCTGTAAGTGAGATTTTACTCACATTATCTCCACATCTTCTACGAAGGAAAATATCAGATTTAGGTGAAAAAATCCTTAAAACACAATGCAAAACTTTACAAACCTCCGCAGTGTGTCAGTCCATACAGTGTGTAACCCTTGTGACAAAGGCACTCAAAACTCCCAGGGTAATTGATACAAATGTGGTCACAGGTTCTTTCAAAGGAGCACTCATCAATGTCTGCGAAAAAAAAAACATTTGTTATTTAACCAGGTCAGCTATAAGAAGTTCAAACTTTGCTCATGTATCTGAAAGGACCACTTTAAAAGTATATGGTTTGCTCTTAGCCACCTGCTCTGGTCAATGCTTTCATTTTCCATGGTGTGCTGATCCCCTGTAAGTGTACTTGTATGGGGTCTTCTTTTTCCTTTCCCTTTTTTAACGCAATGCACAGCATCAAGCAATGAAGCGTGAAGCTGACCCGATTCATTACAATAGGCTTACATTTTTTATATAGAAAAATAAAGTTTGAAAAACACTGATAGTTTTACCATAAAATAATGGGGATATGTTTCACTTGCAGGCTGGATCAATCCAGCTAGACAAACAAACAACAGGGAGGTCTTCAGTACTGTCAGCAAAAACATGTTTTGTAATGTCAGCAACTCATTAGGTTAGGAGAGGAAAAAAAGTAGATTCATTATGATCCCAGTTGACGTTTCTTTTAAACAAGCTTGAAGTGCTGCAGAGGATTTTAAATATACAAAACACAGCTCTTAGCCTGAAGCCTTTATGACCAGCCCATGTTAGAATCAGAGTGTAGTACACATGTTGGTCACTAGATGGTGCCAGTGTACATCAGACTCATTGAAACTATAGGAACACTGAAAGAGTTGAATGCTATGAAACCAATCACTAAAATCTCATAAAATTTTTCATGTAAAAAGAATTACTAAATTTTCCTTTAAAGTTGCAAATTTACTTCAAATAATCCCTAGTGATCCTGCTAGGTAACTCTGGTAATTCCGGCTTTTCAGCAAAAAATACTGTCCCCTCCAGGTCCATTACCCTTCAATTTGGCCAAAGTGCTGAGTCTTTAATCTGCTGCAGAACTGGGCAGAAGGCAGCCGGGAAAAGGGATGTGATTGCCCGTTTCACCGTCAAATGAGAGCCAGGGAGATTTAAAGGAGATCATGAATACATGAAAAGAGACCAAAACGTGTTGTTGTCCCGTTAGACTATCCCATTGCAGTGCTTCCCAGTGCTAAACCCCCACAAAGATAACAAAGATAGCTGGAAAATAGAGAGGGGGGAGAGAGTATAAAACTTACTGCCTGCCAACTTATACAAGGGTACCAGTTACTACACTACCTGCCTGTTATTGAAATAAATTTCTATTTGACATCATCTGCTTGTCATTGACATCTGCCCAATGTTTGTATTATCTCCCTGTCATTGGTAATATCTGCATTTTTCAGAAACCTCTGTGGTTGGTAATACAATGAATGTCATTCTTAATGGACACATCACTTGTCTTCTTGACTGTAATTCATTTCAAATTTTGCCAAGGGGCACATATAGAAACTGTCACTTTTTGACCATGAACGTCCTTACCACTGGGTGTTAGCTTTGAGAGTTAAGCTTTATAATTACATTGATATACCTAGAACGAAGAAAAATTATTTTATTGTATGGGGATTTTTTCTTTTTTGCTACTTTAGTAACCGTAAACTTCAACGATGTAAGCTTTTTGGGGCAGGGTCCCCTCCTCCTGTGTCACTGTCTGTATCTGCCTGTCATTTGCAACCCCTATTTAATGAACAGCGCTGCATAATATGTTGGCGCTATATAAATTCTGTATAATAATAATAATGTCTCTAAAGAAGAAAGGAGAAAAGGGAACTGTATAAAAGAGTGGTTCATAAGATAAAACAATGATTCAAGAAAGAAAAAAAGGAACCAAGATAGTAACATGACTGGTATATTAAAAATAATTATATAATAATTAAATAATTACAATTTACCTGTTCTGCACCCTTGGCTGAGGAGAGCTAAGCTACCTGAGGAATTTTGTGTGTCGGGTGCTGCTTGGGGTTTTAGGTGCCTTGTTGCCCTTTGTATGTTGGGGTTCCATAAAAAGGCCCACATTAACAGTAGTAACAAAGGCCAAGGGAAGGATTTACATTATTCAAAGATTAAATGGAGAGTTAGGCAGGGTGGAAATATATCAGAAGATTTCATTTATGAAGCTTTCTGTCTGTCATATTGATCCTGTGTCCCCTATACCTACTAAGCCAACGCTAGTAACTTTGTGTGCTCTCATCTTTCCTTGAGATCTGTATAGATATTTTCTTTTTTAGAAGACCACTACAGCCGTGTTTGTTCACTTGGACTGTCTACTGTACATTCCTGCTGTGGTTTACAAGATTTACATAGCTACATTTTATTTCTAATGATTTCTTTTTGCCATAGATCACCTGAGACCATCATTCTTATAAACCCGTGGTCATTACAGTTCCCTTTTCCATATAAGCCAACCATTTTTGAAGCTTAATTGCTCCTTTAAGGATGAAGTCCTGCAGTTAATCCTCAGCTCTGTGTCCTTGCAGAGAAGGAAAAAAGTGAGCGGATGTTGCCTGGCCTTGCCACAAAGTAAACCTTTAATAGGCAATTTAGTCCTAATTTAGACATGCAGACCGTAGTTGCTCTTCCTCATTATGATTATGAAAGGCAATAATACAGCCACAGGCAGGAGTGAAGGAAGGAAGCGAAGAGCACTGTAACATATAAAATCCCTTGTTTCTTTACATCCCCGCTGCTTCTGTGATAATTTAGAGAGTGCGGGCTGCAGTGGGTGAAGGGGTGCTGGGAAATCTCATGGAATATTTGCACACCTTGAGGCTCTGAACTACTCCAGCTCAATCCTGCTTAAAGAGGTAGCAGCATACACAGCAGGCCAGAAGCCTAATCACATTAACATCTCCCAGCGTCTAATGAGGAACGGAATTCTGCTCTGTAGTTCAGAACGCACTCTTAATTTAGAAACAGAAGGGCAATAGCAGAAAGAGAAGACCTATAAAGCCTTTTTTTCCTACATATTTTTCAGGGATAGATACATTTATGCCAAGCCCAACATTCAATAGAAAAAAGCTGGCAAATAGAAATGAACCGGCAAGCATTTAAATTAAAAATGACTCTCACTGCAAAACTCACCTACTCTCTGGCGCTGTCCCCTAAAGACGCACCACTCCATTACCAGTTCTTGGCGGTGTTCACAAATGTCGAACACAAATCAGCTCACTGCTTTAGCCTCTAAAACTTGTAATATTCTACAAAGTTAAAGTCTAATTTTTGAGGAAGAAGAGACTGTGGAAATGTTTGCTTCTGACTGCAGCTCACTAATAAAAGGACTGGCGCTCCAGTCAGGCTATTATATGAATACAGGTCAAGCATTTTGAAACAATTATGCGGTTATATATTATGATATGTCAAGAGGGTAATCACACAGGCTTGAATTGAACATTTTAGCATAAATTACTCATAAAAGTCTTCTCTTCTTCTATTTATGGGAAAAGCGACCTTGGTAGGATGCCCATGTCTCTTCCTATTGGCTGTCCAGTAACAGGGTCCTCTCAGGATTCAGAAGGCATCTACCAGCAATGATGTCTGTACAAGGGCACTGTAAGGGACCAGCAATGGGTTAGCTGTCCCCCACACCCAGGAATGAGGCTTGCAAGTATTTAGAAAAGTATAGGTTGCTTCACAAGATAAGGAAAAAAAGTACAGGTTATAGAGGGTGGAAATGGGATATGGGGGGTTCACATTTCCCCCATAGATAAGCTTTAACTTTTTGCAAAATTTTAAATAATGACAAAAATGTTTTTGGTTATTTAAGGGGGAATTCCAGCTTTGACTAAAATCTTTTCCAATTTCAAGAATGTTTTCATAGGTTAACTTTAATACAATGGATCAATTGCTTTGATCCAATATTTTAATCCAATGTTTGACTATTCAATCTTATTTACAGATAACAGAATTGTGGGGGCTGCAAGCCATTTGGTTAGTTTTTGATGTGGACTGTTTTAATCAGCCTTAGAAAAGCATATATCATGCAGAAATTAAATTTTGACCTAGATTTTAGACCAAGTAAAATATTGGTTGGAAACAGAATATTCTGATTATTAAAATCTGATGAAGATTTAATACCTAAAAAAACTTTCTAATTATTGACTGGAACAAGTGAGTAACCAATGAAGATAAAGTAAAGTTCAGGACTCCAGATTTACATACTCAATACAATGTATTGACCCTTAATGTATTGAAACCACTGGATTAGTATAATTGCCAATTATGTAGCACTTTTAGAAGTATAACATTCAAGTTTATCATCATGTTTTAGATCTTCTAAAGGAACTGTGGAAGGTGTGCTGTTCCTGTCCCAAGCATGGCGACATGGAGTTGAGGTTTTAGCTCTGTGTGAACCATTTGCTTGGCTTGGAGCACACATAGGGCTATTTGAGTAAAAGGTTGGGAGATTAAGTGAAGGGGAAGATACTTACTTACTACTGCATACAAAGAATGCATAGATCTACCTTAAAAAAAAAAAAAAAAGTTTATGACAACGGACTGAAAACAAAAAAGAAAACCTATGGGCAAGCTATTGACATTCATGGAGCAGTAACTGGGCTCTAAAAATTTGCTCTCACTGATCTCTAACTACAGGCTTAAGCTTTTAACATTTTTTTTTTTAACTCTCTGTGCTCCTACTTTCAAGCAGTGGCTCAGCAGCGTATCTCCCCTGCTACCAACAGTGGCTCTGCAGTTTAAATAACACTGCACCTCTATCCAGATTTCCTACTCTGTAGCTCAGATAACCCTGCACCTCTACCCTCATCTCCTACTCTGTATTCACAGTAAAGTATAAAAACCTGGAAAGCTGATGAGTCACTGTTGGTAAGCGGAACATGTGCAGCGGAGCTAGCTTAAAAAATGATTACTAATAAAATGGTTATTAAATTTGCCATGACATCTCTGCTGGTCTCCAATCCTTGTAGTAACATCTAGTCTTCTGGTGGTGGTGCCTTACAACTTAACTCTGAACTAGAGATCACTCACAAAACTACATGTCTTATGACTAAAGAAACATAGGCATAGGCGAGTTAGGTGTTTGGTAACATTGTATAGTGGGAAAAGATGAGCCGCAGTGAGAAGAGCTAGGTGTAGACAGGTGTGTCGAAGGCCAGGATTTTGTTTAACACACTCGGACATGATTCTGGTAGCATGACCTTTGTTAAAACTATACAGAGGTGGACTTCTGGTTCCAGCTAGCCATAAGGGAGGAGCGAAACACGGGAGCTCCCACCGCTCAGAGGATCTTTTGCAAATTGTCGGTTTTACTTACCCTCTTTCAACCCTCCGCTAGACCAATGATCCTTTTCCCTACAGCTTGATGGATCGTGGCCAAAACACTGTTTCCTGGCACCCCAGCCAAACAGTGGAAGAAGAACAAACAGCAGAAATCCAAGATGGCCACTGGCGCAGCCAACCTACATGCAGCCATGGGTGACGACGCCGAGGGTGAGTCTCAGCCTGTCCCCATGGATCATACTAGAATGGCGAAAGCTGTAGCTGAGCTTCCTAAGCCCAATATTCAGGAAATAATTGATTCAGCAATTGGGAAAGGCATCAAATCCCTGAGGATAGAACTTAAGGTCCAATCTACTAGATTAACCACGGCTGAAACCCGCATATCCACCAACGAAGATGACCTCCTCCTGGCTAGATGAAAAATTGCTACCATAGAATCGCAGATTCTAACTCTCTCTGAAAAGGTTGATGACCTAAAGAACAAGGCATACCAGAAATTGTTAAACCCCATCTGCATCTAGCATTTGTGCTATCACCATTCCGGAACTCCTAGGCCTTGACCATGCGTGCAAGGTGGAGTGAAAGATCACAGAGGGCTGTGAGCAGTCTTAGTGAAATATTTAGAGTACACGGATCCCTCAGCGATACCTACTGCGTTCAGAGGCCAACGGAACTTACGCCTGGAAGATGCAAGGATCCTTATCTTTGCGGATTATTTTGCAGAAGTGGCCCGAAAGTATGCACAACCCTTTCACAGCGCAAGATTAAATTTGCTCTGGCCTACCTTGCCACCTTTATTAGTCAATGGAGAGAACTACAAAGAGATGCAGTGGAAGAGGAGCAGAGGGAAGGATGGATAAGTCTGGCTGCAGCATTCATGATAGATTGTAGAGGTGAGAGTCGGGTTAGTGGAATACCAGAAAGAAGGATATTACAGTAGTCCAGACGAGAGATGATAAGAGCATGTACAAGGAGAATGGTGGTCTCAGGGGACAGGTAGGGGCAGATTTTGGAGATGTAGCGTAGGTGAAAGTGACAGGACCTGGAAATGTTCTGAATATGGGGGGTAAATGAGAGGGCCGAGTCAAAGGTGACACCAAGACAACGTGCCTGAGGGGAGAGCCGAATAACAGTGTTGTTAACAGTTAGATATATGTCAGGGGGAGATTTGGAATTTGAGGGAAGGATGATGATGAGTTCTGTTTTATCCAGTTTGAGTTTCAGAAATCGGTCAGAAATCCATGATGAGATGGCTGACAGGCAGAATGAGACCTTATCCAGGACTGAGGGAGACAAGTCAGGGGTGGACAGATAGATTAGAATGTCATCAGCATACAGATGGTACTGTAAGCCAAAGGAGGATATGAGACTAATGAGAGAGGAGGTGTACAGAGAAAAGAGGACCGGTCCAAGGACTGACCCTTGGGAAAACCAACAGGGAGAAGAGTGAAAGAATGAAAGAAACTTGAAAGGATCGGTCAGACAGATAGGAAGCAAACCAAGAGAGAGCAGTGTCACTGATACCAATGGAGCGCATGATTTGTATTAGAAGGGGGTGATCAACAGTGTCTTAAGCAGAGGAAAGATCAAGGAGAAGGAGCAGGGAAAAGTTGCCTTGAGACTTAGTTCTGATGAGGTCATTGGCCACTTTAGTAAGGGCTGTTTCAGTAGAGTGGGCAGCTCTAAAACGAGACTGGAGGGGGTCAAGGAGAGAGTTGGTGCTCAGGAAATCGGTGAGTCCTTTGTAGACAAGGCGTTCAAGAAGTTTGGAGACATATGGGAGAAGGGAGATAGGACGGTAGTTGGAGGGTAGGGAGGGGTGCAGTGAGGGTTTCTTTAGGATAGGGAGAATTATGGCATGTTTAAAAGCTGAGGGGTATTTACGCCTTGCAAGGATTACACCTATAATCCTTGCACTTCTATGGGTTTCACGGCTCCAACTACACCTTTGACCGCTGATGAAGCCACAGATTTTTTGAATTCCTCCGCTGAGAACCAGGACAGTGCTCCTGATGATCCTTAAACCAGGCCCAAGCCCTGCTTCACAATTGTCTCCTGTGAGCAGCTCCACCTCACGTGGAGGACCGACTCAGCAACCGAAATCTACCGTGATGCAGTGATGAGGAAATCTGAGGAGATGATTAATCTCTCAGCAAGGGTCGTTGATCTTCTTGACAAGGTATAACATTTTTTCCTGCGAGCCAATTTTGAATTTTCACAGTTTCCAGAGATACTCATAGAAAGACTAGGAAAATCGATTTCACTAGTTGTGTTCCCGGCCATGGGCTGTTTGGTTCTGTTTTTTTTTTTGTGTGTGTGTTTTTGTGCCTTTATCCTGCTCGGGTTTTATTTTTAGCATCACCTATAACGGTAAATGTGCTAATATTATTCCACCAATCCTTCTTTACCCCATTTATCCTTGGATCCCTTTTATCTCGCTACAACACAGAGTGCCTAATTTACACTACCATGGTTTTTGTTTTATACCCCAAAAGAGGCTTGCAGCCTCGGGGTGATCTCGAGGACAATATTCAGTTGCTGGTCCACATTGTATCAAAGAGGACACTCACATCTGTATTGGTGTTTGCAAACCTGGTATTGCTCTGTTCATTATAACAATGTACCCCATACATGTTTTTGTGAACGAATGCTATTAAGAGTTATTTCTTGGAATGTTAAGGATTTAAGGTCACCTCATGAACGCATTATGGTACTGAGACACCTCAAAAAACTGAGGGCTGACGTAGCTCTATTGCAGGAGACCCATTTAGTGGCCTTGGATTATTTATGGATGCGTAAACTTTAGATGTGAGAGGTGCGGGGGTCCCCGGCGAGGGGGAGCAAAGTAGGGGGTGCTGATCTTGCTCCACAAATGTTTTCAAGATCATCGCAACCGAGTCGGATACTGGGGGGAGGCTCTGCAAGTTATTTGTTCAGTTTGCAAAAAAGGAACTATCCTTTCATAACATTTACAAACTCCTGGGGAATTCAGGTTCAGAGTATGTTCCCGGATCCGATGGCGCCCCCTATGCATATGCAGACATTAACCGATACCCTAGAATTTAATGGTTTGGAGGCAAAAATTCTCATTAGAATGTCATTTTTTCACCTGTTCACTCCTCTCAGTCTTGTCTGAACTATTTGCTATGCTCGACCTCCCTGCTTTCAAAAGTGTACGAACCCAAGATTCATGAATGTGATTATCTGGAGGTTTCCCTCCTTTCTCTACCAAGATAAATCTTTTCAGGCAGATGTGCAGTCAGCATTGCATATGTATGTGTCAACTAACAGTGTCCAAAGGGACAATCCCCTCCTATTCTGGGAGGGGGGCCAAGGTATTTCTTCAAGGGCATATCATATCGTATATGGCTCGGAAAAAGAAACAGGCCACCACTGATTACTTCCAAGCCCTACAGGAGCTTCGCCATGCACAAAAGCAGTTATCTTGTCAATCTACTCCTGATGCAAAAGAGGCATGGTTGTCAGCTAAGCACAAGTTCAATGCTGGACTGGAGAGGTACGAGCAGTTTAAGTATAGATTTGTAGCTGCTAAATATCATAGCTATGGCGACAAATCTGGGAAGATGTTGGCCAACCTAGTACGGACCCGGTGCCCAGACTATAAAGTTGTGTTCAAGTTTCTGTTTTCCCAGTCTGGGGAATTGGTAAACGATCCCCATTTGATAAATTCAATATTGCCGGACTATTACCGTCTTCTGTATAGTAGAGGCCCCGAGGGGGACATAGAGTAGTTACTAACTTTTTGCTTCTATACCTTTACCCACATGTACCTGCTGAACATTTGCAGATGTTGAACTCTCCTATCTCGGAGTACAAGAAAACTGCAGTAATTAAACAACTGGCAAATGAAAAATCCCCGGGACCTGATGGATACTCAGCAGGATAGGGGCCACCCTCTTCCTGGACATGCATAAACCTTATTTGTATATATGGGGAAACATGGCATCTATTTTATGTCAGGATCGGAGTCTTACATTAAGGTCCTTCCCAAGAAAGATAAAGTCCCTAGCTACTCAATGTCATATCGCCCTATTTCTCTAATAAACCTAGGGGCTAAGCTTTTATCGAAAATTGTTGCCAATACATACATTCCTCTCAGACGGGCTTTGTTCGCGGTAGTTACAAAGATCCGCAAAGTGCTGACGCGCCAGAGTGTGCTAGACGATGCCACCAGGAAGATCTAGCTATCGTTAGTATAGACGCCAAGAAGGCCTTTGATTCTATAGGTATTTGATGGCCCTTTTCTGTACTTCGAAAGATGGGCTTTGGGGGTATGCACTCTAGCAGTTGGAGATTAGTACATTGCCATGAGCAGTGTCAGGCAAAACACTGCTCATGGCAATGTACCAATCTCCAACAGCTAGAGTGCATACCCCGAGGTTCATCCCTCATAGTAAACCTCTGGAGAGAGGGACTAGGCAGGGGTGCTCCCTCTCCCCAGTGCTTTTTAACCTGGCAGTTGAGCCACTTCTCTACCTCTTTGAAAACTTTCCTAAATTGCATGGGTACAGTTGGGTGAAATGGAGATTAAAACGGCATTTTTTGCCGATGATGTGTTATTATTCACTTCAGACCCAACCAGTGATATCCCTTATATTCAAAACATTTTCTGTTGGTTCGAAGACTGGTCGGGTTTGAAGGTTAATGTGCACAAAAGCGAAATGTTTACCCTAACTAGTCACAGACATTCAGACTGGGAAACATCATCTCCATTTGTTTTGGCCCAAAACAGCATTCACTATTTGGGAGTGAGGATTGGGAAAACACCCTCCTCGGTATATTGTCTAAATTATCCCCCTTTGTTTGCCAAAATTCAGCGAGAGCTGGAGATGTGGTTCAATTTGCCTCTGCCCTTATTTGGCAGGGTGCATGTGATAAAAATGATGACGTTTCCCAAACTTCTTTATCCGCTACAGACTATACCATTACTCTTACGTCGACAGGATGTCACTAAGCTGCAGAAATGGTTCCAACATTTCCGATGGCATGGAAAGCATCCTCGAATTTCCTTATGGAAATTATGTCTCCCTATATCGGAGGGAGGAGTTACCTTTCCAAATATAAGGACCTATAATTTAGCTTGTCTTACTAGACACAATTGATTGTGTCAGAGGTTCGTCCTACACCTTGCATTTTCAGTTGGTACAGGGAATGGCACACCCCTGGGACCTTAAGGCTCTTCTGCATTGTTAATTTCTGATGCTCCCTCCTCACCTAAAACATAATCAGATATTTAGGGTCACCATATTTGCCTGGAGAGAAGGGAGGAAATTAATGGGGCTTTCATTTGCACTTTCAGACCATTTGCAACAACCCCATGTTTCCACAGGGAAGCTCCCAACGGGGGTTCTCAGTTTGGGAATGCAAAGGTATCAGTTTGATGGGAGATCTCTTGAAGGGTGAGACGGGATAATTGTTTACCTGGAGGGAGTTCAAGTCGCAATATTCCGTTACTAGCACTACAGCTCACCCCCTCTATTTTCTACAAGTGACAGATTATATTCATTCATTCATTAGTGGTCGATATTAGAGGGGCCCACAGGTCCAATCGATATTACACCATCTCGTCATCTTTTACATACGAATGTACAGAAATGGGGAACAGATCCTAATATCGAGAATGTGGCAGATAAAATTCTAGGGGCTACTGCACAGTGAGGAAAACGATGATCAATGAAGTCTAGAGGGAAACTTAATTCAAACTTATCCACAAAGCCTACAAAGTTTTCCTTCCTGTGGAGTCTGCAACTAAGGGGCGGGCCCTGGATTTTTCTTGTCTGAAGTGAAGGGCTGGGTCGGTCACTTTGGTTCATAGGCTCTGGATGTGCCCATTAATTGGACACTATTGGTTAAGGGTTCTACAATATGTTCATGATATTACAGGACATTTTGTACAACTCGACTCCCTTCTTTGTCTTTTTGGCTGCTGGGACAACATACTCGATGGGGTTATGGGTAAAGGACTGAGGTACTGGATAACCCTATGTCTACTTGCTGCAAGGCGTGCAATAATGTTAGGGTGGGTAGATTCCCTCTGGCCGAAAACTGAAACTGTGATTAGTTCTCTGAAACAAGTATTTTTTAAAGAAGTGTTGGATGCCGAACTGCATGTTGACAAGTATAACTCAAAATTTCTAAACGGTACCCCTTTATGCAACATACATTTTCCACTGTGGTGCAAACTGAGATCTTGGAACCATTAGTCATTCTACGTGTTATATTTTACAGTTTTTTTGAAGTCCGTATCTCTTACTGAAGAGTAAGCTGTTCATTTGACAAATGGGGCTGTATATTTACATACTGTGGGATGACCAGATACTGATTAAGTTCACTTATTTGACGGTATATAATGTCTCGGTGATTCAATTGGCTATGACCATGATATGTTACATGTTTTAAATGTTTCCCTATTCCACCCCCGTATGCTATTTTAAGTTTCTTTGTATTGTTTATTGGTCTATTGTTTTGTACTTTTCCATTTTTGTGTAACTGTTACATAATACAATTCAATTATGAAATGTAAAAAAAAAGGACTAATATACCTATTCAAAGTTGATTTTTATTGCCTAGAGTTAAGCCTTAAGGGATACTGGAATTTGTGAATCATAAAACTCATGTAAGAGTGCCACAGACTGGAATAACGCACTAAGTTAAACAATAATAAGGAATGACAGACAACGGAGTAGTGTTATCAAACAGCCGTTCGAAACTATAGAAGCAGAATTTATGGTAAAAAACACAGTCCTTCAAATGCCATAAAGAAAAATGACTCATCAATATCGTTAGGTTTATCTCCAAAATATCTGGCAGCCGTTTCCCCAGACCAAGTTAGCAGAGCCAAACACTAATTCGAATAATGGATGAAGACAAATAAATTTAAGTATACTCTATTAGAATCAGATGCTTTACTTTATTGCTGCCCCTGCAACCTCAGCATTTAAAAGGCAACTGCAGTTCAGTGCAACAGTATTTATATTTATATATAAATCTAAATCTATACACATGCATACACACATACATACATACATACACACCTTCCTGCTAGGTGCTATTATGCATCAGAACCCTTAGGGTGCCTAGACACTCTCCTTCCTATTTGCACCTCTCCCTGTACCCTCCCCTGCCAACCCCACTATAAAGTAAACTTTCTAATATGTCACAAATTAACTAAAGGGCAAGTTTCAGGCAATTATGTTGAGTGGATGTATTTTGTGCATTTAAAGTTAAACTCCAGCCTTACCATTAACTCTACATTTGTACAGGCTCCTCTGCCATAGTAAACTTGCCTATTTGGATTTGAATATATACTGTAATTAATTTCTGCTCCTTTCTTATTAAAGCTCCTTTCTTGGTGAGGGGACATCAAGCATCATCTAGCCTTTTTCTCCACAGGTAAACTTGTTCTATGCCCACCCCTTTCATTTAATGGATTTCAATATCCTTAATCATGTAGATTTAGAGATGACACAATCATGTGAATCCTGGTGCCTGGGCAGTTTTTTCTTTTGTTCATAAATATGTAACACAGATCAGCTCCTGCTACAGCCTCCTAACTAGTCGGTCATCTTGCAACAATGTTGCAGGCAGAAAACTTCAGACCAATTCAAGCTGACAGATAGAAAGGGGTAAACACACCACAACCTTACTCCAGGAACCAATGCCCCTTGGGAAGATGCTACATGTAGCATTTCTCTATGACAGCCACATACGGCTTACTGCCCAATAATGAGAAAGTACAGCTTTTAACACTGATATACTACTGAAGATTGTAACATGCCTGAAATGTGATCATTTTTAATAAAGATTCAAGTTTACATTTCAGTACAGCATAACCAATTGCTTTGCTGGAAAGACACCTTCTGGTATCTGGAGGTTTTTGATTGCACAGGATGGAAAGTGCTTAGAAGAGAAGCCAAGACAGATAAAATGGGAACAAATAAAACTTTCTGGACCTCATATACTGTTCTACAGGAGCATGAGAACAAGCAGCATTGGATAAGGAAAAAAACGCCCCAACAATAAAAACAGGATAAAGACTGCCTCTGCGTGATAAAAACAACTCCTTGAAGATCCCTCACAAAAAAGGCCAAAAAAAAGCTTTAATTACAGGCGAATGGTTTTCAAAGTCTCCTCTCCAATTTCTGATTCTTTAGTAAATGCCAAGTTCTGATCATGGCTTGGAAGGGGTTTCATTGCCTTAAACATATCCAACAATCACACATAGAAATACCTGTGGCAAGGACGCTAATCTGTGGTAAATAGAACCCTGTAAACTATTCTGATGGTTCCATGAACTCTGCATTTCAGTGAACAGGCATAATATAGCCTCCCAGCAAACAGATTATCTACTTCACTTTATTTGCAAAGTGGGGGAGATAATCAGGGATGGGCTGAGGATTCAGCTTTAAATTAAAGATATAAATTATTTTTTCACAGAGCAACGGTTCACTTGCCCTTTCTGTAAATCCACTTTTTAGATTGCATACTGGTGAATTTATCTATTAATCTGAATACAGAACACTGTGCATACTTGACTTCCATTTTTCATCCCACCTTTAGATGAAGGGAGATGATCATTTATTTTCCCACTATTTCACCTCATGATTGAAGTAAAATACAATGATATTTATTTATGGCTGAACTCTAGCCTCACCATCAGTATTGAGCAGTTGTATGGGCCCCTCTGCTGTACTAAAATTGCTTACTTAGATTTCAATGCACACTGTGAGATTCTCAGAGAGTACTTATATCAACAGAAATCATTTCCTTCCTGAAAGACATCCAGCATCATCTAGTCATTTTTCCAAGCTTTACTGTCTCTAGTCTGCTCTTCCATTTATTAGATTTTTAGCTCTTTCAGTCATGCGTCATCAATTAAGATGTTTTGTTATTTACATAATTCCTCCTAAATGTCAGACCCCCTGCTTGCATCAGGCCAGAGGGTTCCTAAGAGGAGTACTAAAAACAGTGCTGTGCAGTTTTCAAGAAGCTATGTACAGCACTCTGATGGCCTTTCTAACCAGATATGATCTCCTGTATTGATCAGAGAAGCACAAAAGCCTAATGTGCACATATCTGGGTCAGGTTTGCAATAAAAAAAAAAAAGATTTTATTTAAAAATGCATTAGCATACTGAAGAATATGGGGAAAAAGAGATACCAGAGAAAGCAAAATTTAAGTAGAATAAACTTTAGCTTTAAAGCAAATCAGTGTTTTGCCTATACAAAGAAGGACAGGCTATTTTGCTCTGCAAAACATAGTCGTGTTTTATGGAACAATTTCTGAATATTAAACCTGAACACAAATTTTTAAACTACCAATTAAATTCAGCAAACACTGCATCATGCTACAACTAGAATATAAGATCACTTTACTCTTTTGTTTAGGAAATCACTTAAAGTCACAATCTACAATCAGCTATGTAAATGAAATCCTTTTCACCTTGCAGCACTCTGTGGCTCCTTTTTGACATAGGGCCCATAAGTAAGGAACACAAAGTACGATGGGAACATAGACAACTTCAAAGATGTGTCGGATGTGACAATCCATGGGGCAGCATAGCTCTGTAAAAAAGAAAAAGGGCTCTAAACCATGTGCCAAGTAGGAAGGGTTTTACAGGGACTTCTAGACATAATTCTTTTTTAGTGATAAGGCTACTTTAAGGCAATCACTCCAAGAATAACCTAAAATATGTGCTTACTGAGCATTCATACTTTTCCTTTAACTCCAGCAGTTAATAGACATGGGTTGCCCAACCTTGCTGCAAAGGTTCTTAGAATTCTTGAGCTGGTAAATAATACAGAAGTCTCACTGACTGCTTTACTCTTCAGTGACCGTCTCGAAGACAAGAAAAGTTATTATTCCACTGTCAAACACACAAGATAAATAGGGTATCGACTGTCTTGGTTTTCTCTTCTGGCTTCTATTCATCACTGAACTCATAATCTGTCATAGTTTCTCATACTATGAGAGACGTCCAGCACCAACAACTTTATACAACACATCGCTTCATCTCATTTAAAATGCACTGGACCATGGACTCAAGTTGGCTTCAGAAATGATGCACAGTTCTTGGCCAGTTAAAAACCATTTCCTATTATAGTCATAGGAACCCAAGCAATATAAATAAATCAACTAGTGAATAATAGTACATTCAACTGCCTTTATTAGGGCTTTTGGGTTCATGGTGTTATATAAAAAAGGAGTAGAGTTTGACTCCAAGAACAAGATGGCATCAATACAGTCAAGTAAAATATGGACGCAATTAGCAAAAGCTCTTCAAGGGTGTCCAAGGTTTAGCTTATTAGATGATGTACTGATTTTTCCTTTTTCAAAGTACTTGCAGGATTTAAAATATGCTTTTCTCCTTAATCATATCTCCGTGCAGAAGTTCAATATTTGTCGCCCAAAAAAGGATCTTTGTAATTGTTTAGGTGATACCAAGAATAAAGCACTGTACAGACAGGTTGCTGAACAGTTCTAGGGAGAGGGGAGAACAAAAAGGGAGGTCTGCTGCGTTCTCCCCATTAGAAAAACTGCACTGTCATTTATGTTGGTGTTGGTCTTTAACTGATAAGACACAGCGGATGATGATCAATGCTGGGAACATCTGTACTAATGATAAATTTTCACCCGAGACAATCATGAGTGGTCATTACATGTGATGATAATCTAGTATCTGTGTGTAACTTTACTTACAGAATTTTCAAAGGTTCAACCAGATGAAAGATTTCTTCAGCTTTAAATGCACTGTATAGTAAAGATGAACTTTTACTTACTGCCATGGCTAACCAAAAGCTCTCATCCAGGGACAAAGGAGAAAATTATACTTATAGCCCCATTCTACCATACAGGAAACATGGTTGGACAAATCTTTTCCATAACAAAAAAGCTCAGCAAAATATCAGAACTTCTCAATAATGACATCTGCCTCCCTGTATGGACAAAAAAAAGCAGTCTGTCACTATATTAAAAACTATGTAGTTACAGTTTCTGCTGTAACAAAGATGAATTCTTTAAACTTGGTTATTAGATTCAATATTTTTCTACTTACTATTACAGTAGGTTGACCAATATTTTTTTATAGGTAAGGGGGGGATTATCAAATTAAAAACCAACTCCTACAAACGCTTTATATTATTACATAAATTATCTCAACATTTTTTTTGTTTCTTTTTTAGAAAAAAAAAAAGGTTTAAATCATAGGAATGAAAGTACCCTTAGGAATCCTCAGAAGTGTTAAATAGTTTCTCCCAAACCTGTAATGTCACTTTTCCTGGACAGCTTGGACTGTTAGAAAAATGTAAAATAACAGATGTGCTGGCAGGATCAACAGGTAATGCTAAGTGAACCGCTGGGTTTTTGTATTGGTATACACAGGCATAGTGTGGGAAATTTAAAAAAATACAGATAGTCCAATGGTTGGTTTTTCATGCACTACATACAGCACAGAGTCCTAACCCCTCCATATTTATATCAGTGCATTGAGTCCTTTAATAAATCTCTTCCACTGCATCTGATCTAGCAACACTATTCATTTTCTGAAATGTGATACTTGGCAGAAGAAGAGTCAAAAGACAAGTAAGCCAAGAGTTCTAGAACATTTTAGTACTGCCACTGATACCAAACAATAAAACATGTTTAGGTGAAGCCCTATTTCTTTGATACTTTATTCTGCCAGTTATTGTAGTGAACACATAAAGGTTACCTTGGCATGTTCGCTCATCAGTCAGCAACTTGTAGCCTTTCTGGCAGCTGCACTCAAAGCTCCCAACAGTATTGCGACAGAAATGGTCACAGCCGCCATTGTTGACCAGGCATTCATCAATATCTAAAAGAGAAGGGAAACAATCACAAGTTTACTTTTATTTTAGTTTCAGATCTTTTTCCAGTGAGATCGAGAACAGAAAGAAACACCTATAGCCACAAACACTAATCTCATGATGCATTTTTTAAAGGTACATGTTCTAGTCTGTTGGACTGTTCCTATAAGCCTGCCCCATTGCCTGACTGAGGCCGTAACGTTAATTTACAGGAAAGAACATTGCACTTCAAGCAAATATCCAACCTATTGTTTTCTTTTGCTCCAATTCCCACAGAGAGATTTTGAAGAGTGGTCTACTATTTACAATAAAAACAACATATTTTTTTCCTGCCAACTGATGTGTAATATCTCAAATTAAAGCCAGCTGAGTGATCTTGTGTTCGGTGAGAGAACTCTACAGCTGGCAGATAAAGTCTTCTGGTTTTGTCATTCATAATGAGAATAAAGCCCAGGCAAAAATCATCCCATGCTGCTTTATGCGGTTGTAGAACTAAAAATTCCAGCAGGTTTTCTATTGTAAAATAAAAGGACAGCAAGACAAACTAGCTTCTGGAACAGTTTAAGAACTTCAATGACAGGTTTGTGGAGTTTATTTAAGGAATGTGTCTGAACTTACAACATGTTATCTTCATTCAATATCCACATACACACAAAGTTACAAAATCAAGGTAAAGGGTCCCTCCAAACCAAATGTAATCATCTTCCTAACATTCACTTTTATTTGGGGTGGTCACATGTCACCCTATTATCAGAAGCACCAGGTGTTGTTTCTGGTTGTGACAAAAGGAACGCTGACATGGTAAGTATATGGGGGCCAACAAGGACATTATTACTTTGCCTTAAGTAAGAATAGAGCAGAAGGTATTTGAAGGTGGCCCTTCCATCAAACTTCCTACTTGAAAAAATCAAGTGGGGCAATAATTTCTTTGGATTATATAAATTTGGATAAAAGTACTTGTATTATTTAATGAAAAAAGAAATGCTGCTCCTGCTCCTAGCCTAGGCAGCCAAAATCACATAATGTCTGACTAACAATCATTACTACAAAGCATCTTTTTTCAGATAGTAGGATGAAAGAATTCAAAAGTGCAGCCTCCATGTATGAAGATAATTGCAAATTTACACATTGAAAGTTTTTTTTTCTTTTTTATTACATCAAAAGCATCAAGCCAAACGTTTTCCTAAGCAGTTCCATAAATCTTACAACACAAACGGAAATGTGTCAAATATAGGCGAAAGTACTGCAAAACGGTCACCTCCATCATTGGTTCACCACTTGGCATATTTCTAAAAATCTCAAGCGGATGTCAGCTTATTCTGGGCTAATGACTCACTTTGAAGTGAAGCAGGAAAGACAACAGTGGCTGTAGGTCTTCCACCCTTAGATACATATTCCACATTTCTCTCCTGACAAGTTCCCTTTAAAGATTCCCTGGATTTCTAGGTTTATTTTTTTTCCATCAGCAATTGCTTTGGGCTCGAATTTGATCTTTATTTTCCTCTCACTTCACAGCACTAATTCACTGGACTTGGAGTCCCAGAGCTCTTTCCACAGCCAATGATCTCATTTTAATGTCAGATTTTAATATCAGCCGCTTGGCTTTTATCTAACACATGGTGAAAAATACTTTGATTACGAATAAGCAGGAGAAGCTGCACAGAAAACAAGATTGAGGTGTCTAGGACTGTATAGAGCCCTGAACAAAGGTTGGTTTACTACCTCATATTCACAACAAAATCTTCACATACAAGCATCCCCCCCCCC
>NC_092859.1:32421548-32538649 GCF_032062135.1 Pyxicephalus adspersus
TTGTTCAACCCACTGATTTAAAGCTGAAAGTCTGCAGTTCAACCGCATCTGAGTTGTTTGATTTAAAAATAGATGTGGTAATGTACAGAACCAAAATTAGAAAAAAGTTGTCTCTGTCCCAAATGTTTATGGAGCTAACTGCATCTAGAAGTGTCAAATACCACTGACATGCTTAGATCTTCAAGACAGAATATTCGAGTCCCTACTCCAGAAAACCGAATTACAAGCTGTTTTCTTTTACAGAGTAATTTTTTTTTATTATTTTATCATTGAAATAATTTACCCTCACATGTTCCAGTGAAAATAGATTTTTGGACTAACCATTAATCAAAAGCATAAAGAAGACAGTATTTTTGTTTTGGCAAGTAAAGTTTGTAACATACCCAAAAACACAAAGGAAAACATTTACAGAGAATGTTTAGGATGTCAATACGGTACATATCTTCAAATTGAGTGGGTATCCTGTTTAATGTACAGCACTGCATAACATGTTGGTGCTATATAAATTCTGTTTATTAATAATATTTCAAAGTTTAGGACATCCTATTACTATTTTTTCTGTGACATTGACCAAACAGACAGCATGAAAAACATGATAGGGAGTCTTACCCTTGGGCACTCTACCTAAAGAATTACTATTTTTGAAAACTTTTAAGCCAATATTAAAATAAATTTGCATAACAAACAGGTTACATAATAAAATCATTATTATTCCAATATTTCAGAACATGAGATCAATCATAACAAAAATTAAAGGTTGTTTTTTGGTTATTTTATTAGTTGCATCCAAAGTAACAGAGCCTTGCTTTTCTTTTTCTGATAATGAAGGTTTTACAATCCTACATAAATAAATAAATAAATAAATAAAATAAAAAAAGGGAATGTGGTATATAAAGAAAAATGTAATAAAATGTCCAAAATTTATTTTTTTTTTGTTTTTTATGATCCTTTGTGACTATGATATATATATATATATTTATTTAACTTGATGATAACAATTCTAGGTCAGTGCACCTAACCAGGAAAAACCACCTGCCAGGGATTTCTGTTTGTAGGATCTCTGTGCTGAGTCTGCTCACCATGCCCGATTTATTTTTTATTTTTTATTTATTTTGGAGAATGTATCAGGAAGATCTGTAACATGCAAAGGTTAGCAAAAAATGTCCTATAGGATGCCATGTTTTAACTTGTTTTCAGAATATACAAGACATATAGGTAACCAGGGCGGCTCACAAGGTCCACCAGGATTCACTTTACATTAAAGCAATCAGAGAATTCAAAGGTGAATACTACCTGTATTTCTGAGTCTTTGGGCCTGATTTATTAAAGCTCTCCAAGGCTGGAGAGGATACACTTTCATCAGTGAAGCTGGGTGATCTGGCAAACCTGGAATGGATCTGGTCGAGGATTAAAAACATTTGCTAACAAATAGCAAATGACTTGTTTAAAATCCATTCCAGGTTTGCTGGATCACCCAGCTTCACTGTTGAAAGCGTATCCTCTCTAGCCTTGGCAAGTTTTAATAAATCAGGCCCTATGGGTCCAGTCCTTAGACTTTCATAATACAGACGACAACAACACTGAACAGGGGTGGCTGCCACAAGTTTATTGAAATGCTCCACTATTGGTACATAATTTTATTGCTTTATTGTAATATTTTACATTCATTTTGCAGAAAGGACTCATTAGATCCTTGTATCTATAGGTTTTAGGGACCCCCAGTATAGAAATTCATGGAAATCCACCGTTTTTGCACTGTCAGGGAACATAAGATGAGAAATTTTCCAATGGGTCCAATGTTCTGATGAGTGTAAGGGATACTTTCCCTCACTTGACAGTAATCTCCTCTTAATTCCTGTTATATCTCTTGAGACAGGAAGTAACAACCAGTAATGAGCAGTTATCAATAGCAAGATGTTTAGGACTACTGCAAACTGTTTTTTCCTTTAATTAATATCATGGCTGTTGCTTAGAACATGGGTTTAATTTTTTTAAAAATTGCCACTCTGTATTATTCGAAAAGTGAATCAATGATATGAAGTCTAAGCACAAAGTGTGCAAAGATTGCCATGAACGCGTCAGTGTTCGCACACGTATGTTATATTTCTCCCGTGCCCTAGCAGAGCCCTTCCCGGTAACCATGGCAGTGAGACAGTAGGCTCAAGACATGTTTGCCTAGCGTAAGCCCTGGATATCACCCCTCTAGTCAAACAATGAGCCAGAAGATTAACAAGGATTTCACAGCGAGGAAAAGGGGACTCTTCCAAGTAATAAAAGCAATGTGCTTTCTTCTGCTTCATCCGCTAGGTATTATGAAATCTATCCATGCACGGGGTCAAACACATAGAAAGACGATTAGAGTCGGCAAGGCTCTGAACGCTTCTGTCGTTGGTTATGCAGCTACTGTTGTCATTGCAGGGTGTCTGTGGTTTTGGAATAAATTTCAAATTTTTAGATTTCCTACCCATTACATATTTGCAGCTGTATTCTGCATTGCCTATTTAATGTGAGCCTATGGTCAAGCAAAGCAAAACAACAGGGTCACTTAATTACTAACGTGGTATACCCTGATGTCCCTCTACCTGTTCACACACTCCAACAAGGTGAAAAGACCTGTGTAATATTCATTTCAATCTGCTCACCTTCAATGTGACCGTTCTAAGGCCAGGCAATTGGACTCTCAAATACTAAAATCTGCATCCTTAGAGAAATGAGGAGGGGGTAAAAAATGTCACATCATTACCTCACACCTATTAGTACTGGGAATCATCATTTTGCTTTAACATCATTCTGGCCAGTGATCAGTGCAGCATTGTGGCAATAGAATGTAGGAAAGATGATGTTAAGTAAAATAAAACTTTAAAGAACTGATGGCCTTCCATTAGGCATCCAGCTGCTCTGGAACTACAAATCCCAGCATGTAATTTATCAATTCACAAAGCTTTTGCACTAGTATAAGGCTCTCCAATTTAGTGAATGGAATTAAAATACTGGTCACTTTTTTTAAACTTTATATGTTAATCCTAGTGTTATCTTTGTGAATTTAATTTTCTTCCTTTGTTTATTCTAGTACAGCAGGCAGTTCCAGTTCTTTAAATACTACACATGGTCATTTTAGGGTGTGAGTTTCCTCAATCACCCATTCTGGTGCCATATAAATGTAAAAGAATGAGGGTACGTTAATGACTACTCACAGACACACTGGAAGCAGACTATGACCTTGGCATGTAAAGCTTGGACATCTCCAACAAACTGGCCCTGCTTAATACCGCAAGGTGGAAAAAACCTGAGGCATACTCAAATGTAAATTTTGAGAGTTTCCAGCAGTATTATGAAAGATTTGCATTTTTTAGGAAGATGTAAAACTGTAAACCCTCAAACCATGACAGAGTTGCATTTCTGTATAAAATGTATACTGGGTAGACCAACTACATTTTATATTGCTGTCTGTGTCCCAGAACAGAAAGTGATAAGAGATCTCTGCATTCCCTCCAGCTACTTCCCCCTATATCTTGTCTAGTTAGCACAGGGACAAGATTTAAGAAAAATGTCACCAAAGGAGTCACAGACCAAAATTTAAACCTGTCAGAATTTGTGTTCAGCTTTAACTCACAAGGTAACTGATACAAATAGGCTGAATGGTTCTCCTATTAGTGGCTATATATACAGAATGTTTCTGATCAGATAGAAGTCTTCTTAAAATAGGACAGACTTGGCCTTTGTCAACAGCCTGATAAATACATATTCCAGACTACATATGCAAGTAATGCATGGACTGGAAAACAAGGAGAATTTTCTACATTTAACAGCAGAGTCTGATTACATAGAGGCAGCCACCACAGTTTTCACCATTTCTTTATCTTGCAGGGTTTAATTGCTTTTCTAGCCTCCCAGAGTCACTAGAAGTCTACTAAATATTTGTGTGTGGTTTTCCTTTTAATTAGCAATGTGTGAAGGCTTTATCCACCTTTAGCACAAGATGGAACAAACAAACACACAAACAGGACCCCACTGTCACCTCAATAAATCTCCTCAGACGTCTGCTTGGAGCCCGAGGAGGATGAAGGAAAAGCCACACACTTCCTGCTGCTCACTCACTGTTTTACTATTTAAAGCACAAAATTCAGAAATTACACAAAAGTCAGAAAGGGAGTGAATGATGTCTGGAGTTTCCACAGTAAATACACATTTCTGAGTCTACTGAACAGTACACAAACCACTAGGACACAAAGTGTCCACAGGGTACATAAACAGGGTACATAAACAGTCCCGAGCCTTCTTTGCAAGTTATGTCTGCAGACTCCTGAACAATACACACCTACTGCATTCAACCACCTGTGGTCTTCGCTACAGTATTATACCCTCCAAGTGTGGTTGTCTCTGGAACAGTATTATACACACCGTCTAGGCACGCAGCCACCCACCTGTGGATTCCCGTAGGGCAGACATGCAGCCACCGACCTGCGGACTCCCTTAGGGCAGGCACGCACACAGCCACCCACCTGCGGATTCCCTTAGGGCAGGCACGCACACAGCCACCCACCTGCGGACACGCAGCCACCCACCTGCAGACTCCCCTAGGGCAGACACACAGCCACCCACAAACTATAGTCATCTGTTGTATTACAATAGGGCTTTTGTTGATTTTAGTAGAAAATATGAATAGCTACAATCGAGAAATAATTGCACTTGCATTCAGTCTTGACCTAGTCACAATCTTCTCATTTTCTTTTTAACACAACTTTTCTGTGTTAAAAAGATGATGAGAAGATTTAGAGAGAAATAGGGACTGAATGAGCCGCATTTGTCTCCCTAACTTAGAACCATCCATCCTGAAGAAGACAAGATAAACCAATCAGCAGGTACTGAGCAGAAATTGATTGAGTAAAATATGTTTCTATGCTCAAAGCAGGGTAATGGTTTGGGGTTGATTGCTAATGTGCATTATTAGGTTTACTATTTCATTCAGTGCCTGTTGCCTCATTCAGCTTTTCTGTAGCTACATTTAGACCTTTAATACAGTAAAGAAATCTCTTTATGTAATTGCCTAAATCTAAACATTGCTGTGGAATTAAGGATAATATTTAGGGGAGGTGTAACACCTGTTGACTCCTGTGGAGTAGACAGAACCCCTGTGGACCCTGTTTTGTGTACACAGCTACTTGCAGGCTTCTGTACACATTCAAGCCCACACGGACAAACATTAGATTTTAACCTGTCAGCAAAAGTGATAAACATATTATTACAGTCATACTGACCTTTGCAAGTCTTTTGGTCAGACTGTAAGGTAAATCCTACAGGGCAGCTGCAGCGAACTCCTGTGGCAGTATCCTTGCAGGTGCGGTCACATCCTCCATTATTTACAGCACAAGTTTCTGGGGGTATAAAACAAAGAGTGACTCCATTGTCTACAACACAGCCAGCCACTACATACTAACAGACAGAACCCACTGACACATACTGCTCAAACACTCAAGTCTGGTATTTTAAAGATCTGGAAATTTTTAATACAGGAGACATTCAACAGGAACACAATTAGACATATAGTAAAACACAATATCAAAACAAATGTTGGTTTGTCATGTGCCAAAGTCAGACAGGGATATGTGAACTGATGAAAGAATGCAGCCCACACACCACTACAGGGTGCATTTGTGTTCTGGTTTTTCCATATTTCCTCATCTGTCCATTCATCAAAGCAGTTTTATTAATACAAAAAAGTGAACTTCGTGTTATGGATAAGACAAAGTTTCTGCAAAGTATACTCCAGGCCCTCCACAGCAAACAGAGACCCCAAGTCAGTTCAGCAACCAGTTCTATCATTGGCTACATCTGCTACCTCCTAACAGTAAGAACACCTTTAGGTTACCTAGGATTTAGGTAACAAATTTATCACATTATTACTATTTCTAGCAACAGACTCCGATTTAATGCCCATTCCAAGGAAAAACTCAAAATGTACCGGATCAAAATGTATAGCATGAAATCTGGTTTTACCTTAGGAAGGTAGAAATATTCACCTAAATCCATTGTCCAAGTCCCTTCACAGTGCTGCTTCTGTGTCAGGAAAATGTATCAGACAGGCAGTGATGTGGACATCCAAGGAAGGATCCAACCAAAAGTAAGAAGCCAGGGCTTAGGTGTCACATAGCCATGGCTATAGGCGAGTAAAAATAGGGTTAATATATTTTTTTTTTCTTCCCAGCAGTTAGTCAGGGGGGTGAGGTGCAGGTGTAGTATAAGAGTTGTTCTCAGATCAGCTTTATAACAAGTACCTAAAAATAGTTTAACTGAATTAGTTTTACTTTCTAATAGACCCCAAGCCGTAATCCTTAACCATAAGCTCCCCATTGTGAGAATAATGTTTCTTTGATGTACACACAGCAATAGATAAGCTTCTGATTGCCAAGAAAACAAACCAGAATATGACAAAAACTGTAGACAATAATTTTTTCTACATACAGCTTTACCACTAAATGGGCTATAAAACAATTGTGCTTAATGACTGCTATCAGGACTAACTGTACTACGAAGATATGAGAAGATACATTACTAGAAACGGCAGGTAAAATAACATATGGTCAAATAAGCAGTTTGAAAAACAGGTTTTTATTCAATGTTATGTCGGGTTGTAATTCCACTTTAGTTTATAAGTTATGTCTCTATTACTTGCAGTCACCATCTCAAGTCCCGAAATTTTGAAACCTTGAATTTTATACGATTTATATATAATTTGAAACCTTTTTTTATACGAGTTTAACGCCCTTTTGGCTCATTTTCACATTTTCCAGGCTTCCCAAAGCTTATATCAATACATTCACACATAAAAAAATGGGCCTGATTTATTAAAGCCCTCCAAGGCTGGAGAGGATACACTTTGTTTGGTGAACCTGGGTAATCTAGCAAACCTGGAATAGATTTGTTAAAAGTCATTTACTATTTGTTAGCAAATGTTTTTAATCCTGGACCAGATCCATTCCAGGTTTTTTTTGGATCACCCAGGTTTACTGATGAAAGTGTATCCTCTCCAGTCTTATAAAGAGCTTTAATAAGTCAGGTCCAATGAGACAGAGAAGTGAAGTTTGTATTAGGTTTCACTCAGTGTCTGAAAGCGATCAACCTATACTAAGCTAAGGGAGCACCATTATATATATATATATATATATATATATATATATATATATATATATATATATATATTTTTTTTTTAGTTCTTAGAGATAGGATCAATGGGGGACATTAATGAAAACTGTCTTTTTGTTTGCCGGATTTAAGTGTACACGTTTTGGCAGATAGAGCTGTACTATAGAGCAGAGCTTTGTAAATCTCAGGATTACATGGAGAGAACCAATGCAGCAGCAGATAAAATTGATGTTTTGTATGATCCTATGTGTGTATTTAACCATTGGTTTGGGGTTTAGTTTAATATGTTTAGCAAGGCTTATACAGCCTTAATTCCAAAAATAGACAGCATTTGTCTTGGGTGGTAGTACCTACATCTTTCAGACTCTGATCTGACAAAGTCTAGATAATTGCCCACAGATATCACAAAAAACTTGATAAAAAAAGCCTGCTGCATCAACATATAAATGTGGGTCACATTTGAGACAAGAAAAAAAAAAGTTTGGAAACATTCATGTGTATTCTGTGGAGAGTAGAAGGAAATATTAGCAACAGAACAAGGGTTTCAAATCCTTTTCTAACTGCTATTTTGCAGACTGCTCCAAAAGCTACAATTCTCTCCTACAAGTCACGTTCACCACATTTACCGGGAGGTTAAGAAGCTGAGCCACATACCTCTAAATACCATAGGACACATTATTGGCTCACTCATTCAAAAAAAAAAAAAGAAGGGTAAAATCTTTTAAATGTTCAGGACCATTGTTAGCTTAAAAGACACAGAAAGGAATACTAATAAAGGAGCTCCTAACACCCAGCTTCAAGATGTGTCCAAACTTCAGATTCCCCATGACATGATGGGAGATGAGATCTATGCTACATTTTAACCCTTTCATGGACATTATTGAATACATTTCTGGGACAGGGATAGTCCTGTTCCTGGATAGTGTCCAGAAAGTGGGAGAGACACACCAGACTTACTTTCCCATGTCATGGCTGACTGGTTGTATAGGGCAAGGGTCAGTTACTTAGCACAAATAGTCTGAAAGAGGCCATGTTTTGTGTTTCCCTTCACAGGGATTTAGCAAACGAAAATAAAAAAGGTGAAAAGAAAATATTAGATTCATGAGCCTTGATTGGGTAAAGACAGCTTTTAATTGGAAAATCACATGAGAGCACATTTCTACAAAAATAAATACATTTTCCCAATTGTGAGGCCGTGCTACACATAAGTCTGTATGGGCATCACTTCAGCTTTTGTGGTCATAGTGACTTTAAAATCTGTTAATCTATCTATTACATTTTCAACAATTCAATAACTAATAGAAGTTTGTCACATTAAATGTATGTGAACAAAACAAAACGAGGCTGTGCCCACTTTCAGTATGCTCCTGGAGGATTAAAGTGTGCTTATACCAAACATAAAAACGTAATACATTACAGAGTATCAGTCCTTGGATATGGGGTGGGTGACATTTGTTATGCAGAAAAATACCTGTTGCCAAATTTTCTGGATCTTTATATAATAGAAAGGAGGGAGTCAGGGAGCTGTCTGATGTATAAATTATGCGAGTAGGCTAGGATTTGGCTCTTCCACTGATACACAACAGTGTGTGAGGGTTGTCACCCTGGCTATAAAGGGTTTTACTGGCAGGATCAACAAAAAATAAAAATACAGAAAACTAAAACAAATGCAGCCACCACCTCTAAAAAGACTGGTAAGTGGTAACATATAATACAGTGCTATGTGGTTTAGATATCCTTTAAAGCTGGAAGCAAAATATTTTGGGAATGGGAAGGGTTAAAATTTCACCACAGACTCTCAGACACAGAGGGGCTACAAGTTCAAATATTACCTTCTGTCCCCCTCCCATTTTTTTTTTTTTTTACAGGCATTAGATGGGTTGAGTACTTTTTTATTACTATTTTTTGTTTTTCTGGATATATTATTATTCACTAACCTGCTCTTTTGATCAGACTACAAATATTTTTTCCTGCAAATCACAATTACATGGGTTAGAAGATAAATCTTACATTAAGATAACTGAGGAAAAAATACATTTTTTTTTTATTTATTTTCAGACAAAATAAGTTATTTTATGTGAACATTTTAGTGCTGCCACCAATACTTGTTGGCTCTAATACATAGCTAGCCTTTACCCCTACATAACCAGACATTTTCAAACATGCCTAATTATGTAGGTTTAGCCCTAGGTATAAAAATGGGGTTAAATCAATACAAATGCTGAAAAAGTTATGCTTTGTTAGAGCCAAAAATATAGTTTGCTTTCCCCATCAATAGGCTACATTTTCCCTTGAAAACAGTGCATGCCTCCCGAGTCAACAATCCTTTGAGGAAGAACAACTGCAGCCTTCTAGAACAACTTGTTAAAAAGGGAAATAGACAATTTCATTGTACAAATTGTTTTCATGACTTTCCCCGCAGGTTGTTTGAACGCTTCATTCCATCCTACCTTGCTGTACAAACATCTTTACATCCTAATCGCCTCCACATCAATAGCCGCAAAATAAAGCAGTGACCTGAAAGCAAAACATTAACCGCACAGAAGTTCATTTTTGAAATCCCCAACATGGCCGGAGGGGGTGGCCAGCTTGATCTGGGAACATGACAAGGCACTTATTGAAGGAGGGTGAGCGCAAATTACATCTGTGGAAAGGATAGAAGACATTCCTTTAATCCTTTTCAAACTGGAACCAACAATAAAGGGAGGACATCAAAGATGACAAGTCACAGAATTTTCAGGAGAGTAAACACAGAGTTTTGTCTGAAAAAAAAATACTCCATGAGAAAGTCCTCTCGGTAAATAGGACCTAACAATCCGTTTGACTTCTGTAATGGAAGCTGAACTAACATGCCATTTATTTATCTTTGGTTAAGAGCAATAATACAGTCTCTGAAGGCACATGGATTATTTTTGTAATTCTATCCTCTGAACTGACATTCTACATAATGTAACTTCGGCATGAGATATTACTTGTACTTTCAAATAGTTTAAGTCTAAATTCAGCTATTTTGTTACAGTGACAAAAATCTGTAGTTTTTGCCTTCCCTGTCTGTGACCCCATCAGGCAGATTTTCCCTCATATCCTGTCCTTGCGATATTAGGGCAAGAAATGGGTAATGGTCAGGAAAACTTAAGGACTTAGAGACATCTTCTTACTACTAAAGCCAGTGAGAATACCCACCACATCTGGGTATAGGGGAAAGACAACACCCTTTCTCCTGGCTTTGGACAACACTCTAAAAGAAGGAGATACGAGTCAGGTGAGTATAGGGTTTGTTGGTACCTTGCAGAAATTCTGCCACTTTGCCCTGCATAGGAAAGGGTTTAGTATCTCCAACTCTCCCACCTAACCTTTTTTTTTGGTATTAGTTTTAAAACCCCTAAAAAGTAGGTCATTTTTATTCATGTTGGCACATGAAACAAAATACACAAAATCTGTGGATACAAAACGTCAGGTGAAAATGTAGAATTTGTATTGTGCTCCAAGACTGCACAGCTGCATATGGTTTTCAGATTGAGTGGGGGAAGGGAAGGTGACAGTCACATTTAAATTTTGTTTAAATTTAGGCTTGAGCTACTGAGATCTTTAAACAGGTTTTTTCCTCAACAGGATGTAAGGAAAAACAGGAAGTTGATAACATATTCTTGTGATATTTCCAAAACGAACTTTTTTTTTAACCCTGCCTATAACAAATATATTACACGCACAGCAAATGCTTATACTTTTTTTTTACATACAAAAACAGAATATTGATCTATTACAGACCAATATATCTCATAAATATGGACTGATGGAGAGATCAAAGCCTCCATCCACTGTTCCTCACCATCATTGTGTTCCCCAGCGACTACATTGCTTCATAAGTACTGGGAGGCAAAAGCATTAAACTCTGCTTAGATCAGCGGTGTCAAACTCAAATACACAGAGGGCCAAAATTAAAAACTTAGACAGTCGCAGGACAACCTTGAAATTTATTTTAAAAATTGAGGAAGTTTTTCCCTCTTTTAGGTATAAACCCCTTTCATATGGAAACAAAGAGGTTTTGCTTCACATTCAATCTTCTGGAACAAGCATATTTTAAAGAGACATAAAAAAAAAAAAATATTTTGTTTAAGAAAAAATCTTATGCCTCTTTCTCTATTTAAAGCCTTCTGAGTTAAATTTCAATGGTAACCTTTTTGCATAGGCTAACAATAACAATATTCTTTTATGAAAATCCAACCATTCAAGTTCATGCCTTGCAGTAGCAATTAAAAGTAAAGCTGAGGGGGAGTGCTGGAAATGCCAAACGCGGCCAATGCGGAGCTAAATCTTATGAGTGGCCCGCTGCTGAAACTCCCTCTTCATTGAAATAGTGCCAGCATTATTTGCGTCTATAAAACAGTTCAATGTGATGCCACGCATAGGCAGAGAGCCCGCTGTAGTAGCGGCACTATTTCAATGCAGCGGCAGGCCAGCGGCAGTTCATAAAAAAAGGCTGTTGGGGGGCCAAATTTGGCCCCCGCCGGGCCAGAGTTCGCCCCCCCCCCGCTTAGATAATGTTGGAACTTACACAAGGTTAATCACCTCCTCCCTCCTAATATTCACAGGTGTCTACATTTTGAGTAGCCATTAAATCATGTCTACCCCCATTTTGTATTTTTCCTTCTCTCATACGACATAAAAGCAGTGGGAAACATAAGTGTGTATGTAGTCGTGGTGGGAGGTATTTGCACAGGTGGGGTTCTTCAAAGTAAATCTATCAATTTGACAATGCCATCCAAGCTCTCATATTGATATAAGAAAAAAAAAAGTATTTAGGTCAACTTCCAAAGTAAGAGTAGTGACAGTAAAGAGGAAGAGTTGGTAAGGAAAAGCCATTTGGGGGTTGGCATTTTTGTGAACCCATTGCTTTGCCTTCAGCCAATTCATTAGCACAATATGCAATGCAGGCCCAGACAGCCTGAGATTATTTTCAGATATTTTGTATGTAAGAGTTATAATATTCTAACAAAGAAAAAGTCAACTGCCCCAGACAGGACACGAAAGGCCCAAAGAAAAAAAAGCAGCAAAGGTTAAACAACCCAGACAAGAAATGCTGCAGCAACACGCTCATTAAAAGATTTTATTTTCACTAATCAGAAGCAGATGCCTTTCAGAATTTCATAAATAAAGACGGTGGCTTTTAAATGTGACAGTCCACAGAGCACAGCCGATATTAATGACTTGCAAATGGAACAATACTCAGGGCCATTAGTGCTTGGCATGCTGCAAGAGTTTGCCAGAGAGGTGAAACGAAGTTTATGGCTTGCAGGGGATGAAGAAGTAGAAAGAAAAAGCAACACAGACTGTTTAATGCAAGTTCATCAATAAACCACAATCAAAAGTGAGTTCAAGTGAAAACACATAATTAATAAAAATATACAGTAGAAAAAAACTATGTAGCTTTTGGTATTTTCTTGGGGGGGGGGGGGGGGTAAATGTTTTATGAACACTGAAGCGTACAGCAAGCAATGGGTTTCAGAAAAAAATATACTAGATTCTGCTGTCAAGGGATTCACAGCATTTAATATCTTATATTATCTCAGACCTGTGATTTAGTGTACCACAATACACAAATGTAAACCACACGCTAAAAAACAGGGGGGGGGGTGTATTTGCATTAAAAAGTCCATTTGCAGAAGTGCAGAAGGACCCTTAAACAATCTCAAAGTGTTGTGGTTACACCCAGCAGCTGAGTTAAATTCTGAAAATTAAGATAAATGCCTGCTACAAAGCAGAGGAGGCTATAAAAATACATTTAATGCTTCCTGCTTTCAGTTTCTACTATCTACAATCTGAAGAAACCAGAGCTAAAGGGACTTGCTGAAGCCAGCAAAGAATCTGAAAGGCTAAAACAGTTGGTAGACTTATGAAGTACGCAAAATGAAACCGCTGAATCCAGTCATTGAGGTGCACTTGCACACAGTGGTATACACAAAAACAATCAGCATCCTAAAGTCTGAGAAAGAAACCTTACCTATGATCTTATCACTAAAATCTGCCTGTATGCACAAGAACACCAAGGTAAGCCAGAGCTGAGTTTGAGTGCTTCCATTAAATGATACCCAGATTGAGCTCTTTGGCAACAATGGTAAAGTTCAAAAGAAAATGGAAACTTTGGTAAAAAAGTAAAATAGTTCTTAAACTGATTAAGTACATGGGATGATCCATTTTGTGTTGTGGCTGTGTGGCATCTAGAGGCACAAAACATATTTGAAATACAAATTTATTGTCAAAAGGTTTGGAGGAGAATGTCCCAGTCTGAAGAAACTGAAGGTAAAAGCCACCGAATAACCGAGCACATACGTGCGTTCTTTTTCAGGAGGAATAAAAAAAAAAGTAACATTTTCGACATACTGCGTAACGGAAACATATTCGTTATAACTCAAAATAAACTTTATAACTCGTTATAAAACAAATTTAGTTTAGGCCCATTCTAAATAAATCTTCCATTATTCTAGTTCTGCCAATGAGTTACTGAGGGTTGAAGGATTATAATCTGCTGGTACACCATATTGCTGTTTCCTAGTACTTTAATGAAAGAATGACAATGACTAGGAATCTATGACTTGCTACAAGATCATTTGACCATTATAAATGGAAAAAAGACAGTCATAAGCTTCCTGGGAGGACCCAACTCTTCGAGATTCCTAAGCTGGTGAATCACAGCAACGTCAAAGCAAAATTCTTGGTACGCGTGTTCAAATAAACACTCTAAAAAGGGAGCTGGCCAGAACCCATTGAGGAAAACTGCAATTCTTCCCGCTATTTTTCCACTGAATAGCTATCACTGTTTAACTTTTCTGGTGTACAAATATTCCTTCCAGATGCAAGAGTTTTTCCACTTATGTGGGTAAAAATGTCCAATCCCTTTGGAGCCACAGCATTAAAATTCCAGTTCAGGAAGCATGCAGCCAGGTAACTACTTAAAAAATCACCTTTTATAATATAAAATGTACATGATTTGAGATTTTGCATTTACAGTTTTGTTAACTGCCTAGCAGGCATTAATTTGTCTAAAGCACTCTTACAATGCCAAAATAGCCAAACCCATCAAAAAATATTTGCCTATTGTTTTCAGCAGCATAAGTGGCTATACCCAAATCTTCGAAATGGTTTTCACTTTGATTTCCTGCCACAAACTTTTTTATGAACATTGTTCCCAAGCATTGGGGAGAAACATTCCTTCACTCAGAATTAGGAGCTGATCCACTAACCATCTGTTACCTCTTAGATCTGGTAATCAATGACCCAAAAGATCACAATGGGCCTGATTTATTAAAGCTCTCCAAGGCTGGAGAGGATACACTTTCATTAGCGAAGCTGGGTGATCTAGTAAACCTGGAATAGATTTCTTCAAAGTCATTTGCTATTCGCTAGCAAACGTTTTGAATCCTGGACTAGATCCATTCAAGGTTTACTGCATCACCCAGCTTCACTGATGAAAGTGTATCCTTTTCAACCTTGGAGAGCTTTAATAAATCAGGCCCAATCTTGGAGCTTGATCTGGCCTTGGGGAGAATTTGCTGGTATGTTCATGCCTAGGAGGAATGGCAACAACTGTTGTTTATCTGAGGCTGTATTTACTTAGCCGTAAGACCTGCGAAGGATGAGAATTTTTTTTTCAATGTCTTCATACACAAAACCTTACAATAGGAGGGGATTAAATTTTTTTTTTCACATGACTGTACAGTGCAACTCCGAATCCATTTAACAGGTGGTAAGCAATCAATGTGTCTGGGCCCACCTAAAAGTTTTCCTATTGAATAGACTTACCCAATAATGCTGTCCAAGGATTAAATGTCCCTTAAACCCCCCTCCCCAAAAGACATATGCAACTAAGTTTTAGAGGAACAAAGTTCCAATCTTAAAAAACTTGACCCTGGAAAAAAAGGAGGTTATAATACAATTATTAAAGATAGCTCTGTCTAAAACACACGCTACTTTTATATTGCTTCTCTGATGTTAGGTACACAGTCACACACACACACACACAGATCACAAATGTTTGTATAAGCAGATAAGTGGAAGAAAAATTTTACCCATAAGGAGTCGCCGTTTCACCCGCTTGTCCACATCAGTTACTGACGTGGAATTGTACTCAGAACTCTCAATTGCAGCCTCATCCTTTTCTAAAACACAATTAAGGAAAAACATGGAGCATTTGGTTAATGAAAAAGCCCGAATCTACTAACCAAAGCTTCTTGGCAATGTGCACAACTGTAGCCTACAAAAAGCCAGCAGTGAAGGTATGAAAACTATTTAACAAGAGTGTTAATCCCCTCCCACCCACCTTGCCAAAGCCCACCAGAGATATTATTAGTGGCTGCAGAAATATGGATGGAGTTATACACACAAAAACAAACCTATTAATTGACACACAAGACAGTGGATAGAAATAAAGACATCTAGTTTCTCAGAAACCAAGAGTGAAACCACGGTGTGAGTAGCAAAGTCCGGTGATGGAAGATTATGTAACATTAAAAGATGAGACCTTTAATAACGTGACACAGGAAATAAAATTAAAGGCACACACAGCATGCACTTAAACCAACCAGGACAAAAAAAAAAGAGAAAAGGAGGGAAGATCAATTGGGCAGTGCTGGTTGCCTGTTGTCTATGAATACATTTAAGAAGACATTCAGATGTCGCAAACAAATAAGATCTTCATAATTGGTTGACATGCAGTGAAGCAAGAAGAAGCAGCATAAAAGGAAGAAAAGTATGTTTTAAAATTTTGTTTTAATATGCATACAGCAACATGAGAAGGAAATGTTAAGCTTCTTATAGTCTACAGAAAGTAAGGAATACATAAAACTAGCAAGAGTAACTCAGGGTCAGTAGGTTGTTAAAGACAAGGAAGAAAATATACAAAAATGAACAGTAATTGATGAGAAATGAGGGCCTATAGTGTTAAAGGTATTGCAATGCCTTGCTTAAAGGACAACTCTACACTTTTTTGTCACAAAAATGGAACACTAATAGTAAGATGATTTGCAAATATTACTATTGACTTGATTCTGGTTCAAATAATTACATTAAAAGCTTTCTGACCTACCTGCTTATAACCCACATGTTTTAGCTAATACACAGTGTGAAAAGATTACAATCCGGGCTTTTAGGTCCTACCTGCTTCCTAACTCCTCAACAATACTTGACTGGTAGTCAAAATCACTTTTATAGAATCTTGTACAAGAGGCTAAGGATTTGTACTCCAATATTAACAATCAACAACTAGTCAAAACCTTTACGGACATTCTGTTACCATGCCAAATCATGGCAAGTTGACAGTGAACCTCTACACCACTTTTAAATCACTTCTTCAGGGCTTCCCCCCACTGCTCAACTGCCCCACTTCCTTAACTGCTACCACGTTTCCCAGTGGAGGTTGGGGTTGAAGATGGGATACAAGTATTGTTACCCCCTTCATCAAGTGACAGTGAATGAACTAGGGATTGGAAGGTAAGTCATAGCACTGCACCTAAAGAGGATACAAATGCAGGCTCTGTCAAGTCGCCTTTAAAGGCAAGATGAACAGGTCTCTTGTATTCAAAGCTCTTGAGGGAAACATAACTACCTTTCCCTTCCTTTCAAAGCTGCACTTGCAGCCATGCAGAGTGCATTTTCTTAAGTCTCTGTAACTGTCATTGACCACCAACAAATTTGTAGCTATGGACTACCTTTCCTATGACCTTTCATGTTCCATCTATAGGGTCCCAATCTAAAAATTAGAATTTTCAAAAATGAGATCTGCAATGGCAGTCCCTATACTTACCCTAGGAAAGGTTCATAATAAATACACATTTAAGTAATTTATATGTAGAACAATTATATTTATAGTAAAATTGGAAGATCTACAGATGTCTTGTATTTTTTATGTCTCAGTTTTGTTTTGTTTTTGGTTAGTAAATGTGATTTCATATTGCAACCAAAGCAAGGTTTACCAATATTTTCTACATTTTCCTTTAATCAATATTAGTTGTGTTCTTCAGAAGCTATTTATGCTTTTGTCTAGCATATAGGATAGTTAAGGCTTTCAGGTTTTGGCTAGTCTAATGGTGTGGTTTTAGGTATATCTAAACTAAAAAATGCAATGCTTTGCAGCTGGGCATGGTGGCTGCATACATTTCCTTTTTGTAGGATAAATGCAATTTCTACAAGTACAGGAGAATATATGTTGATCCTTTTTTAAATTAACATAATATTGACTGAATCTCCAAACAATCTTATGAGCTTTCCCAGCTAACCCCCTTACCTCCAACATGAACATGGGAAGAGGGAGTTTTTTTTTGTAGTCCAAATCAGGAGATCAGCATGGAGTGAACACTGTCACCCTAAAACACAAATCACTTGCTAAAACAAAAAATGATGTAGTCACCATCCTTACGGACTGGTAAACTGCTGTGTGTTAACATTTTTTGCAGCATATTGTGGGATACAGAATTACCCAAATCTTCAAATCCAATGTCCAGGTTATGGCACCTGCCACAGGCACTCAGTTGTCTAGCTTCAACTTAAGTTCCACTCTACCAGAGATAATTTCTCCTGTATTTATAGTTCCACACAGTTGACAAGGACATTAAAATACAATGAATGCTATCAAACTATACTAGTTGCCTAAAATTTTGCAAGTCATCTTAGTATAAAACAAGTTTAAAAGAAAGTGGAGAAAAAAAAAGTAGAGATTGCCCTTACTTTTAAAATATGGTGGGTTGGCAGGGAGTTGTCTCATGCACTACTGAAGTTAATCAGGGGAAAGTAGGTGAGCAAACAGACAAATGTATTAGACTAACAGTTAAATTTGTCTAGCATTGCACAGGTTTTTAGACTTGTTGTGATGCTTAAATCATCGCACCATCTTTTTAATCAATTTAATAAGGCAGGACAGGGAACCTCAGCTTTAGAACTTATTTATACTTGAACTGTACCGGCTTTTAAAGTAACAATTAGATATGAAAACTATCATAAGGGAATAGTGGACATTGACATTTTCCACCAAATATCCTTAAACATAATCTGTAACTTCGTCCACTCAAAGTAATGGGTTCACTTGACCAGACACCACTTCACCATGTTCGCCCGCTACCATTAGTGGAGCACCAGAAATTCCTGGTACATGGTAACTGGTTATGAGAAGAGTGGAGGAACATTTGACCGCCTCCCTTTCCTTCCAGAATAGGGTGCTAAGCTTTAGGCGGCCATGCATCAGGTCCAAAAAAGGTCAAGTAGGTAAAGGGAAGTGTTATACGTAGATGGTAAGTTTTACTGGGTGCGGAATGAACCATCCAGAGGACATCTGACTTTGCCTAGAGTGCGTAAAGTAAGATGTTGTCATTAAATAGCATTCCCAAAATTCTACAGTCCCCTACAGGCACACTGTCCACACACACAGGTCAGAGAAGATACTTTAAGAGCCTGTACATTATAAAAGGTGATAATTTTGCTCTCCTGCCTCATGAAATCAAATTTCACCTGTTTAAGATGGGCATTAAAATAGGCACCACGCAAGCCCAGAAGATAGGGAGGAAGGATCATGGAAGTGTAGAGGACAGCTGCCTATCTCTGCAACACTACATGATTGAGTGAACACATTCGACACGTTCTAGATTAGATCAGGCTGCAAACGAGGCTCTTTTGTGAGTTTGATATCAGCATCATTTTTTTTTATTTTATTTTTTTTTTTTTTAAGACAAGACAGGCAATCAGGGACCATCACCAGAAAGCAGAGTTTTTTCAGAATGAAAAAGGGATTCAAAAATAAACATTAAAACCACAGAAAAAGCTTGTTTAAACTTAAAATAAAAAAAAACTATAAGGAACCGCAACAACCAAACAGAAAAAGAGGGGGTGGACATAAGGTTTCCAAAAGGATTGACAATAGGGATGTAAACATATATAAAACATTATTAATTGATGATAGAAAAACAGCACGGCTTTATTTTTCCTAAGTACAACTCCATATTATTAACAATAAACAGAATGCTTGATGTGTATATTTAAATACCCATTTAGTCTAAACACCATTTAGCGCAATTCCCCTTTTAAAAGGTTCTGTTTTGGCAGCTCAAGGAAAAACACAAGACAAAAGGATTGCTTTATAATGAAAAATCAATTTCACGGTCATCTTAAAAACAGTTTACAGGAGCAGATCTGAGAAAAGTTAGCCTGGCTCGGTGAAAAGCAAATGCATACATTGATAGATACAATGATAAATAAACTTTCAATAAAGCTGAACTCCAGGCACAACATTTCCAATGATTTCTGCAATTTGCGGCACATAACCTTTGTGGAGAGTCGAGCTGTTGAGGGGGCCCAGTAGTACTATTGGCTGGAGCAGTGTGTTTCCCTACATTTTTAACATGGTGGAACGGCTTAAATAACTTTCAGGTCCACAGCGAACCCCTGGTTTAATTACTATATCCACAGATCACAGTATATACATTAGGATAAAAGTAGTGAAGGATTATACCCCCTGTCCTTCTGTTTTTTTGGTCCTGTTCCAAAGATTTATTTCCACTTCCTGTCCCAGTGACACAAGAGGGGAAATAAAAACTCCGTCAATGGAATAGGTGTCCACACTAGAAAAATTCATCCTGCTTTTTGTTCTGGTGAACAGTGTAGAATTTAGGATATCTCACTTTCTTTCCCAGTGACAATTATCACCAGGACAAAGAGAGGGTAAACCTAAGGGGCAACATGGACGGCAGGAAACACCTGACAAGGGTCTAACATCCACCTACTGTATCCAAAACTTTTGTACACTGATGCCACTTACACGAGGATGACATTTATGGAGCTTTATTTCTACATATTTAACATTTGATTTCAATTATGCAGGTATTGGTAGCTTAAGAGAAATTCCAACTTCTGCTGTAGAGTAAGAATATACAGGACATGGATTCAGAAATAAGCTAGATAAGGTAGATCTTATAATAGAAACCCCAAAAAAATTATCTAGTGTCAAAAATATTAAACAAGAATATTCATGAATTATTACTGGGAAACTAACTACATAAAGCAGGCTATATATAAAGTATGGTAAATAACAGGAAGAAAGTGTGATGCCCATGGTCTATTCATTTTTTAATCTTCTAATATAATATTACAGCTGCAGTGCGATTGATTGTTTATTATGTTTTTTGAAATGCAATCAGATTTGTAGCAACAACCTTTGTTTTCACCTTGGTTTGTCACAACAGAGCAACAGGAACATCATGCTGCCATGCATTGTGGCAATAAATGTTAACGCCTACTATTTAATATACCTTACCACAATGTAAAAGTGTGAATATGTCCCCCTTTCCTTTGCTATACAAGTCTGCGTGGACATTTGTATTGAGGGTGTGTCAGGTACTCAGCTCTGCCAACAATAGACACTGCATTGTGAGGGCTATAGGCAAAATATTTGAAAAATAACTACCTTTGAAAAAAAAAAACAAACAAACATATTTCAAGGCATTTCCTAGCAAATCATAAACGAGTCACATGACGGTATAGGACTATAAAGAGATTAATAGACAGATAATGTGAATTTAGCTTTATTTCAAAATACCACCAAAAATCTAATCAAATGCTTTACCTGGCAAGGGATTTGTATAAGGAACCGTCTGTTTTGTGGCAGTGAGAGGAGCAGGCAGACCTTTAATGTCACTTTTCCTACCCACAAGACAATAAATCAGCAATATCACCTCTGTTCAGAGAGCATGAAAAAGAGCCTAGGAAAATACTTGGCCATTGCCTTCCCATGATGTTGGCTCTGCAATGAAGTTGAACCAGAATTTATCCCAATGATTTTCTTGGTTGTGCAGTCTGGCAGGAATGTGTACACCTCAAGAGAGACTGGAAGAATTAAAATCCTTTTCCAGGTAAAAATGCCAATATTAAATAATAGTTTCACTAGATCCCTACAATGCAGTATAAGAAAGTCAAAAAACATGGACAGTTTTGGCACAGTTTTTCATATGGAATCTGCCTGCACGTTTTTGCAAGACAAGTGTGCTGTGGAAGAGATTAACATCATCATCTTCCTAAACAATTGGGTCCTCTACTGGTCAAGTTATTTCATTATGAAAAAGTGTGCCAAATTCCAAATCAAAATCAAGAAAACAAAATGCATTTATCTAAATTTTAAAATACAAAACAACCAAGAAATGAGAATTTGCAGCCTGTATGATTGGCAATCAAGAATTGAAGAGAGAAAAATATATTACGGTGTCCAAGCATAGGAGATTCAAAAAAGGTCCCCATTTTATAGTAGCGTGTGGCAGGATGCACTTGCCAGTAAGAATTTACCGATGCCAGGGAGAAAGTGCAACTTCACCCCAGACACCACTGGTGATTTTTCAGCAAGCTATTGTTGTCACTAAGCTCTGTGGCTATTGTCCACTAGCAGAGAACAAATATAGGTTTTAGTTCTCACTAGTAGATTTTCCTTAAAGCAGTACAATACATGTATAATCCCTGCTTTAAAAATCTCCCAATGTTGTTAGGTGTGAAAAGTTAGTTGGAAAAAAATATTATCTTACCACCATCTTCTGCATTGCTTTGTGTGACGCAAGTGCCTTCTGGGGCAATTCCTGGTGACAATCATTAGGGAAGACACTCCACTGCATTTAAGAGTGTCACCCAAGGAGATTTCAGATGCTCTATATTTTCCAGGAATCTCACAAAGAAATAGAACCTCAAATTTTTATACCAGGTACTGTTTCACTTCAAGGTCCATTTCAAAAGGACACTTTTAATAAAAGTGAACAGGTTAAAAATATTTGCCAGCAAGATGACTGCCTGGCATTTTTTACTATTTTTTCGGAAACGTTTGTTAAGAAATTGTCTCCTGGATTATACTAGAAAAAATGTATTCATTATAAAAGGCATTCCAACACATCACAAGTACAGTTTTGCAGTCCATTCGTTTTCAACAGGCTAATGCAATCCAGTGTGTTATAAACCAGCTCTTCTCTAGGTCTTCCCACAATACATTACGTATCCAGCTTATCTCTGCCTATCCAGACTTTTCTTTTCAAGACAAGCTTTGTGGGGCCCACCATCTACTAACTAAATTAGGGGCATATCAGGCATTTTTTCAATTACCTGTACATACAGACATGGGTAGATAGCAACAAGTATTTATTACTTTACACAGAGACCACAGTAGTCCCTTTGACAACACTTTTGTGTACTTTCCTTTCCAAATGGATGGAGCCATTTTGGTTAACCCATCATCCAGGACCTGAGCCATTACTTTGTGTACAGGAGAATTCTTTGACATTTTTGGCAGGGAAACACAGAACCTATCCACAGCCCTGCTTATATTCCTCATTTAACCACTTCTCAAAACTCACATTTAACTAAAGCCAGTGCAGAATTGTGCAAGTGAAAATCTGCAGTGTGTTAATGAGTTCCATTCTAGGAAGTGGTACAGCTGTGTGTTTACTGGACCTGTAATTACAAGTCACTATGGGATCTGTACAGTAGTACAGCTCATTATAATCAAGAAGGGTAAGCCGAATTACAGTGTGGTGTTGTCATTGACACTTTGACTGAAACTTGGGCCTCGGTCAAACATGCAATACTTTACTGAAATGGAATTCAGACAATTTCAAAATAAAACCAGGTATACTTATGAAATGTTTCGAAAATGTAATAACCGTGCCGCCAACAGGAACCTGGCTACTGCAACCAACCCGACAAATGACAGCACTGATTGGACCAGTTGCCATGGACAACACACAAAAAAAATAAACCTTAGGTTAGGTGAATTAAACTGTGAAACATAACATCCGCTAAAATCATTTTGGATCTCTTAAAATGAGTATAAGTATATATAGTATATAAAGTATATAAAGCAATCTAAACACGGGTTGCAACATTTTGCAGGAATTAAAAGTTCTGTTCACCCAAAAGTAACTTTTTTGACAATTTATGTCCTTGCCTGTCCACTATTTATTACAATTTATTGTGTGTTTTGCTAGAATCGCTTAAAATAATTTTAAAAATTATGCTTCCTGCGCTCACACTAGTGTTCTGAATTGGCAGAGCAGTGTAACAGCCCCATCCCTCAGCACATGTCCTCACACAGGTTTGTAATGCAAAGAAGGGGAAAGGTTGTGTCTAACAAGATACATTATGTGATAGCGTACACTAGGTCAGCAAAGTCATCACTAAACACAACACTAGAGGTAAATGAATAATGGCTGAGGTTATTAGTACCAAAGTCTACCTGCATGCCTATCTATTTCTGTGCTGTAATTTTGTTAGGACTCTAAATTGAGATTTCCCTGCAATTGTTAATCATTCTATTCCAGTCAATCTTGATCATCAATATGTCCCTGCCTTCATTGAGTTGGCCCCACACTTTAAGCTGCATTTTCCTCAATATAGAATGTTTTAAATTTTAAAAAGATTTAAAAAAAAAAAAAAGGCTTTTTTACTGTAATTTTAGTAATCGTGTAATGTTACCTTTAGGTAATTTTTTATGTCACTTTCATCTTTCACAATTCTGTCCATATTTTTATTAAGCTAATAAATGTTAAGATTTGTAGAGTAGCCACCAGGGGACTCAGCCTCCGAGTATGGATAGTAACTCTGTCTTTTTCAAAGTATGTTTAAATATCAATCAATCAGGAAGTTTGGTGACTTGAATTAAAAGAAACACTGACTACCGCTTCTATAAAAAATATTTATATATTTAACCTGTAAAACACAGCTTTTCTTTTATCCTTATCCTTTCTGCATTGTTGCCTAAATATTACTTTTTTAAACCTGTAAAGGATTCATACCTTATTTTAAAATCTCTTCTATGCGGTCTTGTGATGCACGCAGTCTTTCTTAATCTCCAGTGTTGAACAGCAATCTCTGGATAACTCTCACATGTTGCAGCAGTGTAATGTGCAAATGTCCTGCTATGTATTATACTGTAATCCCGGGCATTGGGCCCAGGAGGGATGTGTCCATAATGTGCACAGTATGCCCATGAGGGGTGTATCATATCTAACCCAAAAGTGCATATAAAAAAGAACATGATTTCTTTGTGAACATAGAAGTTGCCTAGTTTTCAGAGGTGGCTGTGTGACAGCCAATACAAGAATAATACAAGACTTTGGGTGGGGGTTTCAATATTTCTAAAATGCAGAAGCCATTATAATAACTGAATAATATGATATATATTAAATTGATAGCATTGTCAGTAAATTATAATGAAAACAGAAGCAATTTGCTGTAAGCTGTCTAAATATATCATAAAGTAATAATAAAACCTTAACTTATGATTGGATGCCATAGTTTTACCTTATCAATGCAGCAATTATATAATGAAACCAGGTTAAAAAAGTTAACATTCAAGGTTTTGATTGCATTTTTATAAAATATATTACCTTTTTTTTAGCAATAGCTAATATACTAATATGGCCAACACACCTTTTTCCTGGTGTCCCTTGCACTTACATTTGTGCTTGGCAAATCCAGGAGTAAACGCCTACATGTAAGCAAACATCAAAAAAACAAATACAGAAGTTATTCTTGAAAACAAGAACATGGACATGTCACATCTGTCCCTATTGTACAATAATGGTCAGCTGGAATCAAAACACTGCACAAAAAAAATTGTTGAATGTTGAGGGCAAAAGGTGAACTTACCAATGCAGGTTCTGCCATCAGAGTGAAGAGCATATTTCTGGTGGCAACCACACACGGGGCCTGTGTCTGTGTCATCGCAGGTGTGCTGACAGCCCCCATTTCCATAATTACAGGTTACTAGGTAAGGCCAAAAAACACATATGCAAAAACAAATGGAAACGTTAATTACAAATTAAAAAAAAAAAAAAACACAGCATGAAAGAGCTATACTGGCAGATATAGACAAACAAGATAGAAGTAATATTTAGGCATTATGAAAAGGACCCAGGCTTTAAGGCATCTTAAGAATTTTTGCATAAGGAAAACACCTCTGAGATGATATACCAGGTTTAAACATGTAACCATAATGAAGATGTCTGATGTATTTTTTGTTTTATAAGATAGAGAATAAAACAGGAGGTGCTGGAACACTCAAATCTCACAAGTTGACAAACAGAGCTGAGAAATTTAAAATTGGTCTCTGCTGTCGTATCCAACCAAAAACCAAAAAACCACCACCAAGTGACTTCTTCATACTTCCGGTTACCTATAAAGCAGCCTAACAAAAGGACATATGGGGGTTTTACTTTCGGAAGATGTTCTTTCCCCCCTACCCGAGACAAATAACTGTACCACCAAACAAGAAAAACATATAGGGATTTTTGATAAAAGTCAGGAGATCATAAACATTAGCTAATTTGTGCAGCATTATCAACAAGAACAACTGGCTGAGGAACACATCTTCCATGTTTGACTTGGGCAGCACAGTGGCTCAGTGGTTAGCGCTTTGGCTCTTGCAGCGCTAGGTCCCAGGTTCGAATCTCGGTCAGAACACTATGTGCATGGCAGTTTGCAAGTTCTCCCTGTGTTTGTGTGGGTTTCCTCCAAGTACTCCAGTTTCCTCCCACACTCCCAACAACATGCAGTAAGGTTAATTGGCTTGGCTCCCCCAATATTGACCTTGGGCTGCGGTAATAGCATGACTATGATAGGGACATTAGATTGTGAGGGACAGCTAGTGACATGACTATGGACTTTGTACAGTGATGTGTAATATGTAAGCACCATATAAATACTGTGTATTAATTCAGCTTTACTTCTAAACAGAAGCACCTAAGGAAAGGGTATTTATAACAAAGTGAATCAATACCAAAGCCGGCATTTTTCCTTGATCCTGCAAAGTGCCTGGCAGAGGTGGGACAACTACTGTGTATTAAGTTTGGCTTAATGTATTATTGATACACTGAATACCAATACATGCTAAGTGGGCCCTATTTGGCACTCATACATCTTGAATATATTTAATTGGACCTCCCTTCCTCCCAAGCATGAGAAGAAGTTCAGCAAAGAAAGTTTCCAACATCAAAGCTGCCTAGATCTTTCAGTATACAAATAGCTTCTGTCTGTATAGTAAATCACCGATTCATTAAAGTGACTCGGCAACTGGAGTAAAGTTGCCCAGGAAACCTGTACTAGTACTAAAAGACTAAATACTTCCTCCTTCTATCCCTGTACTTCTGACCACCTCTCTAGGAGAAATCATCCACTGAACTTCCAGAAATGTTCAGTGTCTAGAAGTGTCAATCTTCCCCACAAATCTTACTGGTTCCTAATGGCAAAATTCACATCACTAGAGGCCATAGTAATGACATGGAGGTCTGAGGGAGAAAAAATGATGGCTTCCAAGAAAATCAACACTACCTTTGAGACAGTTTTCCAGCAGATTTAGAGATGAAACACAGTGATCATCCCAAATTCTTTCTGGGCAACCATATTTTTTTTTTCACCTTAGCGGGCTGTGTAAATTTGCAGACAACACATAGATATGCACCCAAATATAAATCGGCAACATTGGCCAAAGACCATATTAAGTTCATAAGCATTGTAAAGGGAACCTGTAGTGGGAATATATTCCAAAAACTGTAAAAAGGAAAAACTGCTTGTACCCAAATTTTTCCAGTGCTCCAGTGAGTTCCAAAACTACACATACTTGTGCTATGTCACAGTACATTTATTCAGTTTAATTAGTTTATCAGTTTATGCTTTTCTTTTTAGGCAATAAAAATATTGTCTGATCTAATTCATAAGCTTGATATCAAAGGCTGAGGATATCAGAGGTAAGATCAGTAATTTACTACACACCCAGGGTTTCGTGCATACCTTTCATAAGCAAATCTGGATCAGTATCTTAGATAGGAAGTTTAAATAAAAATGCAGGTCATTAAGATGAACAGGGAGAGGTTGAAACCAGAAGCGGCATGCGAAGGATACCTCAACCATGCAAAACATTGTGGCAAATAAGGATAATACTACAGGTTTTAGGTTTAATTTTTTTTCAACTGTTTGTTATGACCTAATTAAAATTATAATTTTTAATTAGGTAATTATGAATTAAAATAATCCAGCCTGGACTAGTAAAAAAAACCACAGCTTTTAATGACATTGCCTTAGGGATAAAAAACACTAATTATTTAGACTTTACATACATTGTCTTCAAGGTGAACTCCAGTCAGATCAATTAGTAGATGAGCCAATTGAATATCTAATTGCAAACTTCTCTCATTTAGTACAGGAATTTTTAAAATACAGTAGAACTTTGGTTATCCTGCACCCATGGTGAATGGACAATTTTTTATTGGAAGTGTAGTTTCCAGTTAACAGAGGTTACTCTCAAACTGAGGTTTCTCAGCCATACAGCATTAGACTTGAATGAAGAGACTTGTCCGCATTCACCTCTAGTGCTGAATGGCTGAGAAAAGGGAAACCCTGATGTCGCTTGAGACGTCATCAGGGTTTCCCTTTTCTCAGCCAATCACGGAGCGAAGCAATCAGCAGAGTTCTGCTTTGCTCTCCTGAGTGCTCCCGCAGCCCTAGCGGAGCTGTGGTATGTGTTCTAGGGCTGCAGAGCAATCAAGAAAGTGGAGCTGTCGGGTGCCAGTTATCTGAGTTTTTCGGTTATCCGAGTTCCGGATAACCGGGGTTCTACTCCAAATATAAAAATTAAAGCAGGACTCTCAAATATTTTTTTCATGTTAAGTGATGTTTACCACTTCTAGGTATTGAAATAAATGAGCAAGTATGTTAGGTTCATAGAGCTGGCAACTGGTGTATATAACCTACGATGTGAAAGAGTCAAGAGAATCTCCTAAATTGGGCAGGGTCCTCTCCTCCTCCTGTGTCATTGTTACTCTCTCATTTGCAAACCCTATCAAAATGGCCTCCTATTGGCCATTCTAAGCATTCAAGGGCTGCTAAACATTAAACATGCAGCATTTTTTTCACACCCAAGGTAGTCCTGAACCAGAAGCCCATCCTTTACTGTGACATGTGAAATGTTATTGAATTCCAGTTTAAAGAAGACCTAATGTCAATTGATTGGCACAAAATACCATGTACATGTAGGGGCCTACACAGCAGATCCCTTTTACCACACACCATCCTAGCTTGTTTATTAGATTGTTTAGTTTAGGACACTTACAACATGTATCACACATACTACTCTAACTAAAAGCCATAAAAGTTTCCAAAAGAAAAAGGATACCATTCAACAAATAGGATAAGGATGATGTGCAATTTCAAAATTAACCATATTATATTTGTAGTAGGATTATTTTCACCACTGGTGTCACTGTGATTGTGTTATAGCCATGATAGCATAAAGTTTGCCAGATGTTTCAAGGCATTACTTTCTTGTTTAGGGTTGAGTTTGCAGGAAAAGTCTTGGGTTATTAGATGACAATTATCTTTCCAGGTTAGAAAGAATTTTTCAGGTGTGATAAAAAGTGATCAAATCTGCAGTTTTTGGTGTTATAATCGCGGACATTAAAAATATCCATTAAACAGTCAAGTTTTTGAAGCTGTTGAAACCCAAAGTTAAAAAAATTAAACGTCATCAAATGTAGACGTTTGACAGCAACATTTAAAATGAATAAGAAACTCTTCCCACAAAGAACCCCCAGCACGTTGGAAAATGTCTTTGCCAATTTCTGAATAAATCTTTTATCCGAGATCACCACACGAAAAGAAAAAAAACAAATTGGACATTTGAATATTACTAGATGTATCACTACAGGTCATATTGGGTGAGATGTCTACCTGTTTATGGCTACCCAAACTTTAAAGCTTAATAAACAAAATCTGCAACTACCTACATGTACAGTCCCTCTGGTTCTTGGCAAGTTCAAAGCCTGGACGACACTCGCAAGCTACTCCCACTTTTGGTGTCTCACGGCAGATATGGGCACAGCCATGGTCTTTGTTCATGCAGTTCATGCCTTCTGTAAAGAAACAAAGAAACATCATTGTGGAGAAAAATAACCAACTTAGGCCACTTATGTTAACTAAAACATAAATGTAGTATTGGAGCATTTACAAATTTTTACAAACCTGTACATGAATCACAAATATCAAATCATACAAAAAAAAAAAAAAAAAAAAAAGCGATAACGCGACAATTTAATTAGGCTGAATCGAACAATAAATAACTAGAGGGGCGTTAGGCCGGACTGGAATACGGGCTAGGCCGTATCCGGCGTAAAGGCTGGAGTTTGCCTACCTCTGCTGTAGGACATAGACTTGCACAGAAACATGAAGATGAAATGTCATCAGATCTAAAATAAGGTAAAGAAAGGTTTTCTTTTAAAATTTATTAAGCATGTTGGGGTGGGATGGAGGGAGAAACCAGGGAAGTCAAAAGGTTAGCAAATTTCAGTTTAAACTTTCCAGCATCTACTATTAACAGTAAAGCAATCCGGTACACTCAGTCTCTTCTCCTGACCCCTGAAATGGTTTATATAGAAGTTTTAAACTGTACAAATAAACAAAAACTATAAGAAAACTCAACAGCGTCCCAGATAAACTAAAGATTCGGCAGGGAATTTAGAGCATAGCGTGAAGCCTCAGCAATATCAGCCCGAGCCCCTTGGATCACTGGAGATGTCACAAAAAAGATGGAGCGGGTCACATGTCCCTAAACAAACAAATGAAAGTCCGCTCTGCAGGGACATGTGTTTTCAATTTCAAAATGAAACGGGCCGGGTCAATGGACAATACCCCCTGCAGATGAGATTGTGGTCTTAACCACGTGGGATAGTCCCCGCTCTGTGCACACATCTGTCATGACACCTCAGAGCTGGGCCTATCTGGATGCTAAGGAACATACATGTGCGTCAGCATATACAACTTTATCTAGTCAGCACCAGGATAGAGATGATTTGTGGGGCTTGGAGGCCGAGGGGGAGGCTAGAACACTTTATAACTGCCAAGCCACAAACACCCGCATCCCTCCCCACCTCCGCTATTAAGGCAAACACTTCCAACACAAGCTACATGGTCAAAACAAACAGTATATGGGAAAGCGATTATCTTTATTCCCTGCATGTACAGCTATCCATCCCAATTTAACTCTTGTGTGACCGCAAACCAACAGGTCTAAGTCAGATCAAATTAAGCCTATATTTATTTAGCCCAAAACTGATCTACATTTTGATTTTACCATTACATTCAATTGAAATATTGATTTATAACACAAAAAGGGTCTTTGATTTCAATACAATAGTTAATAAAAAAAAAAATTACACCATGTCCAAAATAATTACAATGACATTCTGTGCAAATTACAACTCTAAATATGATTATAAATGGAAAGGTTTTGACTGTTTGATCCCTTCATCCAAGTTTTTTTTTCTAGGTGTTCTTGCATTTTAGGAGGATTGGTTGGTTTCAAAATGTAATAAAATATCCTGATTGTTTCCATAAAGGATTGGGTCAAACATACACAGTTTCAGTGCAGTTGGTCAGATATAAAAGCCAAGGACCTGGAACTGTACTGGGAGACTGGGGTCAGCTGGCAAACACCATTGTCATATAGTCCTAACTTCCCAATATCCCATGAAGTGGCCAAGGGATCATTTGGTAAATACAAAGGCAGGAGTAATATAATGTAGCCAAACATTTCTATCTTAAGATATCATTTGGACAGAGTTCTGTTAAGCCCTGGCCTTGCAAAAACCCAATAATCACAAAGTAAAGAACATTACAAGACAGCCACAATAAAACATGCATAATGCGATCCAAAGTCAAGTTATACTCCTAGAAAAATAAATTGCCATTTTCTTCCAAATAACTGTATTTCCTGAATGTTCCGTACCAGGAATCTCAACTACAATTCAGTGCCAAGGAAAGAGTCAAGATGTAATAACGTGAAATCTTGATGAAAATTTAGGGAAATATAACAACATTAAAATACAAAGTACTATTCTATTTAAAAAAAAAAATCTGTACCTACTGTAATATTTCACATATTAATCTAGACAGCAAACAATACTCGATTTGCTCCAACGTTCCATGTGCTACTCCAGGCTTTTATCTGATGGATCTACGTTTATTACATGATATGTTCTATAGGGTTAAAGCAGCAATCTTATACCTGTCAAATTTAATAGAGGTCACATATTCAAACAAATAGGCCTTCGTATGTTTGGTTTAAATTTAAACATTAAGCAAAAACCCATATTAGGTTTTCATGATTTTTGAAATCACACATTTTGTATAATAAGTGATACAAAATCTATTCAAAGTTAAGAAAACCTCCTGGTGACAACTGTCTAAATTGAACATGTATCCCCAATGAAAGATTTGCCCTATTTTGCAGTCCTGGTATGAAATTCTAAACTTTGAAGTCTACCTCACATTTTGTCCCCAGACCAAATAAACTTAAAAAGTATGAAATGCATAAATTTCCTGCTATGTACCGTGTATGCAAATGTGGCGTCCATCCAGAACTGTAATTACATGGCAACCAAATGGTGCTGCCATAGTGAGGTGGGTGACGGGTACCTTTTATGGGATAGGCTTGTAAATACAGCTTGTATATACTGTTATTGCTCTTTAGTATGTGTTTTATGCATTTTAATTTATGGTGAAACTGAAGCACCTTCAGTAAACATAGGTACGACATTTAGGTTCTGGAAAGATGGTCCTGAGTGAGTTTAACCCAAACCGCTAATGGTAAAAACCAAAACTTCCCAACCTGGAAGTTGGCACTGGGTATTGCTGTGACAAAGATTTATAGATCCTATACACCTTTTCCTGCAGCTTCTTCCTTGATGGCAGCAGATAGTGGCCCTTCCTCGAGAACTTTGCCATTCTGGTGTGACACTTCAGTCAAGGAGTACTGTGAGCACTTATCCATGAATGTGAAAGTGGGCTGTATGATGCAGGCTGTCATTTACCCTTAAAGGCTATAGTAATCGGTTTTTAAAGTTTGTAAAGGGGCTAATATTCATTATCACAAAAAACAAAAAAAAAGATAAATTCTTTCAAATGTAAGAGCATTGTGACTGTGGGAAGTGATCAGGTGTCAGAAGCGTTCACACACAGAACGAAAGACCTAAAATAAGAGTAAAATAATTCTAACTTGAAAAATTGCCTAAAACTCCAAAAACAAAAAGTGGGAAGCGGGTGGAAAAATACTAGTAGGGAGCAGATATTTTTACTAGAAAAACAGTTTTGCGTCTATTGACTGTTGTCCCTTTCACCTGTTGTAAGGAACTTGTCCTCCTTTGTTTTGAGCTCCTGGATCCAGCTGAGCCTTGTAAAGCCATAACACCAAGCCTGAGCTCTCCAAGGCAAAGTTCACGGGTGCATGAACCAGGGAACAGACAACATTTGTGCTTCAGGAAAAGATTTTTTCTCTCTTCAGCAACAAAGCCAGATTGTGCTACGGTAAAGACACGGTTCCTATAGCAACACCATCAATAACATTTTCTGCATCACTTTGCTACAAGCTCACCATCAATGTGAAAAAGGAAAAACAATTATCTCGTCGGCAAAAGAAAAGCCAGTTTAGTCTCATCAATAGAAAATTATATAAAAAGTGGGTGAAAAAGGAAACCTTTTTGTAGGAACTTTTCCCCCCTCCTCCTTTCTTAATGTCTCTAGAGCAGCTTTTAGTTGGCAAAACAAACAATTCACGTGGATGAAAGGGTCTAGCCGGGCAGCACAAATAGAATGAGTTTGAATGACTATCTGATGCAATGTTCTTAGGACATCAAAAGAAGTTTAACAAATGTGTCAAGCACAAATCTGTCACTTTAGGGGCATTCAAGGGCCTGGACTTCACCTGCTCCTTCACACTAAAGAAGTTCCTAGGTATAAAAATGGAACATCAGAACTGTAGAGATAAAACTTATTAAACTATAAAACTCTAGTAACAAACTTCCCCTCATTCAGTCCCAGTCATCACATGTAATGACTTGTAATCTGCAACATATTTTGTACTTGGTTTGGATACACTAACTTAATATATATTAAAAATAATGTGAATGCAAAATGCAGCTTGGTATTTCTTCAAAAAAGTTGAATTTGAAAACACATTTGTAAGGTCATGCTATAAACATGTACGGTCTATTTTTAGCAAGATTGTTTTTTGTACCTACTTAAGAATAATAAAGTGGTCCTACCTATTTTTCTATAGTGCACAGTTTTGTGAGTGCAGGTCACGAAGTAATCAGATAAAGGAGCTACTTTAGCCATTCAGTTAACATTGAACATTAACAACACAGCTCATGGCAAAAAGATCTGGATTTTTACACTGCTGTCATGGATGACAAAAATAGGTTTGGCTCAAACCATTTAGGTGCCAGGGCCCATGAAGACACCCTAAAAAGTTAGTCACAAGATGAGTTAAATATTTTTTAACGTTACATTGGTGGCAATTCTTTGCCTTTATTTAAGCTTTAACTCTGAGGAGATACAGGTAAATTATGAACAAGAAAGGCCAGCAACTGTGTGTCCATTATGGAGGAAAGAAAAACAGCACCAAGATATTTTTATCACAGAGAAAAAAAAAATATGGAGTGGAAACTAAACATTAAAAAACCTAAATCAGCAATTATGTCTTTGAAAAATAACTTCTATGTGTGAGTGAGGGGCCGTTTATTTGAAATGTAAGTACATATTTCATTTTTACAGGGACCGGGCTGACAGGAACAGCTGGAGTCAGGTTCAGGAAGGAATACCCAGACAGCGGCCCATGTTCAGGCCGCACAGCTATGCTAGTGAATCAATGCCAAGATCATTTCAAGGGATGCTTTGCACCAAAGACTGACAACCCTTATTCTCATAGGAGGACATATAATACAGTGGTAAATATTCAATACTTATTGCTACCTATACCAGACCACTCATACATCATCTAGAAAATTTAGAAAAAATCATGAAACCCCTAATAAAAAAATTTGCAAACAGCTGCCAGCTCTTGATACTAGAATTGTCATAAAACGGTACTGGATTCTGAAGATCTATCTTCCCCAAGAAATAAATCCATTACCTAGTGGAACCATCAAAAAAGCCACACCATTGGTCAATAAATGGTTTACCTCTGTAATGGGCCAATAGTGATGTTTGAAAGGGGGGGAAGTACATGTCTAGCCTTTAAGCAGTTAATCTCAATTAACAAATTCGAGATAACTACTATTACTGGATATACAGGACAGCTCACTTCATTTTGAAGAATTACAGCAAGAACATTGACCATTACTACACTACTAAAGCCAAGTAGACGCTAGATTACCATTCATGAATCTTTTGTGATAAACTTCCAGTGGTGGAAGAATGAATGAGTACTCTTCACACAGCACTGTTCAATTAAACTGAGGGAACAGGGGTGCATGAGCAGGGGTACCTCACCCTGTCCATTCCCATAGGTGATAGCAGATGTTCCAAGTCGTTTGCCTAATGATCAGCCTTGGCAGATCGCTAAATGACTTCGGGGGTCATCTGTATGCATGCTATATTTGTTGCCGGGACCATCACAATTGGCCAACCAACAGTTTTTTTTAATAATTTGTACATAAAAACCCAACACTTACAGACCACAAAGAATTAAACACCCTACTAATAAGTAAAAAAGGCATTAGACTTTTAAATAATAAAAAAAAACTCAAAAAGAGTACCTAGAATTGCAGTTTCTTTTATGACAATATCAATTGAAATGTCTTGGCCTATGTAACTATTTACTTTTAACAACCAGGGGGAAAAAGAACACTGTAGAAAGATGCTGTTTATTATTGAGAATCTGCCAGTTGTTCATCTACAGAGAATTGCACAAGATACTAAAATTAGGGACAATTTGTTTGAAAAAGTAGAACAGTCAGAAAGCATGGCTGCTCTCATTGAAAGCATCTGGAGGGAAAAAAAAAAAAAAAAAGTGTCCTTACACTGGCCAGCCACAGCTTTCAAGTTTGACCTAAAAGAAGCCTTTGTAGCAATAAGCAATAATTCACCCTTTATGTTAGTTGAAGCCTGGACTCCTTTCAAGGAAAGGCTGCCAATTCCACAGAATTTATTCATAGAGGTTTCGGAGTGTGGATGTCCGAGCTCAATTGTATGGAGGCTCTGGGCTTGCAAGCCATGTGGCTTCAAAGTATTTTAGAAAAGAGGCCAATACCAAACAGCGACTCTATGGAACAAGCAAACTTGGTAATGAACTGCTAATGGTATCCACTTCCTTAAAGTGAACCTAGCATCAAATATATTTTTCATCTTAGCAGGCTAAGTACAGTAATTTGGAAGTTTAACACTTTCAGTTATTAATTAAATCTTACAGTGATCACAGTACTGACAATGCCTTTGTTTTTTGTTTTTTCTATATAAAAGGCTGAAGCCATTTGCTTCAGGTATCATCCTGGGTCAGGAGCTACTTCCATGTTTAAGATACTGGCTCAGACATCAAAACCCTGTCTGACAGGTAAAGCCTGGCGGCAGTCTTCGTTCTCATCACTAGAAGACAGGAAAGTAAGGAAATGCATCCATCAGCATGCAGCAGACTGAACATAGGCAAAGTCACCTGACTGAAGATTAGATGACAAGTTCACCTTAAAGTCGAACTAAATTCATTGGTGGGCAGTAACCTTCTACCATAATCGGCAAGTATATAAAACATACTTGCTGAATACGACACATTTACCTGTGTGCTGCAATGATGGCTCCAGGACTCGTCTTAGCTGCATCTTCTGAAGGTGCCATCTTTGCCGTCTGTTTCACATTGGACTTCCATGAAGATGGCCACTGATGATATAACTCCTGGTATGTGTCTCAGCTCACTGGCTGTGTGTGTGGTGCCACTGCAGGAGCCAGGGATTTATTTTTTGAAACAAAAAAAGCATATTTTTATGCTGACCCCAAACCAACAACCCCCACATTATTTATAGCTCAGTAGGAAAAATCAAGCACCCTTCAGCATGATAGTAATGCCCCACTGACTTAAATAGTAAGTACCGAGCTGTGCTCACTCCTATATTGTTACAGAGTTACACTGTTTCCAGGTATCCCTGGAATCCCTCCCATATTATGTAGAAGGGAAGGAGGTGTCTCTAGCTCTGTACTTGAGTGACACCCGGGAATAGGAAGAAAGCTATGTAAAGAAATAAAAACCAAATGAAAACAAATGCAGCCACCACATATGAATACTGCTAGTCTGAAATATACCGTATTACATATTGGTTTCTGAGAATATATACACTTCCACTAATATTAAAGGGGCACACAGAAGATGCTTTTGGCATATATATTATTTGGGACTTTCAGTTTTGATTAAAAAAAAAAAAAAAAAGATTTTATAATAAAAGATAGAAATAAATGTTACTTTAAGCAAAGATATCCATGAACACAACCAGCCCTGCCAAAACAAAGAACACCTGGACCGTATGATATTAATAAAACAAAAATTAATAAGAGAGATGACAGAATAGAATAACTACATAGGCAAATTCTGAAGCAAGTTAGCATAAGTGTGGTGCTCTAAGCTGAAAGTAGATGATTAACAACATCACAGCAGATTGCAGTTTGGACAGTATGGTAGACCACCTGTCAGCAGGAGATCCTGGCTGTCCCACCATAAATACTCCTCATGGCTATTTGGGGAAATAAAATAGAAAACATTCTGAAGCTTAGATTGTACTCGTCAGAAATCAAGGTATAAATCAAGCCTGGTGTCCGCATTAACATCAGGAACAGATTTTTTGCTGGAACATAAAATCATCAGCTTCCAGACAGCTTATTCCAAATATCTGAGCTGGGAAGTTTTACATAAGCTAGTTGAAAATCTCTAGGTTATGGCGACTATGAACAGAAAGCAACGTAGTCATAGTAAAGTGTGCAAGATAATAATGCAGAATGGTATTTTCCTTAGTGGTCCCTTCCTGGTAAGAGCAGCAGTGATTGCTTAAGCTGACCAAGGACAAAAAGTGCGGGTAGATGAAAAATGATCTGACCAGTAAAAAAGGTATTACAGGTTACACTTATGACTCCACCCTAAAAGCTTACATTTACCTGTCCATGGCCACTACATAAGGTCTATGGGGAACCACAAAGCCCGTGTTGAAATCTCTCCATGTGAATGGTCTATGCCAAGGTTGTCCACACTTTTTTGGCTTGCGAGTTACTTTTAAAATGACCAAGTCAAAATGATCTTCCAACAATAAAAACGTGGACTTCATAACTCCTGTGCGCGATAAGAGTTCATTTTGAAAGGCAGGTCTTCGTGATCTACCCACGTTGCCTTTGCGATCTACCTGTACATAGCGATCCACCTGTTTGGCACCCCTGGTCTATGCACAAGATTACAGGACTGGCTAAAGAAGTTTCCACACAATGTTGATCTACCCAGATCATAAACATGGGAGTACTGTATAAAATGTTCTCTGGCACAAAAAAAAGGTACAAAAGTAAAATGTCTTCATGTTATAAAAGCGGATGAGTGACGAAAAAAAAACTAAAGTTACAGATTCTCCCTAAATCCCACATCATAAAAAAAAAAAAACTAAAAAAAAAATATTCATATTATAAACAAAGAAATTAAAACTGCAACAAGAGCCAGTAATATAATGTAATAAAAGACCCAGAGAAGATTTTATTATGCTGCTCCTTATTTTACAGTCCCGTCACTGGCTGGGTGAAGAGACAAAACCTGTAAATGTAATCCAACTACAGCAGGAAAAACGAACGAAAAAAGAAAAAAAAACCCACTAGTAGGTTCATATATATATATCATCTGTCTATTTAGCCGTTTGTCTGGAGTTCAGCTAATATAATACAGCATCAAGATGCAACCTTTATTCTATAAGTGGTTCTGGGAAATGCAGTCAATAGTTCAGGCAAACCACAGTAACGCAAAAAAATATAAAATATTTAAGTTAAAGGGTTTTTGTTTTTTGTTTTTTTAGGGCACAAATCCTTCAGAAATATTTATTTAAAAAAGTAAAAGGTTAAACCAATATAGCCAAGCCAAAACACAGATAGGGGCTAGAAATTAAACCGTTGTGCTTTTATTTGAGGAAAGCAAGACAGATTGTGGGAAATTCATCAAAACTCTCTGCCAGGCTCCTGCCATTGGAAATCCTATTGAATTTAACCGCCACGCCATGTCATTTTTTCACCTCTTTGCATTTTAACAGAACTGGCAGAATAGGAGCCCAGAAAAGTTTTACGCTCAAATACATGGAGACCAGTTGAATATATTATCACTGATTATATAACAAGGATTGTAGGCAGCTCAGATAGGCTTGGAAGAACAGGGGAGTTTAAAGACTAAAGTCATTAAAAAGTGACGGTAATAGAGAAATAAACACCTTCGTTTCTTCAGTAGAAGAATTTTTACCATACTAGTGATCATGTATAGTAGGATTTTTCCAACTCAATCCCTCAAAAAGAATACGAGTATTTTACAACACTTTTTAACATCATTACAACATTAAAGGTCATATTTGATGAAGCCGCCCCTAAATGCAGGCAGTCTTGGATTACCTCCAGTCCATTCCAGTGCACCGGCACTCCAGTACAGCAGCATCCACAAGTGCCCTCACTACAGCAGACATATATGCCCAGGTTCTATTAAGTTGTAACTTGGTTTTTGGAACAGCTGAAGTTCCATCCAAAGAGGGAGTCTCTGTTTAGCCTAAAGCAGAGCCCATCTACTCGAAGTTCCTTTAGTGGTTGGCCAACAGGATGTACACAAAAGTTGGGACATTGCAGGCCATGGTGGGCAGCGAATGACAGCTAAATGTTTTGCAATAGACATTAACCTGACCAGTAAGCAGAAGGGTCCTTGGCATTTATTCTGCCATTGGAAGAGCCTTTTTCTTTTAGTATTTACATCTTTATGCTGCTAAACTTTAGTTAAAATGTATGGCACTTGAGTGATCATTTTTTCCTAAAGTAGAAAACAGTGGATCACATCTACATAGTATGGTAAAACTGCCATCAGGAATCCATATAAAAACAGGAGCACACCTGGGAGATAGGACAGACCAATGTAATCCCATGAGATGAACAAGAACCTTCATTAAATAATCACCAAGCTGCACATCTAAAAATATAAAAAAAATTACTTCCAGGACATGAACATTAAATTTTATATAAGACTGTAGTGACTAGGTTACACCAACTAATCTGCCAAGCGTACAGCTCCAGCATGTCTGTGGCAAGAAAAGGGACTTTGAGGGATAAACCACCAAACTGACAATGGTTCAAGTTCACTGTTTCCAAAGCAGTTCATTGATATCAAAACCTCCAAGACGATGTGTGTTTATGAAAACAGCACTAAGCACTTTTTTTTGATGATATAATAAACACAAATCCCTATACTAAAGGCAGATTTCCTGTTTTAAAAAAGAAAAGCATGTTAGTTTACACTAGGGATGCAGCCAAATGTATCTGAAAGTAAACAGGCAGAGCTCTTAGAAAAAAAAAAAAAAAAAAGTTATTTTCGCTGCAGTTTATAAATGGGTGCCATGTCCATGATTACATTTTCCATGGTCAAAGCAGATTGCACAGGCCATTTTCAGATGAAATGAGAATAATAATACACCATAATCTTTAGGGTATAACTAATTACGGTAACCAATCCCCAAAAAAATTTAATCAAAATTTCAAGCTAAAACCTAATTAAACAATTAATAATAAAGCGCTTAGAAACTGTCAGGTTTATTCAGCTCTTTGTGTCCCTTTTGGAGAAATTTCAACTTTTAAATTTCAACAAGTAGCGAGGTTAAATTCTTTATGTCAGAAGGACAGTGGAAGATTTCCCCTAAGCTTTGGTTCCTGGGACAATTTAGAATCTTTCCTTAAGTTCTCTCCTAGTGACTGACATTGGTCACCAGCACAAACAGGGAGTGCATTTACCCCCCCAAAAAAAAAAAAAAAAAAGACCCAAGAGCACAGACCTGCCAGATATTCCAAACGTACCCCTTTACTTTTAGCAGGTTTGAAGAATGCTACAAGCCTTTGAGACTCATTGGATTGATTAGTGGGGTCGATCTTGGAACCACAGGGTTAGAGACGTATATAGACATGTGTCACACAGATGTGTCTAGAATACCCAGAAATACAGGGCTTCCTATTCCTAGTACTAAAGGGTTACTATAATGAGTATTTTTAGTTTGAACACTTAATTGTCAAACAAAAGGAAGGTCACAGAGCAAGAACAAATCAACAAAAAGTCAACTATAACTGGTAAGTAAGATAATTATATTGTAGATCACCATATAAATATACAATTGGAATTTGAAAGTAAGCTTGTGTGAGACTTGGGAAACTGAACCTGAGCATATAATAAAAAGGAAAAAAATATATATATTTATATAGAATTCAGTTCACTTTCAGCGAATATGGCACATAAAAAATTTTATTATGCATATTGGTATCCCCTTTGCTTATAGGTCAGGCCTATTTCTAAGGCCATTTCTAAGACCCTTAAAGAAAAAAAAAACTGCACTTTACATCTGATGTTCAGTACAAACTTTTTTTTTGTTTTTTTTTCTCTATTCCTCAATCATTACTTTTCAACGGGCCCCCAGCACCCCCATCCTACGTCATTCTTCCACTATTGCAGCTGGTGAAAATACGTTGTTTTCCAGTTTGGGGAAGTATGTGACCTCCTCCAATGTAGTGCTCTGAACAATTTCTATGCTCAGACACTGTTACACAACATAAAGAATGACATCAGCACTTCCCCTTTTCCAATCAAAATTTTTGTAACCTTCGCAAAAGTTTTTGTAACCCGTGACAAACAATCAGAGGTTTTTGGAAAACAGTTTGACTGTAAATATTCAATTACATAGAATAAATTTTATTTCAACATTTCAGATGATCACAAAGAACAAGATGACGCATGGTAAATAATATCTTAAAAATTGGAGGGAGGGGGGGGGGGGGTGTAACATAACTGTTACAAAAAATACTGGCATCACATACACTAACAATTGAATAAAGCCTGAAGACCAATAGAGCCATTTTTTAAACGACTGCACCCACGGTCATCTGAAGGGGAGCAGACAAGCCTTAACTTTGCACTGGACTCATCCTGCCTTACTTGAGTCACCTAATACTATCAATATGCTGCATTCTTACACATTCTTTTGAACAAAATTGTTATTTTACGGGTTAACCATATAAGAAATTGAATAGAGACATAAACCATATTTTCAATCCATCCCCCTCATTATTTAGTTGGACCACCTTTAGCTTTGGTTATGGTATTAATCCACCATAATATTCTATATTCAAAGTCACTACAAGATCTTGTATTGATTATGGGACAGTCATACCACCTTAACATTTTCTCCAGCACAACCCAAACAATCTCAATTACCACCACTCTAACCCTATGTCTAAAAATAATGTCTCCTTTTTTACAGTTTGAGCTCTGTAAGTCATGATTTTGGAATATACCCGTTCCTTCAAGGAAGTATAAAAAAAATCTAGTGATGGAAAAACCTGATCATTTTGTATATTCAGGTAGCCTTTTGACTTAACCAACCCAAGATCATAACACCTCCATCACAGGCTTGGGCTTTTATGACCAAACAGTTATATGGCTGGTTAGTATCTGGTCCCTAGAGTTTGGGAAGAGAAAAAATAATCTATAAGTAAAACTTTATTTTTAGGTGTTCAATAGAGTCGATAGCTTTAGACCCCAGGTGAAGTTTTCACAGCTGTGTGTTTTCGCTGGAATGCTTTCCATTTGTCTTGATTCATTAGAGGAAATTCAAATTTAGGAACTGCCACCAGATGAGGGGTTTAAGGGGAACCTTCCAATATGGACACCTGTTCTGTTGTCAGGTGCCTAAGAGGGAAAAAAAACAATTTGTTTGTAAAGATTTTCTGTTGCATCACTGAAATGAGCATTTTCTACCCTATCCAGAAATAAAACATTTTGGCTATACATACACTTATTATTAATTATTATAAACATTGTTTTGCAAGTTCATAGTTGCAATACAAAAAGCCTCTATTTTGAAACCTAAACATCAATTTATAAAATATGTTTTAGATATATTACTACTATTTTTTAAAGGTCAAAATTAAAGACTAAATCCCAATAAACATATTCCAGTGTTAAAATTTTGAGTACAAAATAGAAAAAAAAAGGAAACAAAGAAGAAAAAGTTGTGTAAATTGTATAGAGGTAAAATTGGGAGTAAGTTGAAAACTTTCTTTAGAACTTTCCAAAGAAGCGAATGTTTCAACAAGATAAATGACATACAAGTCTTTGCTTGCGCTCTGATTGAAAATGTGAAAGACTTACTTAGTAATTACTTCCAGATACCATTTTATACCTTTGTTTCTCGTTTCACTTTTTTGTGTATCTCTCGGGGCTGAGTGGCTGTATTCTTCCAATGCTTACCAGCTTTGTTTAAGCACTTGACTGAATTGGGTCCTTAATTCTTTCAGCAATTGGGACTAATACGCGGTTGTATTGAAGTATGTTTGTATGTGCGCCAGGAGATGTGTTGAAAGATGCCTATTCTCTGAATGTAAAAGGTTCTTGTTCCGCTAATCAGCCAATAATGACACTTCCACCAACTCATTAAGTGAACAAGGCAACAAAGGGACCATTCTAGCCATGAGGCTTTTTTGGTGTACACAGCAACTCTCTGTTCTTTGCAACTCGTTTCTCTTTTAAAGGCAAACTTGGTGCACACCAGACAATGGGCGCCTTGCTTGAAAGTGCAGGCTTGCGGGTGCGTTTCACAGGAGAAGAGAAACTTCTTAGAAAATTTACAACAGTCTGTCAAACAAGATGAATGTTGCCCTTCTCCTGGGTATCAGTCTGCCCAGTGACCAGAAATGCCTTTTTTTTCTTAAGATCTTCTAGGAAATAACCAAAATAAAGCTAGAAAGCTCACACAAACACACATACATACATATTATATATATATTCATTTATCCCCCCCCCCCCCCCCCCAATACATTGTTGAACTGAAAACAATGCATTTCTCAGACCCCCAACATCAATGTTGTCTATGTCCATATTGGATTAAGCACCCTGCAGGGTTTCGGTGTCCCCATAAGTTATTGTACATATCAGATTTTTAAGGAAGCCTGCCTTTAAGACCCATCAAAGGGTAGACAAATTCACACATCTCCAACAATCCTATATGTACACTAACAATAGTAAAAAGTCAGCTGGCCAGCCAGGTGTTTAACAACCTAATATGTACATTGCAAATGGAGATGTGAGAGAACCGAGAAATGCATTGTTTTCTAAACAATAGAGGATGTACTGGGGTGGGTTATTTTATTGGTGATGGGAAAGGAAGGAAGGGTGCTGGCAGGTAAGAAATAAAAGTTGTTTTAGTGCTTTTGTAAAATTGATGTATTGCAATAGTAAATTTGAGCTGTAGTTTTGTATATTCCTAACAGCCTCTCTGCAATTGAAGAGCTCCCCATACATCAAAACTCTTACTGACTGCTACTCAGATAGCTCTAGTTGTAACCTGTGGGGAAGCATATGAAACACAGTAATTGACTGCAATTTAAAAAGTGTTTTTAGGCTTGGTGTGGATTTCTGCAGTAAAGAAGATGTTACAGTCCAGAGGACCCTGTATTAAGTTAATTTAACAAGCTCAATCAAGAGAAGAAAGCAGCCTACGCTATTGGAATGCGCCAACTTTTCTGAAAAGCTGCCCCTATTCTCAATAAATAATCAATTTAAGTTCACTTGAAATTCATAGAATTAAAAGCAATCTGCAATATTACATTTCTGCGTTTGGTTTTTGATTTGTTTTAATATTTTAAAGCTGACGTTTAATCCATTCCCATTGTACCTTCCTTGATTCCTACTTTTACCTTTATAAAAAATACTAATCAAATGTTTACATAGGTTAATGTTTACAAATTAAGATGCATTCATTAATGCTTTTAAATCTTATAGAGACTATGTAAAAATGTATTTCATTACATTTGCAAAATAAAGATTATCCAGGTAGGAAGGATGATTTTACAACTGTATCATATTAGCGAAAGCATAAGGTTTTTGGCATCCTTACCAAAGCAATTATGCCAATTAAACTATGTGAAAGAAATTACGTATTACAAACATGAAAATTCACTGATTCCCAATGGGTAAATGCTTGTATTCTAGCCTGTAGGTGTCGGATTAGCATCAAGATTCAGGAAATCACCTATAAGTTACTGACAGAGGTATTGCCCTCCAGATAAACTAAACACTTGGTTCACTGATAGATCTAACACTCGCTGGTGTTGCAATCAAGAGGTAGGCACAGTGGTTCATATCCAGAGGGATTTCCCACTGTTTAAACCATTTCGGTCTGAAGTAGTTCATATTTTTTTAGACAAATTTCTGGGGTTCTCATTGAATGATACAGTGGAGTCCTGACTGGTATATGCTTAGGACATTCATTGACTATGCAACTCCTGAATGGGGCTCAGTGTACCATCCCTCACTTTTAGAGTTCCTCCTATACAGTTATGGTTGACTAAGGTAAAAGAAATGTATGCTATGGAAGATGCTCTTCAGAATGGATACACATTTTTGGTGACAGACTGTGTGAGTCTAATTTGAGTATTCAGATACCTATGATGACTTCTGGAGTGAGCTTGTGACTTGATTAAGTAGGTCATTCTTTGTTGTTCTTAAATTTTATTTCTTATAGCTCCATTTTATTTGACGTAAAGGCAGTCCCTTTTTTAATTAGTTTTTTTTTGGGACTTTCTTCTGTTTTTCTTGTCTTGGTTTAATTTTATAATATGGACATTTTTTTTTCCTTTAATAAAAGTTCAAGTGTAAAGAAAAAAAAAATGTAAGAGTATGAACAGTGTGTCCACAATACATTGGCAACACACAATTGTATTATTTAGGAAGGAATGGCCATGTTAGTCATCTATCTCACAGAGGTCTAACACATCGACATGTTTCACAGACCTGGAGGTCCACTTCAAGGGATATTTGTAGAAAGAAAGAACTCTTAAAAAGGTGAAGATGCTTCAATTCTCTGATTTTTATTTTTGCTGTTGCATAATGTGTTACGTATTCATAAACAATGTTCATTCAACCTGGCATTTAAAGTTACCTTGATGACTTATTAATAGCCAAGTCCTCATTTTAGATTTCAATGCTACAAGTGTCCCTTTATATCTATGAATAACTTTTGATGAAGCAGACCTCAGTGGTCACAAAATGCGTCGAGTTAGACTTCAAAAGGGACAGAAGACTAACATTACATTTTCAACTTTAAATGTTGTCCTATCTCAGTATTATGTGTTGCCAATATATTGTGGACGTACTCTTCCCATAAGATTCATAGGTTTCCATTAACAAAAGTGTTTTACAAGATTGCTTTTTTCAGGTAGCATAATCAAGACATATTTGGTAACGATGCCTTTAAAATTCCATAGTTTGCCCATTTTGATAGATAGATAGATAGATTTTTAATTTATATAAGATGTGGCATCTTATATTAACATTTTTCCAAACCCACAGATCTCATTTTCTTGAAAGAATCTACAACTGGTTGATATACTAAAAACTTTTTTCTATTTATTTTATGTTTTTTTACTTTAGATGCTTTATATTAACTATGTAAATAAAACTTTAACTTTACAAAAACAGTTTAAATGTATTGTTAGGCCATGACACGGTTATCATTATTTACCCTAATGATGTAGGTACCTTTAGCAAATGTTAGGGAAGGGGGGGATAGTGGGGAAAAGGTTCTCCACTTATTTAGTTGTGTTGGTAAATTTGTACTTCAAGGATTGATCAATAACATAAAAACAATAAAAAAATGCAATAAAAAAGAAAAAACGAACCTAAAATTTAGGAAAGTTTCCAGTGAGACCATACTTGTCCACCTTCTCATTCCCAGTTAGGTACAATTTGTTTCAACTCTCATACTGTGTATGTGTAAACTGGGGCTTGAAACACCAATGTGAGAGAGTCAGTAAAGGGACCTACACATCTAAGAGCCAGTCAGCATGGGAAGTGCAGAAGGCAGACATACAGAAAAAGTGTTAATATGGGTGAACAAAGTCTACAATAAGAAGGCCACAACTTTTGTCAGGAAAGATTGATTACATGACCTCAGTCTCCATATTTAAAAGGTACATTATGGATTTGGACTACTCATAACAGTCAAGGTGGTGGTAGTGTGTGTGCCTGTGTATGTATGTGTGTGTGGGGGGGGGGGGTTTAACCTGGATCTACTTTTCTCACTTTGTTTAAAAAGTTCAGCGCTACAACTCTAAGCAATCTTGAATGACCCCATAAACCTTTCAAATTTGCACTAAACTATTTACTCTAAGTTGAATGCAAAAGCCACAATTAACATGTGCATTCAATTTTTGTAATCTAGTTTTGTGGCTTTGCCATGTTGAAGGAGGAAATTGGTTTGACAGCTTTGACACAACCAGGAAAAGAAATTTTTCGAGGGAGGAAAAAAATTGCATATAAGAAAGTCTGGGAATGTTTTCTTTTAGACGGTGTATCAAGTCTCTTGCAGCTTTAGACCGCACGATCTGCTGCGTCAGCCAAGCCAAGAAGCTTCACTGTTATATTTAAATAAGAGCTTCTAAATCCCCGTTCTAGTGGCTGATAAGCATGGGGATTTATACTTCCCAAGCCGGGGCATGATGAAAGTTTATGATATTTCAGTGAACAGTCTTACCGATTGCTTTGCACTTCTCCGTTTTACCTGCAGCAAAGCCAAAACAGACTGTGGCTAACTCTCTTGCAGATTATATTTCATTAATCACATCTTTCTCATTTCCAACTCTGAAGCCTGCAGGAAGCTCCGGAGTATGTAATCAAATTTAGCGCCACTTTATCAAGCTGTTCTAGAGGCTTTCATTTTTCAGAGCCTCCAGAGTTGCCAAAAATGTAGTTCAGTAATGCAGCAGGTCTTCAGAAGTAAGCACTGTATAAATTATTTTTTTCCAATTCAAATGTAGTCTTAATTTTTTTCTATATCTAATTAACTTTTTTCGTCTATTGTACGCAAAGAATGTCCATTGCTAGTTTCGTGCAGTACATAGTATGTGCAGTTTCATTTCAAGAAAGGTGGGGGGTGGCGAGCTTAACAAAGACTAATAATTTGATAGTATTATGTGAATTGCTCTTTTCAAAAAATTCATAACATTACAGGGAGCAAGGTGCTTAGCTCTGCCTACTGCAAACTTTTGACTGCAGCTCAGCAGCTTAGGGTTTACTGAAAGTCTGGTCATGTAGTGTCATCAATTCCATTTGCTTCAGCCTCTTGCAATGCTAGTCCATATGTGCACCTGGAGTCTTATAAGACCCACGAAGGTAGTGTATTCAGAAAGTAATTAATTTTCTAAATGATAAAGCCCTGTTAGCACCCTAAATAGGTAAGAACTACAATGCATTTAAAAAATGAATATGCAAAAAACTATCATTATATATATATATATATATATATATTTATTTTAATACGTTAAGGTGAAGATAGATATTGCCGAATTGCAACAGCATTCTTTTTTCCGAATTGCTGGTTTAGCAAGAAAGTGATGACACAGGATTGCTAGTACAACACAGACATAAGTATTGTATTACCACCGTCTCACGTCAGACTAGAACAGTGACACAATATAAAAGGAAAAAAAAAATTGGAGGGGGGTATTTAATAACACCGCATAAGAAGTAACACCACACAATAGAATGCAGGATTACTAGCATCTGCAATAAAATTCTGTATTTCACTATTTTTAAATCACATTAAAATATCAGAGACAACAAAAGTTTCAATACTGCAAGATAATTCTGAAGCCACCTTTGGGGTTGCAGTTATACCTATCTGGCTTAATGCTTCCGAATATGCATTAAACTTGTTTATTGGTTCGGATGCGTTCTTTCCGCCTTACGCCATTCCATTATCCTGTAGGATCAGTGGCTATTTTCTTCTGCTAAATTAACTTTAGTATTCAGCCTGAGCATTCCAAGACAGAGATGTAATTCTTTGTCCATGTGAACTGTTTATAACAATTTGCCAACTTTTCCAAAAGGTAATTAAGGGCTTCTCTGTAGATGAAAGTTTTGCCTATCTCTTTAGCTCCATCACTTTCTTACACATGACATCATTTTAGACTCCCACCAGTAGGCATAGACAGTATGTACAATGGTGGTCGTTAATTACAAAGGGTTGACAAGAAACATTGTAGGGCAGTTCATAGATAGAAAGTGAAATTTTTAAACTATTGCTTTTGGACTATACTCCAGATAAAACTAAAAAGATGATTCAGAGGGCTTTCATTTCATCATGCTGCCTTACAAACTACTTCTTACAGCTGTCTAAATGTGCACATATGTATTTTAAAAGCTTACTTGCAGCATTTCTCCTTTTCATTTATGAAATGTTGAATGTTAGAGAAGTAGCAAAGGTAAACACTATAAAGCAGTGTTTCTTTAACATTTCTTGTTGTCCACAGTTCATTAGGGTGGTGGTCAGTGGGAAGAAAGCTTCCTACATTTCTGGCGAGTGGTAAGAAAGCCAATTTAACAGATAGCCAAAAAGATCATTGGTGTTCCTTAAGCTGACCACAGAGTAACCTTGGAGCAACCCTAGAGTGTCAGGGAACCCTGGTTGAGAAACACTGCTATAGAGCAATTTGAGTCACCCAGTACTTTTTTGGATGTGAATCCAACTGGCAAAAGGTATTTTTTGACAAATACAGTCAAAAAGAATTAATGCAACACAAAATCCTAATTACCAAAAAAGTAGAACATTTTTATTGATCTAGATTGATTTTGAATCCAGCTCTCTGTGATTTGCACACACTGTTCAAATCACCAAATAAAATGCAAATCATAGAATGACTGCAACCTCATACTGTGGCCCAGTAGTGTGTATAGTCACCGACATGTCTGTATAAATTCCCAACAATGTCTGGGCATGATTCTAATGAGAGATCAGGATCAGGTAATCAGAAAGCACCCGATATCCCAGAATGTTAAATGCCTTTTTTTTTTTTTTTTTTTTTTAAGATTGATAAATACTCATCAACCTAATTTTACAATTCAGTTACAACACAGGGCAACATGAAATCATATAACATGACTCTGCTGTAATATTGTCCCAAAGAACAGCAATCCAAATAATAAAATAAAAGTATTTTTTTTTTTAAGTTGTTTTGCATTAACACAAGACGACTGTTGCTAATAAATAACTGGTTTTAACAGAAGTCTATTACATTCTAGTTTACAAGGTCAAAGAAGGGTCAACCAATTCTAATATTTCAAGCATAATCAACTGCAAACCATGACATGCCGAGAGAAAAAAAGAGTGGGTAAATTAAAAATACAAGGGCTTCTGAAAAAGAATTATAACTCTTCTGCACAAAATCATTAGCTAGCCCTTGGTCCATAAATAAACCGGGAACATTAGGTGAGTAAACAAAGCACCTATTGTGTTTAACTACCCGCATTTCATTTGCACTAGGTAACAAAACAGTTTCACGAACATCACACTCCTTTTCCATTTTATTGCACACATTGCACTTTCATTATAGCAGTTACATCCACAAGGTCAAATACTGGGAAACTAATAAAAGTAAGTTACAAAAGTTTGCCCCATTTTTGGCATTGTCAAAACAGTGCAAGTTCAAAGGATAAAAAGTCAAATGCACCCTAACTTAAAGAAAAACAAAAAATACTATATAAACACACTATACACACTATAAACACACTATATATACTATTCACCAGCACAAATGTACTCCTGTACATCAGCTCAGGAGTGAGAACTGAGTACAGTGGAGCTTAAAAGATTGGGAACCTTAAATGTTTTCTATATTTTATATGAATGTGACCTTAAACTTCATACTTCATCTAAAAAGTAGATGAAGAAAACCTAGTTAAACAAATGACCCCTTTATGTACCAGTTTTTCTAACTGTCGGTCAAGCACAATCACTCTGAGCAATTGTAGCCAATTTCGCCATCAAGTACAGTTTCAACTCTTGGATGGTGGGTGGTTTCCTCACATGAACGGCTTGTTTTAGGTCTTTCCACAACACTTCAGTAGGATTGTCAGAATTTTGACTTGGGAATTCCAGTACATTCACTTTATTCATCTTTAACCATTGCTTAGAATAATGACTTATGTTTTTAGGTTCATTTTCTTGCTGCATGACCCATTACCTCTAAGTTTCAGATGTCAGGACAGATGTATTTAAAATTTCCCTTAATTCTCTAGTATAGTTCAGAATTCATTTTTTCATCAATGAGGCAAGCCATAAAGGCCTAGATGTAGCAAAACAAGCCCAAACCAGAACACCCCCACTTCCATTTTTCCCAGGTGGGATAAGGTTTTATGCTAGAATGCAGTGTTTTTTCTTTCCCCAAATGTAATGTTACATATGTGACCAAAAAGTTATCGCTTGACTTCACATGTCCACAAAACATTTTTCCAATGTTCTTCTGGTTTGTCCACATAAGCTTTAGCAAACTGTAGACAGTGAGCAATATTTTGGGGGGTAAGCAAGGGCCGTCTCACTGCTACCCTGCCATATATACCATTGCTGTTGGTAGCCATGTTGGTAGACTCAAACATTCGCCAATGTCACACAGGCCTTCAGTTGCTTGGACCTTACCCCAAGTTCCTCTCTGACTACTTAACATGCAGTTGGAGTTCTTTGATGATCCACCACTTCTGGGTAGAGTAACCATTTGAAGGTGGTCATGTAACTTTTTCCAGCTTTATGGACATCAACAACCCTTCATGAGGTCCTAAGACATCTCCTTTTGTGAGCCATAATACACATCCACAAATGTGTTATATGTAAGATCAGGCTTCACAGGATCCTGTTCTTTAAATAAAACAGGCTTATGGCTCAGTCAGATTGTCATCCTATTGATTGAAAACACCTGATCTTCAAGACCCCTTCAAATATATGATAATCCTAAGGATTGACATAGTTTTGCCACATGCAGGTAAGTTATTGAATAATGTTTTTATTAAATAAATGACCAAATATAATACCTACTTTTACGCCCGGGTTAGAAAATCAGATGTTTTAGGTCACATTTATATGAAAATATAGCTAATTGTACAGGTTCACAAACTGTCAAGCACCACTGTACATACCAGGCTGGCAAATCAAGATAGCAAACCCAGAAGAAGACTGTGTAAATATGTGAGAACTAACATAAGTGCTTATAGATTTAGCATAGCTGTAGGAGAGGTAGGTTTGGTTCAGCCTTAGGTTTCCCTCGTTACCAGCAGCAAAATACTCACTTCCGCTTCAATGCAACACTTAGCCACCGAGAGCTTAGAAAAATACCAGAGGTATCTTCTTGTTACATGCAACAGTGCAGAGCCTATTGAACTATTGCTGCCAAATGCCATACAGAGTTAGAAAATGTAGCAAGAGAAGAAGGAGAGATAAATCTTCTGAGCAGTAAAACCTGACCAGACTTTATACCAAACTAAAAGAAAACAGAATCTATTGGACTTTAAAGTAACTGGAGGGAAGTCTTCTCCATCTGCACAAAGCAGCGTCTCCGCTGGCTCAGAAAAAGCACAGGGTATACAAGCCAGCCAGAAGAAACCATTGTACTCCCTGGCTGCCTAAATAACTGCAGGGGGTCTGGAGATTGGTGCTGTGCTGCAGCCACATATTAGAACACAGGTTACCAGAGATCCAAGACAAAAAAAAACTGGCCTTTTCCTTTGTAAGTGACCCGTTTTCCTTTGTAAGCGACCCAGTCGATATGTACTACACAGTCCTGGAAATTTTTTTACAATCTTAATACGTGTCATTCCCTGTATCTATACTGCCAAAAAATAAATATATCAGCTGGGTCCTTGCAGTTCTCAGTGGTCCTGTTGACCTCAATGTTACTGCAATCAAGTGTTGCTTCCCAGAAGACAGTGGGACATTATTTCATAGAATCAAAATAATGTTCTGAATCATGGGCAGTAGGAAACCCAAGCATTTTTTTTTTCATACGCCTTCCCTGCTAATGTTTGTGTAGTGAGAATTTATGTTAGGGCTAGAGCGTACCTTTAATTCTCTGAAAGGTATCTGGTATCCATACAGCTGCACCTTGGCTGTATAATCTCAGGGCTGGTAAGATTAGTGCAGCTTCCTCCCAGCCTACTCACTGCTATTCCAGGCATGCAGAAGATTCCAATTCTACTAAACCTAATTTCTGCTCTTCTATCTGAACTCCACTGAAGGCTGACCCTCAACTCAAAACCGCAATTTTCTAAAACGATCTGGACTTGTTTTATTGGGAACAAAGTATCTAAATATTTCTGAGCTCAAATTTGTTCCTTTTGCAAGAACTTTCTTTTAAATTCCTATAGCTCAAGTCCATATTTTTGTTTATTATGAAAACTTCCACACAAAAAAAGGCTTTTCTCCTGGCATCCCAAAGCCAACAGAAAACCACAAGTAGGAAAAAATATAAACAAGCGGTTTACTATGAAGAATAATTCATGTTATACAACATTTCACATGGTAAAGAGAGGAAAAAGTCTTAAATCGTGCAGCAAAGCTTTAAGAAATGTTGCATATTTATATTCATGCGGTTACACATTAACTACTTTAGTGCCAGAGAGCTCCTTTTCCATCAGGTTAGTTTAAAGCCTTCTGTAAAAATGTATTTGATAGCTTGATTTGATAGTTTAGCAACTGAGATGGACATAGTCACTGTAATCTAGAGATACTGTGAATTTAAAATATATAAAATATAAACTGGGCAAAATATGTAAATATCTTAATTTTTTTGCATTTAAAGTATTCAATTTGAACTCGCAAGCCAATATATACACTTAGTAGTCACAAATATATAATTACATGTAATTTATAAATAGCAGTCTATATACCTGGCTAATCTAGCATGAGCATCTTCAAATACCCTGTACAGTGGCAATCAGACTGGGAGAGGTAGGGGTAAGACTGGGTAGCAAACCAGGCAAGCTAAACACAAATAAGTTAACATACCATGAAGAGACAACAGACATAGCGGCTCTTCATTGTTTAATTGGGTATAGGGGCGACAACACTTGTTCCACTAAAAGTGGTGTCTTCCACCTCACTGTGCTGTGGGGAAGTGTTTTTCCAACTACACATTTCCTGAAAGATCAGGGAGCATTGGAAGCGACCTAACCTACCGGTAGCATCAGATTTTAAATTCACATTTGATGCATGTATTCCAAGTTAGGCACATGTATATATTTTACCTGTCTCAGATTACAGTACTTCCCAATGACAACAACTTTATCTCTGCTTCTCTCTCCAATAGGAGAATACCACCTTTTTCAGGTATCTTCCAGAGTCAACATACCATTTATTGACTGATACCTGCTAGACACATTTATGACATTTCTGATCAGCCCTTGCTGCAGACTCTTAAGCTGCGTACACACTTCCAATTTTTGTCGTTGGAAAGGATCTTTCACGATCCTTTCCAACGACAAGGGGTAACAAGTCCTAATAATAACAATCAGGAGCAATAACAGGGGGGAATTTGAGAAGGAGGTGGGTGGGCAATAATAGTAAGGTTTTCCAGGGTAAAGTATGCACAACTATTTCCTAGACCTGCAATTGCGAGTAGTATGTGTCCCATGGATCCCAAATCAATTGGAACGTATCCACTTTGTTTTTGTTTAAGGGCCGTAAGGTATTGCATTAGGCGAACATCCTGGATACGGGTATATAAATCCTCTAGAGAGGAAGGCAGGGTGGAATCCCACCTGGTTGGAATCAGGGTGCGAGCTGCCACCAGTATATGGGCAATCAGTTTACTAGTAAGTTTGGGGAGGCCTGTAGGAGGTAGCCCCAATAAGTTGTTAAGCGAATCTAGTAAAAAGCTGTTGTTGGGTCTGAATATTGGGACAATACCAGAACACATGTTCCAGGGTTCCTTTCTATGTCCCACAATAGAGGTCTATTGCCAGCAAATAGGGTCCACAGCGGGAAACAACCTGTGCAACACATCCAGTGTGTGGTATCATCCAAATATTATTTTGTATAAACTTTCCTTATATAATGTACAGATTGACCTTTTTTGTGCTGCTTCCCAGATATCTGACCACTCATCACTCTCCAAAGTGCGGTCTAGAATAGATTCCCAAGTGCTCATATATACAAATTTACCAGAAATCCCTCTTATGGTTATATAAAGGAGGCGGTAAATTGAAGAAACCAAACTTTTAGCATATGGACCATTCATGCATATCCTCTCAAAGGAGGTCGTTTCTGAAAACCCAGACACCTGGGTGAGGGAGAGGGCATAGGGTCTAATCTGCAGATAAAAAAGGAAGTTTGTGGGAAGTCAAATTGGGCCTGAAGTTCTGAAAAGGAGACCAACCTCTTCTCCACAAGGTGTAGGATATTCCTAAAATGGAATAGCCCCCTCTCCCTCTAGGGCTGCTAAACACTCTGGTAAGACTATAAGGCAGTAGGGGGTTGAGGATAATGGGCGTCAGTACCGATGCTGTGGAGGATGGACCATAATTAAGCTTTTTTAAGTCCGCCAAAAATTTCTAGTAAACAGCATTGGTGAAAGCAAATCCTTATCTGCCAAGAGGAGGGAGGAGCTCCAAAGCATCACATTAGGGTGGATCGGGGCGATCCAGGATTCCTCCAATTCCCTACAAATAGTACAAGAATTTAATGAGGTCCAAAAAGGCAAATAGCATAAATGAGCCGCCACATAATATTTAAGCAGGTCTGAAGCTCCCAGACCTCCAAAGCTCCCTTGGTGTACAAACTACCGATGTAGAAGAGTCTATGTCGCTTATGTGCCCAAATAAATTTTAGAAAACCAGCCTGTAGCTTTTTCAGGGTCTGGACGAGAACCCGCACTGGAAGGGTCTCAAATAAATATAAAAGTTTAGGTAGGAGTATAATTTTCACTGATGCTATACGTCCCAGAAGCGATAACGGGTGCGTGTTCTGTTTAAGTAGTTATGAAGCTCCAGGAACAATGGGGGAAGTACAGGTGGCTGTATGTAGCCGTTATCTGAGTGCCTAAGTAACCAATAGAATGATTCCTCCACATAAAGGCGTACCTGTCTTGCCAACACTGAGAGTTGTAGGGTTGGCATATGTTAAGGCAAGGCCTCCGTTTTAGAGGAGTTCACCTTGTAACCAGAAATTTCACCGAACTAGTGTAGTTCAGACCACTGATTCGGTAAAGTAATAGTAGGTTGTGTCAGTGTATGAAGCACATCATCCGCATACAGGGAAATCTTGTAGGAGGACTCCCTTTTCCCAAACACCTGGGATAATTGGATTAGACCTAATTTTCGCGGCCAGTGGTTCGATACATAAGGCAAACAGAAGGGGGGATAGTGGACACCCGACGTGTGCCGTTTTTAATAGAAAATTACCTGGGGCTCCTATAAAGGGACAGAAATGCACTGACAAAAAGTTCTGAAAATCCCAGCTTAGTAAGTGTGGAAAACAAACAGCCAGCTAAGGCGATCAAACGCCTTCACTGCATCTAGGCTACATCTATGGCGTTTTACATTTGTTAAGGATATCTATAACATTAATAACTCTACGGGTGTTATCACTTGCATGACGAAAAAGGATAAAACCAGTTTGGTCCCCATGCACTAAATATGGAAGGAGCTTAGAGAGTCTGTTGGCCAGCAGTTGGGTGTAAATTTTTAGATCCGAATTTATTAGTGCTATGGGTCTGTGGTTAGTGCAATCTATAGGATTTTTACCCGATTTGGGTATAACCGTGATGTGGGAGGTAGACATTGAAGGCCAAATGGGTTTACTCCGCAAAAAAAAATCATTAAATAAAGCCTCTAAGTGTGGGAGTAATTCTGGTAGAAAGTTTTTGTAATATAAGCACAATAGACCATCCGGACCAGAAGCTTTATTAGAGGGAAGATGAGATATAATTTTAGAGATTTCTTCCTCGGTAATGGGTCGGTTGGGATGTTCTAGGTGCTCTTCCCACAGCTGGGGGAGATCTAGTTCCGCTAAGTAGGAATCTATTTTCTCCCTAAGGAGTTCTGCCCTTGATGCACAACCTAATACAGTTGAGTGTAATAGGCTTCAAAACAGGAGGCTTTACAAGACGGATCATATCTTATTACCTCATGTTGGTCTTTGATGGCCATGGGAGAGGAATTGACCTGTGCATCTCTTAATTTACGTGCCAAAAGCATATCTATCTGCCTTGTTACCTTTGTGGTAATATAGTTATCGGGTATGTTGCATCATCCAACTGGCTTTTCTCAGTTCCAGAGCCCTCAATTTAGAGCAGAGGAAGGTCACCTCCTGTAGGAGACCCAGTGACGGCTTATTGATGAGTTTCGCCTCCGCACAGTGTAGCTCCCGCTACGCTCTGACCTCTAATGACCGCCTTATGAGCCTCCCAGAGTGTAGAGGTATGCGCCACTGAACCCTTGTTTTAAGTTAAATATTTTTGAATACCTATAGTGAGGACCGATTTGGTGTCTTCATTTTTAAGGAGAAAGTCATTCAGTCTCCAATTCCAGACTCTAGATTTAGATGGGGCTAGAAAAACATTCAGGGTGACCGGGGCATGATCTGGCCAAGTTTTAGGATGTATGTCAGCAGATACACTGTTATCAATGCTAGTGTGAGTGTGGTAAGGTGGGGAGCAAAATCTGAACTGTCTACTCGTTGGATGCTGAATGCACCAGCTCTCATATATTTGGTAGCGTCTAAGAGCTGTTGAAAGGCCTTAGATTGCTGCAGAACAGAAGTTGGCGGAGGGGATGTGGAGTACCTGTGTGATCATAATGTGTCTCCTGCTGGAAGATCACTTCCGCCGAAATTCCCTGAGTGCCAACTTCCTCTTAGTGTTAGAATTAAGCCCCTTAACATTGAGAGAGAAAATTTTAGTCGCCATTGAAGTACAATATGATTACAACCATTTTATCTGTAGGGGAACAGGTAGGGAGGCAAACCACCTGCACCCAGAATAGCAGCATGAAGAAGTGCAAAATGCTTTTTTGGGAGGGGAGAGGGAATAAAGGACCGGAGCAAAGACCGGTCCCTAGGTGTCCCTAAGAACAACTGGGGAACAACAGTACCTGGTGGGCGTACCAACACTTCCAAGGGGGTCGAGGGCCCAACAGTCCCCATAACAATGTACCGATAAACAAGATAGCATCAGAAAACCAAACTGACCGGCACCGTGGGTCTAGCAGAAAAGGAGCTCCAAGGGGATGTCCCACAACTCACCCCAAAAACCAGGCTTAGTGCAGGACCCCCCCAAGGAGTCACACTTCTGAGAAATAAAATGCCTAAAAGTAATATCATGTGCAACCATAAGCAAAAGTAACATCCTATTCTTATCTAATTACCAACATTGGGATAGCACATCCATATCATGTCAGATACATTTCTAGATGAAAGTAAGAGCAGAGTAAGAATTGGCATCAATTACCGAGACATCTATTTCCGGACTAGTGAGGTCCAACATATATTATGGCAAATATAGGCTATACAACAATAGCAGTAAGGGCAAAAACCCAGCAGTAATCTCCAACAGGTTAAAGTAAGGAGAAACAAAGTGCTAAAAAATTGTATGAACAGAGTAGAAAAACCACAATTTTCTGATGAAAACGTCAGTATCAAAAATAATATGGGATACAAAAACCCCTCTCAACGCTGCCCACTGTCCGGAGGGGCTGGGGGTGGGGGAGAGAGAGTGTTAAAACCTTAGCCTGGAGAGTGTTAAACACTTTGTCCTTAAGCTGGGAGTTCGGGCAAAGAAATTTCCAAGTGCCAGCAGAAGGAGGGGAGGTCCTCCCGACAACGTAGCACAGCCCAATTGCGATCTCTGTGCGCTGTTAGGCTGAACAGGAAGAACCATCTATAGGGGATATGATTATCCCGTAAAATGGCGAGGAGTGGTTGCAGGAGGCGCCGTTGTTGTATGGTGTGCGAGGATAAATCTTCAAAAAGCTGAAGGGGAGCTCCATCAAACTCCAGATTATGCATATTTCTTGCGGCCGCCATAATTTCATCCTTAAGATCTGCATCCGTCAGATGACTAAAACAATCCCGTGGTCTGGCAGCCGAGGGAGGTTGCCTCGAAACTTGAAATGCCAAAGTAATGCCGATAACATGTGAAGAAGGTTGCTTCAAATCTGAATTTTGGGTAGCCTCCGCTAAATCACGGACCTTGATGTTGTTTCTGCGAACCCAATTATCCATATCTTCCAAGTGATGATAAAGATCTCCGATTTTCAAGTGATAGTCCCCGGATTTATGGCTAAAGGCTTCTATATCACCTTTGGCCTGATATAAAAATTCTCACTGAGGTCCCCCACTCTCCCAGCTAGGGACTGTAAATACGTAACACATAGGGCTCCAATTTTATATCGCAGGGTAGACTGTACTTCTGCTATAGGGTGCTGAAAATCTGCCTTCGTGGGTAACATTTGGAGATGTTGCTGCCATGAAGGGACGACATCAGGATTTTTATACACAGAGCCTGCAGACCCATGGGATGCAGTATTGGGCTTTCCTTAAAGGGGCCATGTGCATGAGACAGGGGGCCCAAAGTAGGGAAGACCTCTCTGCTTAGCTCAGGGGGGCCTGAGTCATGGGGGGCAGGGGAGTCTCCTTTCACCTCTCCCCACGGAGAATAGATAGCTTCAGGCCGGAAAACAGCCGGGATGGTCTCATCCAAGGAGGCGTAGGGGCCTTCAGGGGAGTAGGAAATGCCCCCCCCCCACCTGATGTGCCCCCGATGATTGGGAACCCTCTGCATTGCATGCAGCCTCCGGTGGGTCTTCTTCCTGTTTTGTGGAAGCCAGGTTGTGGTGATGTTGACCCGAGGAGGTGGGAGATCAAGCGGCTGCAGCATAATCCTGGAGCCGCATGTCCAAGCTCTTTGTACGCCACATCTGCTGAGGGGAAAATGGCGTAGGCGCCCTCTTAGGATCCTGGGGAGTATCAATGACAAATGCCCTGATTTAGGGCTGTGAGGAGAAAGGCTGCTGTGCAGGGGTATGGGGGAGCTTCTCCGATTTACCCTGCTTCGATTTGCCCATGGTGCCAAGCCGTAGGTGCCCTGCTTGCGGAATTTAGCCACCGGTGTCGTCGGAGCTAAGAGTTCATGCAGACATCTCCCGAGACCGCCAAGCCACACCCCCTCAGCTTTCTAATAATTAAATACTGAGGTTTTCTTAAAAGAAATTATTCATACACACACACACACATATACATTATATATATATATATATATATATATATATATATATATATATATATATATATATATTATTATTATTATTATTAATAAACAGTATTTATATAGCGCCAACATATTACGCAGCGCTGTACAATAAATAGGGATTGCATTGCAAATGACAGACTAATACAGACAGTGATACAGGAGGAGAGGACCCTGCCCTGAAGAGCTTACAATCTAGTAGGTGAGGGAATTTCACACACAATAGGATGGGAGATAGATAGATTAGATAGAATAGATTAGATAGATTAGAGTAGATTAGATAAAATAGATAGATAGATAGATAGATACACACAGAGAGAGAGAGAGAGACAGAGAGAGAGTGTTGCTGTATGATCTAACACGTCAGAAATGTAGTAATGCAAAATTGTAAATGTCTAGATGTCTGTAGCAATGTCTAGATGTCTACTTTCAAAGGGCCAGTGCGCAACAATGACCACACAGCATGCACTTATGCACTTGAGTGATTTTTATATTGGTATTAGACTACCAAGCAAAGACTGAAATAGTGCACATCATTTTTTTATAGTTTTCATACAATAATTCAGCCTTTCAAATAGAAAGGGACAATAAGGAGCTGTCGCTTTAGCCCCCATCACTCCTGCTGGCACATGCACAGGGTAACTTTCTGTGAATTCCCTCTTGCCTTCTCTCTGCTGCAGACACCCTTCTCCAGCAGCACCCGGCTTTGAGAAATCATGGACGCAACACTCAGTATTTGGCAGCCAGTCCCTTCTGGATTACAGTGACATATTGTTACAATCTAAAGCCCCATGAGAGCGGATTATTATTACCCGTGAAGCCTTTATTTCATCAGCAATTACTGGGAGGATGGAGGAAAAGAAAAGAAGCAATTTGGCCGGAGTCAGAACAAGGCTTGATGAGGCTCAGTGCAGCTACTGGAATATGATTGCACAACTGACGACCTAATTAAGTCATTAAACCCATCTTCAGAAGTTGTGTTTGGATAATCGAGTCGTTAATCGCAAGGAAGAGACAGAACGGTAAATTAGCTAATTATTCAAAGAGGACCTGTCACACTTCAACATTCAGAAACTATATTACATGTCCTTTTCTCTTTTATAGAAGCACTCTTGGTTGAAAACATTGTCTATTTAAAATAATGCAAATGTGATGTGTTGTTGTGCTTGGAGTTTTCAGGAGCTGGAAAAGCCTGTAGGTTATGACAACATACATAAAACTCAGGGTATCACCTTTATGTTGCTTACTTTTTAACAAATGTAAGCAGATTCCAATCATTGTTCATGTGACTAACTACTAAAAAAAATAACCAAAACACAAATCCCACATAACACTTTCGAGGTAATCTTGGTCTCCCACTCAGGGGGCATTAACAAACCACTCCACAGAATAATGTTACAAAATATCTTACACCTCAAGACCTGGGAAGTAGTTTTACAGGTCATGGCAGGACAGCAACTGACACTGCTGAAATATATGAAGCTGGTATATATATTTATGAACTGAAACTCCAGGTATCCAATAATTGCTTATGGCTGCAACTCGACAGCCTTTCTTGCACATATTGCCCGCTGTCATACCCTACATGCCTTTCTTGCACATGCCAACTTCCACAAACCACCTGTATTCTTCTCTTGCACATCCTCTCCTGAACACTGGGGTTGGTTTACTAGAAGAATATAGGCTGTTCATTTAAAAACATGTATTGGTCCCTTGCAAAGGATCCTTAACTTACGTATACACACACACCAGCCACTTAATGAAGCACACTGTGCCCTTGGTAGTACTAGGTTCAACCCTCTTTATTTCCTTGTTATTTGAAATATGATTGCCCTTTTATCAGCTTGAGTCATTCTGGCCATTGCCCCCTCCCATCTGGTATCAAAAAAGTATTTTCACCCAGAGAACTGCTGCACGTTGGATATTTTATCTTTTTCGGTGACTTTTTCTGTAAATACTAGAAATGGTTGTGCTTCAAAATCTCAGCAGATCAGTAGTTTTTTAATAATTTAGGCCTGCCACATGGAACCAACAATCATGCCACATTTGTGACCGTTTTCAGTCAGAAAAACACATTGCAAAGGTTCACACAGACATACTGTTGAGCAAAATTGTGCAGCTAGACTAGGCCCCTAGCATACAGAGGACTCAACTAGGGCCTGTATTTTATTGAGGTGTGTGTGTATATGACTAGTGTTCCTAGTTACAATTAGTAAAGAAACAGTCTCTGGACTTACGTGAAAACATAAGCATGTCAAGCAGGTGGCACAATACGACAGGTGGCACAATACGCATTGTAGTTTTTCTCTGTCTCCTGTTGTGGCAACATGCCATCCCACCTGCTGCCTCTGTTTTTTCCTTTTGCTGACCTGCAAAACCGACCTGCTGGTCTGCAAAACCGCTATTCCTGCCTGCCCTGCCCCAATGTCACCCAGCTTTGGTAACAAATGAGTGACTTTCACCAGACACCCTCTCAACTGAGCTGTGAGAAACTCATGGCCAAACATTTCTGCAGAGCCCATTAAAAAAAACACTGTAGGTTCTGAAAATCAGTTTTGTACAAGTGCCTGATGTTTGCTGCATCCACCATTGCTTCACATATATATTTACAAATGTTTACCACACAACCCGAGATACTGAAGGAGTTTAATTAAAATTTGTGCTGATTAGTTGGAAAGTTTGGTGTTCATTTTTTTTTTTATAAGGTTGCTAGCTGCCAGAGAGATTTTAAGTTTTTTGTGGGGGCCACTGTGAAAAAGAGCAAGTGCTTGAAATCTGTCAGAAATTCTCTTCTCTCTTCAGTAGTGAGGGGCGAATTTTAGCTGCAGAGTGTTCCAGCAGTTAGCATTGTAATGGGCACTACTGGGTGAGCGATGCCCTTCCTAATGATGCTTGGAGTCCTAGATGTAATCCCTCTTCGAGGAGTGTTATGTTATGGGGCACCTTAAAAAGACTGTAAAGTGGCTTACAGCAACCAAATAGACATCATATCCTAAAGAAGGATTTTTTTTAAAAATGTTTAAATTAGAAAACAAAGTACTCCAATAGCTTGATATATGCATGTTAAAGATCTTTGTTTTTATTTGAGGGGTTAAGTGATTAAAATGCACACACACAAACTATATCTTTTCTCTTCAATAGAGTTTTTCTTTTTTTTTTTTTTTTTTAATTAAATCTCAGCGTTTGTACTGAAGAAGCTTAACTTTTATAGGAACGTACCATTGGAACGATGAATACACGTGTGCTGGTTGTCACTGAGGAAGAAGCCGTCCTTACAATGGCATTCGTAGCTGCCCATTGTATTGACACAAATTTGCTGGCATCCACCGTTATTATCCAGACATTCATCCACATCTGAAGAAGAGAAGAAAAAAAAAATATGTTTTATGGACTTTAAATATCACTGAATGGAACATGATGCGTGCAGAGAAATATATCTATTTATAAAATGCTAATATAAATGTTTATAATTTATTACCAAAGACACAAAAATATGTTTTGTTTAAAAATCCCTAGCTAATTCATGTGCTACTAACAGGGCACATTTTTTATTTTTATGTTTATTAATGTTCTGAGAGGTGGAACAGAATAGCATGACTTGAACATAAGATGCTGAGCAGAGACAAAAAATGCTAAAAACCTCAACGCCACCGAGGTTCAATTTACTGTTACACAAACATCCAGGCCAAGGTATAGCTTTATTGCATTACACAGCGGCCAAGCAGGTTTGAAATCTTTAAAATGTAGAATGGCCTCTTTAAACTTGTGTCTCTGTAACAATGATAAAAGACAAATTAGAGGCTTTAATCATTGCAGCTGAGAAACAGATTACATAAATTGGACAGGGTCAAAAAAGTTCCCACAAAAGTTCTGCTTTTACAAAGACTATAATCATAGTTTGGCCATTCAGGAAGCAAAATACATCAGCAGAACGTGACTAACAATGAGTTGACTGATGATGCTGAAATTTAGAAATGTATTTTTTCAATTTGGTTTACCTAGCTGATTGGGTGAAACTAATTTGGTTTTCTCACTGCTGGGCATTCCAGCACAAAGTAGAGTGCACCAACTGGTGGAATGCAGCGTGTTGCCTTCCTTCTTTATGGTCTCATCTGTGATGGTATTACAAGGAATTGAGACATGGAGTTTGAAATCACAACTCCAAAAGTGTCCACTGAATAGCAATGATTGTGTATCATTTCCCACTGACATAGGAGAAACAATCCTTATCACCGACCGCTGGCATAGGAGCATTTTTTCTTCCCACTGGCCACCAAACAGGGCCATTTTTTTCCCCCACGGACCATTTTTTCCCACCTGCTAACCAGACCCAGTGTGATGGACAGCAAACCTCTGACATGAGGAACAACTCTGTTATAGCTCTGGGTGTGTACAAATCTCCTGAGCAAATAAACCTTTAGGAGCTTCACAAATCTCAAAGATCCTAGAAACTATTTTTAACTTTAAAATTACCCAGTTCTGGCTTTTCTTTTAGGAAAAGGTATGGCTGGTGGTTTCCATGCTTCCTAGTAGACAACTTGGCTACCAGCAGGTCCATTTTGTCCCTTTAATCTCTTAAAAGGATTTTTTTTCACTGTTTTGTGGCATTTTACCATACATGTTAATCTAGGCCTAACCAACAGTCTGGAAAACAAATTGCAACAAATAATTGCACGATAGCTGTGGCATTAGCCTAGTAGGAGGAAGCCTCAGTTTCCGATTTGGGAAAAAGTATACCCTTTACTTTAATGACTACAACCAAAAGCCCCATTTTAGTTGTAATTACCATTGCTGCTCCCGTACATTACAGGGTTTGATTGCAGTGCAGACACTAACGTGCGGTTTCCTAGCGATCTTTTCCACAACCACAACTGGCACAGAAAATATAACATAAAACCCTCATACTTTTCTGGTAATGAAGCGGCTGGAAACAGGCAGCTAACCCTGATTAGAAACAGTTGCGTCTAAAATAGACATCTCAGATTGGTTTACAGAAAGGGATGCATCACTTGACAGAGCTTTTATTCTGCTTAGTTTCTGTCATCTGTGTGTACATCTGCAATAAAGGAAATGTATAGTCCCATTTTTTGTGAGTTGTGTGTAAAGATGAATTCTAGGTAAACCAATAAATACACAGCTTTACCAAGTACCTGGAGGAAACCCACACAGGGAGAACCTGCAAACTCCATGCAGATCGTGTCCTGCCCAAGAGTTCAACCTGGAACCCCTAATACTGCAAAGGCCAGAGTGCTAACCTCTGAAATAAAATGTCAAAGTTGTTCAAATTAGCTGCTCTTACATTTACAAATACAAAGTGACTGCTGTATTGGGTATTATTTTGTATTGTTTTATCACCCATTATTACACATATGTACAATTTTTTTTTACAGGAATAGCTTGTTTTAATACTTCTTTGTACAGTATCAGGGCTGCTTTATGCATCTTAAAGAGAAAGAAAAGAGAAAATGAGAAGAAGCAGGATAAGGTCTGTAAATGTTAATGTTACACTTAAGTGATTTTGTTAAAATGAGATTATGGAAAACAAGGTTAAAAGTGGAGATTTCCTTTAGACAGCAGAATACGGGCCTGTTCTTCGGCTTCTTCAACATACAGAGTAAACCATTCCTAGCCAACTGATAGATTCCCTACTAAAGATCTGGCAGAGTAACAGAGGAGACCTTAGCTTGGCTAAGTATTTGAGGATAAAGCCGAGAGCTACTTAAGAAGCAGAAGAGTCTCATATGGCCGAGGAGGATTCTGTGCAAAGAGCTCATATTTTATTATGATGTTTACATAAGTAAAAAGGCCTAGCTCTCAGCTAGGCATGGACCATGATTAATCATTTCAGGACATTCTGTTGTCTCTAGTAAAATCCTACAATTTACTATTCTCCAAACACCAGGGAACGACGTTTATTTAAATATATTAGGACAGTTTAAACTTATCTTTTTTCTAATTTGTTTTGATCTTCTCTTTAATATCTTCACTGTTAAAGGCCTAAATCAGAACTTTGTTTTTATGTTGCTATTTAAGTCTGAATAGCCCATTAAAAGACCGAGGACATCCGAGGGATAAAACTAGGCAGCTGGCAGCTCCCTGGAGCAAAGCAAACTGCCGCTGCGTTTTTGGGAGAGGCTTACCGCACCGTAAACATACACATTGCAACAAAAGCATTTTCCTACACACAGTGCTTTTTTTGCCCTTAAATTTAATGGACAGAATCATTCAACCCATTTTCTCCGTGCCCAGGATGTCCCTGGACCTAGCTAAACTTTTTACTGGACAGTAAACTGAAAATAAAACACAGAGAAATGCTCATCTCTCCATCACTTTTCTCCTCCTATATCCTTCCCTGAACAAACTAAATGGCTTGTTCTAATGTTTTAATTTCTATCATATTCCAGTTTTGTTTGACTAAGTGTTACTAGATTTACACTGCTTTAAAAATTATATTTTGCAAAAACTATTACGGAACTGCAATATATTCTCAGGGTTCAGTTTTAAAGGACAACCCTTACCACCAGGATGAGATCCATTCACCATACACTTAAACTTTATAATTTTAGAAATAATTGACTCTTAACAAGGTCCATTTAACGCCCCAAACCAAATAACTTTTCCGTACTTAAGAATCAGTCACCCGTTATATGAGACTCCAGGCTCCAAGGATTGGTGGCAGAGGCTTCTACTGAGGATCTTCAGCTATGTAATCTTTATTAGCCTTTCTCTTGGGAAGCCCCGTTATAATTACTATATCCACAGCTCACTGTATTTTAGCAAGATTATCAGTGGGAAGAATGACTCTTATATTGCTGGCCAGTGTGGTAGCAACATTCTTTAAAACACAACAGTTTACAATTGAAGTCATATTGGATTTATACACACTTTAAGATCTGCACTGATTTTTTTTTTGTTTTTGTCTGAGCCATTTTTCTCTTCCATACACATAAATGTGAACGCAAAACATTCTGATGCTATTGAACTAAAGCAGAGCAACACTACTTAGAAGAGCAATGCAACTCATTAGCATCTTGACTAAACACTTCAAGATGTAATTGAAAAGCAAATCAAAACAAAATTAGATCCATGTCAGAGATCCTAGAAAGTACAAAGAGCATACTCCATTTACTTAAATTGAAACCCATCTTAAACAATCTTTTACAAATATGATAATAAATGTTGATTTACTTGGTTGCAATCTAAACTAAGTAATTCAGGATCATTGATTAGGTGGCTCTTCCAAGCCATTGAGTTTCTTAGGGTCTAAGAACAAGCCCTGCCTAATAAGGGTACTTGCAGGATCACCAGGTAGCCACAAATATTTACCTGGGGGACTCAGCAAAAACAACTGTGTTATAATATATATATATTTATTTGTTTTAATCCATTTTAATTCCATTTTAACCCAAGAGGTTGATATGATGATACAATGATAAATAGGCATAAATAATGGATCAAATAACTTTTTAAAATAGGGCTTCCTACAGTGTCTTCCTCTTCATTTGAAGTATATCCAGTGTCTGGTTGCACAGGGTTTTCATGAAGATTTCACAAGCTAAAGAACACCAGGTCGGTGAAGCCTTGGCTAGTGACATAACTGAAAAGCTCTACATTCTACTTCTTTGTAAGTGATGGGGGCACTGGAATGTTCCTAGATTCTTTTATCAAAAATGTTACAAAAACATTCTGTGTTTCCCAATCAGATTAAAGACTGAACTGGAAAAAGTTGTAATCCTAATTGTAGGATACAGACAATTCCTGTGATCAAGGCCTCGTAGTATGAATACATAATACTGTCATCCTTCTCTAAACTTTTCAAGAAAGTCGACAGCCTATACTTTAAGATGTCTTAATTCATAGTAACATTTCTGAACATAATTTTCCACTGTAAAGAAAGCACAGATTTACCTAAAGTCAATCAAGTAACAAAATATTCTCCGTGTTTAAACAAATTAAAAACTCCCCCATGTTTCCTATCACTGCATGCCAGCACAATAAATAGATTCATAAAATACAAATAGAAGCCAGGCCAGAAAGCTGTATATACATATTGAGATTGTCAGATAGATGTATACAGACATGCTCAGGGCCTGTTGTAAATTACCTTTTGGAAAGCGGAGCAGACAAGTTATCCAGCAGCCCAACAGCTTTCCCCCCACAGCCCGCTTCAGCCATCACTCTGATCAAGAGCATTACCCTCCCCACTTGTCATATAGACCATGGCTGACACAAGCAATTCAAGCTGAACTCCAGAATAAAACACACAGATACATATAGGTGGGATCAGCCTGACCTGGCAAAAGATTTGTGTTTCCGTCCATCCAGACCTGAGGTTACTCAGTTCTGCCACACAGCCTAGCTGTGTCTCACAGGTCAAATGACCTCATTTTTGTTGCAGTTAGCAAACCTTCAGCCCTACCCATCACACTCTCTATGGTCTATTCTTACTGACTTATTCGTCTATTCTTACTGGCTATTTCTACCGATTGGGACAAGCAGCACAATCTAAGCTGTAAAAAGTACTTTAATGCACTGCAAAAGGGTGATGAATTCAGTTATTTATACCATAGATAAGTTATGGTCTAATGATGAGGTGCCAGAAAATGTTACAATTTATACCCAAGGCATTCAGGTATGTACAGAGCTGCAATAATGTGCTTCACTTAGTCAAAAGATCATTTTTGATAGTCCGTGAACTTGTCAACAATTTAGGTCCTGCCCTATAATTACTACTTGTATGATGAACCCACTTGTGCACCTCACTGATGGTCTCTTACTAGGGGTTTTGACTTTCCTTGATTCGGAAGCTAACATACTCATTGAGTTATTTATCACCAAATGGAAGATTTTTGTCCATCTACATCAGTTTCTCAACCAGGGTTCTTCCAGAGCAATTCGTGCCTTTCAGGTTGGTTTAAGTGACAGCAATGATCTTTTTGGCTATCTGTAAGGATGACATTTCTCCCACGAGGCAGCTTGTAAGAGATCATTCCTCCTACACTAATGTACTGTGAGTTGTAGATATATAATAATTCTAGCAGGAGTTCCCTGAAGACCTAAAAGGTATTTCAAGGGTTCCCCCATTTAAAAAAAAAAATATAGTGTTTTAAAAATATAGCTTTTGCTATTTAGGAGTATATCTATTAACAAGAAACACTAGAGCATAACAGGTGGAACAGAGGGAAGAGGCAGCTTTAAACAATGTATATTCTTCTGGGGTTTTGGAAATGGGATTCAACTTAAAATTCAGTTTAACCAAAACTGCTCCGGCTTTGGATAACTAAGCGGTGCTTGTTGATGTTCCCACTTCTGCCCCCTCATTGGGATATTAGAGCACCCAAGCACAGAGAATATGCTATCATAGTCTCTGAGAAATATATAATAAGAGAAAAACTGTTTTGCTAATTAAACTCTTCAACTGCTGCTGCAAAAAAATTTAAAAAAAATGATTTTTTTTTCCTGGGTGGACTGAATGTGTGAGGAGCTCTGTAGCTGCCATATGTTTTTTGATCTCTATGTTATATGGATGGAGAGTGTATTTGCGGACATCAGTAACATCCACCTCACTGCTCCTACTATCAGTTTCTGTAAATGGAGAGAGCAGAACATAAAGTGCATTAACTACAATACCACGCCAAGGACCGTGGGAAAAAAGCAGGTTGCTCTCCATCTTCACACAGCTCAGTGAAATGTAAACACCTCTCCTGCTGATCTTTCCGGACTGTTCCCATTGATTCTGTGCCCCGGTTGAAGGGTTACAGGATTGTTAAAAACATGCAAAGCTTTGGAGACAGCTATGGTCAATTCATCTCCCAGACCCGGCCATTCAGAGCCTTCTCTGTAGTTCTGTCCACCCATTAAGTGCTGGAGGGGTCCCACACAGTTGTCAACACGCAGTAGGCCTCATCATATGAGCACTTTAAAAGAAATTAAACACTCATCTGTCTGCAGGACATCAGCCAACCATAGTTTTTTTTTATAACACTGTGAAAAGGGGAAAGTTACCAAACAACCTTTAATAATACTGGCACAAAAGGGCAGAACCCCACTAATCTAGGACACTTTTACTATGTGTGCAGTCAGAATATATGAGAATAAACACCTTTAATATTCAGGAAGGGACAAAGTGTTCCTGTGCAGTATGTACTAACAGCACAGTGCACCACAACATGCTGCTGAACACAAAACAAACCTTTCATACAAATGGGGGGTGGGGGCACAACAAGTCTAGACTAGGCTTAGGCTACATACACACGTCAGATGATTATCTTCTGATCACCTCAGGACCGATATCGTACGAGAATCTGAATTGGGTACAACAATGACGAGTGTTGTACCCGAGGATGGATCCACAGACGTGGAACAATCCTAATGGAAGTGATGTGGAAAGAGGGCACAACGGTGCAAGTTCATGCCTTATTCTTACTATATTTAGAATTGTTCAAAACATTTTTATAAATTACAAATATTTCCAAAAATATTTACACTTGCATCGCATGTTTGATGAACCTATTTTTTTTTTTAGGAGAACTTCCCCCTTAAACTGGAAGAAGATCCTTTTATATTGGTAATTGCAAACTCAAAAGCATCTTTTCCAATCTCTGAAGGAAAGCATGAATTTCATAGAACTTGGTTAAGATCTAGGTCAACTTAACATTTTCATGCTCCATTTTTTAACTGCTGAAGATAGAAATTGAAAGTAGTTTAAATGCCCCTACCAATTTCTGTTTTGAATCTAGCTATAAGTCCTTGCTAAAAAGTTTTCCCCAGACAGCAGCCTGAATTCCTCTTGCCTTGGAAGTTTGAGATTGTGGAAATACTAGGAAGACACTAAGCACAAAAAAGTAGTTCCACGGCAGAGAATTTGGGAAGTTTACTACCAAACCAATAGATGGGCTGCAATAGGACCACTATAGACATTTACAGTGGTTAGATGCGCAGGTACAGTACCAACAAGCCCAAGGAATTTTTGCCAACTGTCAAAACAAAAAAAGGGGGGGGGGGGTTGAACCTTAAAAATCTGTCTTTAATAGCAATTTTAAATTACAGAAAAGTCAGAATAAAGTAATTAGAGTCAACTGAGCTGGATAGCATTTGTGGCTCAATTAGAATAACTTATTGCTTAGAAATGCACTTTTAAGTGAACCTGTCCTAAAGCAATGCAAAGCATAATCACAGTGATATCTTTTTTTATTTGGCTGGGTGGAAAGAAGGTGTATGTGGGGGGGGGGCCTGTATTGTGACCCAACTTTTCAGTAACCACCCAAAAACTGCCCACAGGTTACTGAGAAGTGAAGGGTGGTGTGCCCGGCTGAAAGGGGCTGGGGAGAACACTGCACTACAATAGCTTATGGCTAAGCAATCCATCTGTGTGTTGACCTATATGGGACATGGGCCTACATTTTTACAAGGCATTCAGAAACAGCAGCAATAGGGATTGACTTAGCAAGTTGCCCAGCATAAATATTTGATAGGAAATATTAGATTATTAGTCCTATTTATACTGGCTTTGGCTCATCACTTGAGCAGGTGGGCGACATGTTAATTTCTCTACCTACGCACTTGAAAACACATGACTAATCCTTTTCTTCTCCATAAATAGTAAACATATGAAAATACTTAAACTGAAAAAGGTCTTGTATCTACTTGTCAATATTTGGCTTTGCTTCCCTGGAATGACAAAGTCAAGAATAAACATGAACTTTATTTCCAAGAACTCCACATGTATATTCATGAAAACAAGAAAAAAACATTAAAAAGCAATTATTTTTCTTGATTGATGGCTTTTCATCATATGTTATTTTGGTGCTTCTTTGGTTCTGTTTGCATTTTTAGAGTTCACCCAAACCCCAGATATTTTTTTTTTTTATTTATTTTTAGTGTTGAATGGTGTGAGAAGTTTAAGGCTCAGTCTATGAAAGAAAGAAGATTGTTTATTTTAATTTAAAAGCGACTGTCACCGATTTTTAAAATTTATTAAATTTGTACTTGTCCTGAAGCCCATTCCATAAAGCTGTGGCCCCCTTGTAGAACAAAGTGGCTGGCAGAAACTTCAGCTTCTGGGGTGACAGCACGCTTTGCTGAGTATAGGTATTGATGTAGTAGCCAAAGGTTAGAACCACGGCCCTGATACCTTGTTTAAAATGTAAAACTAAAGGATTCACTATATCAAGGTTAGTTAATTTGCAATATATTAAATTGACATAAGAACAAAATTGCTCATTTAGTTTTTTAGATTTTAGAGGCAGAGGTACAGGTATTACATAAATCAATTATAACAATACGGTAAAAAAAAAACAACTGTTTACATGACATCAATGGTTAGACATTGTTTGCAATTAATTTGTTGACTGACATATGGAACCAATGCATTTCACATACCCAAATTCTCCAATTAATAGGTGCTCCTAAAACCTCCACAAGGTAGATATGGTCGCAACAGGTATGCAGTTAGACTTGTTACAGCATTACAGACAGTGCAGTACCAATAATACACAAAGATTAACACACACAAATAAATCCATCTATAATATGTGCAGCAAAAGATACAATAATGAAGGTCTAAATGGAATTAGCAATACTCAAGTATCCCGGAGAATATATTACATTTTTCTTCTTGGGTTAAGATTTAGGATCACACCATGAGAACAATCAAGGGTTTAGGACTGTCAAGACTGACAGATTTTCTACCATGAGAACCATCTGTGAGATATCTGAGCACACTGTTTCACAATTTTGGAATGCAGATGTTCAGAAGATACAATAATCAAAAAAAGTTTATCTTTTCTGCATACAAAAAGGAATGCCTAGAACACACACTTTCAAAACACAAAGGAAAACATCATTTGTGCACCAAGGCACAAGCGTCCAACTTTCAGAAAACTATTGTCATGCCCTAGAGAACTGCTGTTTAAAGAAATACATGCCATATATTTCCAGGGAAGGTAGATGGGAAAAAAAACAGTTTGACCTATCCACACAGTCCTGACCTCAAGTGCCTTTTAGCTTTGTCATCAGACTGAGGTTGTACAATTGCTTCAACTACAAATCCTGCCTCATAGTGTAGACACACTGTTGGCTGTGTAATACAGTGTACGGTACAATATTACAGAGAAATTTAGTATGACATCTATTGTTGTTCTTACTTTGGGCGTCACATTTAACTGACCCACCCACTACATGTTTTCAGAAATTAGAGGAAACCAGCTGTAGTGCAGTGTGCAAGCACATTTGTCTCATGGGAGTATTCTGTCCACCGTTTTGTTCTGATAAACTATATTCACTTATAAACTGGATTGCTATTAGAAGTTGCTTTGTTTTATGGGTTTAGTTGCGATTTATATGCTTACTCCATTTGTGTTTAGTGCTTTTAATTACTATAAGGTGATTGTGCTGTACTGGTTCTTTTCACAAATGCACATATAAGATTTGGTTGCCTCACTTAAAACAGTGCACTCTCTCTTATTTCAAAAGGTACAGCCAGGCTTCCGTTTTTTTTTTTGTTTTTTTTTAACAACCCCCTTTTCCTGGGACACCCAAACCTTCTTAAGTTTTGGTACCACGCAAGACTTCTTTCTTCAGGCAACCTCCACATTGCAGCAGCACAAAATACTCATGTAGAGGTCAGCATGAGGAATCAGTTAAAGCTGCCAGGGAAGAAAGGAAGGGGGATTGTGTAGAGGCCAAAATCAACACACCCAAAAGAGTCAGGTTTCATGGCAGATTTTGAGGTGAAGTGTAACAGCGCAGTATTTCATGGAGTAGGTGCCCTTACAGGTATGCCTTGTGTTTTTGCAGACCATTTGTTCTGGCCAAAGTACAAAATAAAATAAAAAAATTATGACCAATTCTTTAGGCAAGTTGTCATTGTAGTAGCTTACCTACTCGGCCTTTAGTGACAAATCAATGAAATACGGAAAGCAAGTATGTAAATCACATCAGAAACAACTTTTACATAAACAAGATTAGGGTTAATATTGGACCAGGACCTGATGCAATTCACCCACGTGTCCTCAAAGAGCTGAGCTCTGTTATTTCAAAACCACGGTTTCTAATCTTTCAGGATTTTTCATCATTAATTAGTATAGTACCAATGGCCTAGCATAGGGCCAATGTTATACCCAACTTTAAAAAGAACACAAAGTCTTTACCAAGTAACCAAAGACCTGTAGGATTAACTTCTATAGTTGGAAAGATACTAGAGAGATTGATAAAGAACTGCAAAGAGCTTTTGCCAAAATATTAATGTGATGGTCAGCATGGATTTAAGAAAAACCCAAGTTTTCAAACAAATCTCTTCTCCTTTTTGTGAGCAGTTTGTAAACTGGATTAAAGCCCATTTCCAGAGTAGTGATTAATGATTCATACTCTGAATGGTCTACGGTTATTAGTAGGATTAAATGTATTTCTGTGTTTATGGAGGACTTCAAACTAAAAAACAAAGTGCTTCAAAAATGTCTCTAACCTACAAGCAGAAATAAATGCACTTTTTGGGTCAGACTTATTAGACTGCAATTCCAAGCCGCAGTTTCTTTTTTATAATAATAATAAAAAAGGAATAGACAGCAGAGGTAGAGACATAGACCTGCCCCTGCACAAAGCATTGGTCAGACCTCATCCGGAATATGCAGTCCAAATTGGGCGCCGGTCCACAAAAGGTATATTGTGGAATTGGAGAGAGTGCAGAGAAGGGCAACTAAACTAATAAGAGGAGAAGCTCCGCTATGAAAATTGGGGGGTGGGGGAGATGTGATAACACTATAATTGGTCCATATAGAGAACACACTTCACAATTATTCACTTATGTTTTATTATCTGGTGTAAAAAGAAGATAAATCACTGCATAAGGAAGGGATTCTCCACAATATAGTCTGGGAAAATGTGGAAAAGACTTAGAAAGTTTTTTTAGCACATGCAATATTCTGATTGAAGAAATCGAATTAAAGGTAGCTAGACTTTTGGAATGGTTCCAGTTGTTGCATTCTACATCTAGAACTGGAAGTCTGGTAATACAAATACAGTACTCAAGTTCACTAGTATAAAGTAGGGTCTTCATGATGTTTTTATTAGCCATATTAATCAAATTACCTGCAAAAATCTTCTATATTGGTCTTTACTGCAAGCTGGGCTGCCTTTGTTGAAGATACCTCTCCTAAAGTAACATGATCTTTCTTGTTTATGAAAGGACAGATTTCCAAACCTTGTTTAGCTGAAATGTTAAAACGTTCAACATTCTCACCAACAAAAGGAGGTGGGGGGTTTGATGGTGGGGGGGATATTTGAACTGGAGAAGGATATAGAAAAATAAACTCAAGGACTAGTCTCATTCACGGGTTTGCAATGCCAGGAACACATTGCATGCAGCTGTCTCCAGAAAAAGTAAAATAAATAATGTTGAATCAAAACCTAAAGAGGGGGGGCCGATTGTCTTTAATCATGCCAGCAAGGATGCAATCTTAAATCAATTAGTTCTACAACTTGTTGACATTTCAGCATTTGGTTTATGCAATTAAGGTCAGGGACTGCAGGCTATGTTCACACGAAGGACGATATCAGCCATGATATTGCCTACAAAAACTGCAGCAGATTGATATTAGGCGATTTTGCTTAAAAAGAATCACCATGACCTTTGGAAAGATAAAGTTCTAGGGATGGTGAGAACAGGTATTGGTCCAATAAGGTTAAGGTTAGGTTAAGTTTCAGAAGTGTTACAAAACACTGGCTTTTGATAGCCATTTCTTTGCTAATTCAGTGGATTTAAAAAGCAAAGTCAAAATCCAAGCAAACTTTTTTTTTTTTTTTTTTAATGCAAGCTCTGGTTGCAAGTAGTTGTTGGAATTATTGAGATCCCTATATTGCTGAGCTCACACAATAGAAAAACAGCATGTGCTAACAAAGGGACTTTAGCTAAGTGAAGATGGCAAAACCATATTTTTGTAATAGTGAGAAGTGAAAACACTTAAATTTTTTTAGGTATCAGCCATTGTAAGAACACTAGGAGGCAAAGAACTAGTTGTGCTGCAGTGCTCATGTGCTAAGGTGAATTAATTAGTATGCTGCTTCTCTTTTCACCATCCAGTTGCAAGCTGGGAAAGTAAGAGACCTGTAAACAATACTTAGCTGCAGCTAAAATAGATAAATATTCAAATACAGATATAAACATTTCATGTTTTGTATTTAGTCTATTTCTCACAATTTAGAAGCTAAAGTTTTTAAAAGCAAAGAACTCAAGAGGAATTGAAGAAACAAAATCATACAGCATAGCTTTAGTGATTATCTCCTCGCACATTTTGGTAGGGTTCTCCAATTTACAGAAAAGGTCAAAATAAACAAACATGCACATGCCTTTACATAAGACCCTTAGTATCACAAAAATGCAGTTATCTTGGAATCAAATTTTTGGCTTTAACTACCAATGCTCCCTCTTAACCTCGATTTTTATCCCCACCAATGTGCTCATGTACGCATTAGAGTTAACCATATAAATTCATTGCATTTATAATTAGTGGTAAACAATTAAATTGAAGACAACAAAGGGTAAGTCCACCTAAAAGTAATATTTTACATTAATGCGGAGCCAACTCAGCCCTTGATCCCGAATACTCAAAGAGATGTAGCTGCCATAATTCCCAACTTTGTTCCTTTCTGCCAGTGGGGAGTTCATATTTCTATATTTGCCATACTGTAGAAGAAATGCAATTCAACAATAACAATGGGAGACAGTCGAAATGCACAACAAATTATAGGACAATGAATCAAGAAAAACAAGCAGCCAGTTGGAGTTTGGGTTGATAATCCAAAAGGTAAAGTTTTCAGGGGGTTATTGACTTTTCTTCAACAAGGTTAGAGGAAACCACAGCAGAAGACACCTTGAAAATGCTGTGAGGTCAGCATGCTCCTTGTAGGGCTTACCTCGAACAACTGTCGTCAGTAAGTGATATCCAAAGCCTTGCCACCCATAGGTAGCATTTCAACCAAAACATGCCAAGTAACCAGTTGGTATGACCAAGCAATCCTAATCCAAAAAAATGACCTCAATAAACCTAAAAACCCAAGCAATCCCCACAAAATCACCCTGTCAAATCCTCAGAACTCCTCCAACAGCTGGAAGACAAAATTGCCATTTAACTTACAGTTAAAGACCAAACCTTCTGGAAGAACCTACCATGGACTTGTAAATTAAAGTTGCCTGGCTGCAGAGAAGTAGACAAAATCGCTACAAATCAAAGACAAAATTTGAGGATTTTATTTACGTACTCTGCATTTATCTGTGATAAAGAGCAATGTGTACACTTCAGGACATAGGCTATGTACACACATTGAGTAATGGTCGTTAAAAAGGATCTGACACGATCCTTTCCAGCGACAAACGACTGCACGATGAATGAATGAGTGCTGTACATACAGGGCTATTCTGCTTTATAGAGAATGGCGCATTATGATCGTTCATCGTCTTTGGATCCGCCTAAACGGTCGTTTGGACGATTGAAGACAAGCGCTGTACACACGCCAAATTCTGATACGAACCATTGCACATGTGTACGTAGCCATAGTAAGAGACTGCAGATTTTGTTGGAGGCCAATGACGTGAGTTGGGAAATATACGTAAAGAAAGCTAAAGATGGCTACTACTGCCTATGGTCCCTACAGCACTCATTCAAAACACCTTGTGCCAAATCGGATACTATTTTCAGTGGGATGCATTATACAACCCCCCCCAAAAAAAAAAAAACTCCCTGGAATGATCATCATCCTTTTCAGGCTCCTAAAATCCCCCTCTTATTGTGTGCTACTGTACTTCCCCCACCTCTTAGATGGTAAGCTCTTCTGGGCAGGGTCCTCTCCACCTCCTGTGTCACTGTATCTGTCTGCCATTTGCAAACCCTATTTAATGAACTGCTATCATACAGAGTAGACCTATCTGTAATTTGTAACTTTTAAAGTCAAATTTCTCCCTAAAAGCAGACTCTGCCTCATCCATTTAGTTCTTCCTTCAGATCACAATGAAATTGAGCACTACAGTCTGGCCCAGGAAGCACCCAAGCCATTGACTGGACGAGATACAAGGCAGCAGCACCTTATTAAGTCATCCCCTGTTCTCTTTTCGCACAAAAAGTACTGAATGAGCACTGCGACTCATATCGCCCCTATTTCTCAGGTAAGCTTATTTCTGCAGTGTTTGAAAAGGATGCCCATCACATTCCCTCATGTAGAAGCCCAGTAAAGGAAAAATGTACATATCGCTGCAAACAATGCAATAAATGAAAGACTGCAAGCCACTAGAGGCTCTGCACTTTACACAGTGCTGTCAGTCTTACACTGGGAGCTTGCTGACTGGAGTGAGAACCTCACAAGGGTGCGGATGTTCCTTCACTGTGACTGCTATTTCATTCAACTGCAGTCTGAGACCTAGACATGTTTGGCTGGATCGCATAACTGGTTGGACAGAATTATAATCATGCTTTTAGTCAAAAAAATTCTACAAAGAAATCCTAGCATAAATTTAGCAAGTCTGCATGAAAATACTTTGCATTTGTAAAAGAAAACTAATTAAAAGCAACTTTAGATGCAGTACTTTAGTCTCAGGATGTTAACTGCAGTACTTATTCCCCACCACTAGATGTTGCAAGTCTTTAATGTGGAATGATGGCAAGCCACTTGACATTTTACTGATCTCCTGTGAGCCCAGGCTGTCATTAACCAATACCACAAAGCCTTCAGTTACATTCATACACTCTTGGACTTGTGTAACTTACACTTTGCTTACCAGTGTAGTGAATAACACTCAGTCCTGAAGGGAAAAAAAAAAAAAAAAAAAAAAAAAAACTACCTATGGTCATTGTAGAGGAACAGGATCCACAGCATCAACACTGGCTTAAATACGGCAGCAGAAATAAATATTCAAGACAGTTTGGGAAAGCTACATTTCTACTTCAAAAGGCCAACTTTCAGCTCCATTACAATGATATTAAACATATAAAAGTGTTGCCTTGCAAAACTAAATTTGTCACATGGTAAAATAGTGCATGCAGCAAAACGATTCCTCTGTATAACAGCACCCGTATTTACATGCCAATGCTATCTTTAAGACTGTCCAGGAAGCCAAGGTTGATGCCCAAACAATGCTGGTACTGTCTTTCCAGATAAAGGCACTGGTAAGGGGAACAATGAACTCCATGAAAGGTCATAAATACCTGGAAGTATTTATTTTCATATTTAACATAAATATATGATTCCATTATTATTACACAGTATAATATATATATATATATATATATATATATATATATATATATATATATATATATATATAAATATAGCTCTGACATATTAAGCAGCACTGTACAATGTCTATAGTCATGTCACTAGCTGTCCCTCAAAAGGAGCACACGATCTCTTGTCCCCTACCATAGTCATATGTCTTTAATACACTCTAAGGTCAATTTGGGAGGAAGCCAATTAACCTAACTGCATGTTTTTGGAATGTGGGAGGAAACTGGAGTACCCGAAAGGAAACCCACACAAGGGGAGAACCTGCAATCTCCATGCAGATCCTGGCAGGGATTTGAACCTGGGACCGAGCGCTGCAAAGGCTGTTAAAGAGTGTTAACCTCTGAGCCACCTTGTTGTCCATGTCCTCGAAAGATTTTAAAGTATAAATAATTCACAGTCAGACTTCCTGGCTTGTCACTGTAGTTTGTAAGGGGTGAAAAGGCTTATATTCTTATTTACTGAAGTCCATTGAATACAGAAGTAATTATATTACAGTACAGTCCATTGATGTGACCCCTATGAAGGCAGTAAATGTGTCACCAGCAATCGAGCATACAAACACACAAGATTCAGGGCTTTTTTGGCACCAAAATAGCAGAAGCAGCAGGGAAGCCTGATTTATCAACCTATGATGCACATTTATTAAAAAATGCACAAAGACTCTGTTTTGAGACTTGCTGTCCATTAATAGGCAGCCACCGTAGAATTGTACATCCTGAAGCATCACCCGTGTCAGAAACATCTTTATGGCAAAGTCTTAACAGAGCCTGTCCTCTGCAAAAAGCCTGGCATAATCAAGGAAATTCATATTTACACGTATTGACAGAGACGGCTTGTTTGGGCAAGAAATGGAGTCTGTCAAAAAAGTAATAAAATGCGATCTAGAAAAACATGACTGGGTTGTAAAGAACCGATTTCAGTGGTGGGCAAGCAAGAAGGAATTTTAACCATGCTGTGCAAATAAAATTTAGAAATGAGGAAAATCATATTTCACACATAAAATGTGTAGCATGGGATGATTCACACCTACACACATGCTCTAGGTACAGAGTTTACACAGTTTAACTTCTTAGCAATATAGCTTGTTCACCAAACAACCCAAGCCAGGTGATTAGATCATGAAGGTTTATAAATTCATTGAAAATACAATTTGTAACAATAGATCTTGACAGCAAGCTTCCAAAAGTACATCAACAACACAGTAAGGTATAAGGAAATCCCCTTCAATGTTAAAATGATGGTTTCCATTAGGCTTAGGTGTAAATTTATTTTTACAGAGTGACTTTAAAAAGGAACTCCAGAACAACCTTCTACATGATTATATGGGAGGTTTCTTGAAAAATCTCCTAAAGGTTTCAAGCTTTTTGGGTCCAAAATAGCAGTCTACAAGGCAATGTACACCTAATGCTAAATTACATTAGTAGTACACATACTATCTTTAAAGCTGAACATCAGCCTTAATCCATAAACCTTTTCCTCCTCAGCCTGTCATTGGTCCACACCATTCATTCATTAAAAAATTTCAGGTTTTTTTATTATGGGGAAATAAATAAGACAGTCTGCATTATGCCTACATACACTTACTTGGTCAGAATTAGATATTCGCCCATTAAGATATTTTGATATTTGCAGGAATACACCCAACTGGCTGCATGAGGGTTGGGGCTTTCGAGAGAAATCCTAGGACAGGGTCCACTGATGTTTTTGGGGATGTACATACAGCACCTGGCCCCCAGCTATATCGGCATGCATCATGTAAAGATACACAGAGACCCTGAAATGGTGTTTATTGAAGCAAATTAAACTTTACCCTCAACACTTCAATGTGTTAGTGTGACACCAGGCCAATAAAAAAGAAACCACAGAAAATTTTAGTAATTTGTGTATAGCTTCTCACTCCTTTCCAACAACACTTATTGCTAAGAAAAGAAATTTGCAACTGTAATACTGATGGGCATCACCACCCAGAAGCAGCAACATGAAAGGAAAACTAATTCCCTGGCTAATTTGCTAGCTCCTGATTGGCTAGGGGCCAATAACACTCCTATGCAGAACTGTGTGCAGCAGGCTTTACCTTTGGGTAGGGACACATACATACACACTAAAGCCAGGCAGGTAGTAGTTTTCATTACTACAGCCTATGAGAGGGTGTGCACTTCAATAATACAGTCGTTTTAATAATAGGGTGTGCACTTCAATAATACAGAGTTCATTCATTTCCAGTTAACCTTTTTTTTATTTTTGCTTTCTGTGGAGCATTTCAGTGATTTGTTACCAAAAAAAAACATAAGACAGAGTGCATATAGCCTTCCATTCTGTTCACAGCAACCAATTCAATGTTCACTTTCAGATTCCTGTTTCATAATGTTATTACACATTAAAAACCACAAAATAAATTGCTTTAGGTTACAAACATAGGAAGTACCTGTACTCACCCAAGCAATTGTGTCCATCATGTGCCAACATAAATCCATCATAGCATGTGCACCTATAGTTCCCTGGATAATTAATACATTCATGAACACATCCTCCATCGTAGTCATTGTCACATTCATCGATATCTGTAAAGAAAAACAGAAAACATATAGGTAAGGCCCTGTGAATATAAAAGCTTGCAGACTCCAAGCAATGTAGAAAGCCAAATAGATTTGCTATGGATAAACAAAACTTCAGCTAAATATTAAGAGCACATTAAAGGATGAAAGTTGAGCCAACTTGTGCTGTAATATTACTTTTCAGTCTAGATCACAGTTTCTCAACCAGGATTGTGGAACTCTCGAGTTCTTTCAGAGGTTGCTAGGGGTTCCTTGAGCAATGTGTGCCTCTCTGGTTAGTTTCAGTGACACCAATAATCTTTTTGTATATCTCTAAGGGTGGCATTCTTCCCACTGTCCATCACACTAATATACTGTGAGCTGTGGATATAGTAAATATAGCATGGGTTCCACAAAAACCTATGTTTTTCAGGGGTTCCCCCAGGTTATTAAGGTTGAGAAACACTGGTCTAGAGATTTACTCTACACTTTTGGCACTAGATGTTTCTGATATCCAGCATCATTCAACATATTTCCACCAATTCCATATTTTCTAGACCTACACAAAAAAAAAAAAAAAAAAGGCTTTTCTCTTCTTATCTGAATGCTTCTAGTCAGCAACTACACTGCATCTACAGATTCTCCCTTCCCTTCTCTGAGCCCATTGTATATGGACTACAATAGGTTCATACCAGGTAAAATCCAAATGCTTACGTTACTTGTATTTAAAAATTGCATTATAACATTTACTGACAAACCAAAATTGTTGGCTGGCTCCAAGAACAGACAGACCAAATCCTAAAGACTAATCAGCTATCTAGTGTCAAACCAATGGACAACTGTCATGATTGTGCTTCCAAATGTGTTTGCAAGATACTTACCCAATTGCCTTTGGAAGCAAGTCTTTCTCAATGGGCTTTGCAAAGTTTCTGTATTGTTACTATTAATATTATTATTATTAAACAAGATTTATATAACGCCAACATATTACACAGTAGTGTACAGCGGTACATAAAATAGGTTTTGCAAATGACAGATGAATACAGACTGTGACACAGGAGGGAAGGACCCTGCCCTGAAGAACTTACAATCTAGGAGGTTGTGGAAGTAACACACAATAGGAGGTATGCCTTGTCACATATAACCTGTGACAACTTTTGCAACCCCATAGACTTGCAAGGGAAGAATTTTGTTTTGAAGCAAACAATAGTGTAAGAAAAGGCACTGAGATCTTAGTAAAAGGCAAGACATCTCACTGTCCTCTTAGTCAGTAAATACATGGTGGGATCTTATTACCTTAAAGAACACACTTTTTTTGTTGAGCATGTCTTAATATTTACACCCCTTATTGAACTAATACATTTATGTCTACCTAAATGAGTGTACCCCAATTCTATTGTAGAGCCAATATTATATAAACCTAATGAAAATAAATTTGCTATTTTTTTGCCTGTCTAACTATTAAGTGCTCTTAACCTTAGTACCTAGCTCAAGGACCGCTCACAGATTTGTGACTTTTTTTTCCATAATGAAGATTATGTGAATCAGAAATCATCTTATTATGTGATGTCTCTGTCCATGGTACTGATAGTAGAAATGGAACAGTGTAAGTCCAATTCTACCACACTGGGCCTTGCATACTAAAGGCTTAGAAAAGAGGACAAGCACCCAATCAAGTTTTACCTGTCACAAAACAAATAAAAATGGCTACCGCAAACCTATTTATATTAGAGATATTAATTGTGAGTGGGTTCTATGTCCTGGGATTGAGGGTTCTGTTTCTAAATTTATCATCTCTGCTTTGTCTATTCCACCCCCCCACCCCCCACACACAAGCTATTTTGTTGTTTTCGTTTGTCTTTGTTGTAGGATTGTTCTCCTATTCCCCTTTTCTCCTTGAATCGACCATTTGTTTTGTATTACATGTCATATGCTTCTGTTAAGAACCTATGTTGTTTCATATTTAGTTTGACTAATATGTGCAATTTTCTATGATTCTCAGGGTCTATGTTGAATACAGGTTGTTTATATATATTGACCAATGGAGGTAAACACTGCAATGTTATGACTATGTTGTATGTATTTTGTTGTTCTGTTTGTTTTGTTTTTTGAAATCTCAATAAAACTGATTGAAAAAAAATGGCTACTGCAGTTTACCAAGATGAGAAAGGACAGAGACAATAACCACCAAATGTTTGTCCAAGGCATGTATTTGGAATTGGGCAAATATTTTGCTCAACTTTACTTTTTAAACCCATTACTAAATGGATCCATATTCATATTCAACAAGCAACAGAGACTGGTCCAACCCTTCGAGTCCCCTTTAGCATAGATGTGACCTGCAGATTCCGGCGTCTAGATAATTGGCCAAAACTGGAAACCACATTTTCTCCAGAAAAGGTAAGCATTTAGAGCCATTTGGTTACTCTATCCCATCAAGACTTAATATAACTATACATTAGTATAATGTATAATATAGAGGCTATAAAATAGTTTTTTTAGAAGAAGCATCCCTTTTCCAATGTATGCTATGAACAAATGCTGGGGCACACCTTCATACCAATGTAAGCCTGTTGGATATTCCATTCCAAAACCATGGGCATTTTTCCTGAGTTGGCACTGATTCAGAATAACTGTGCACCAAGACAGCTCCAGATGCAAAAATCCTTAAAGGTGAGGATGAATTTAAGTGACCTGCATAGACTCCTGAACTCAAAAATTCTAAAAAAAAAAAAAAAATAAAATTCTGAAATATTTTATTGATAAGACTGAACTACCAATGTTTAAATATCAGTGGAAAGTTATTAATGTGATACATTTTTCTCTAATTTATCCCTCATTTAAAATGCTCTATTTCAGTGGTTTGTTTGTTTTTTTAACACTGAGAATGAACTCAAAATTCCCTGTTCTGTGCCAACCATCCCGGCATTGCAAAACTACTAATAAAACTTATTTTACCAGGAATCACTAAAAAAGAAAAAAAAGTATGTTAATCTGTTTTTATGAAGATAATCTGTAGTTGCTGGTGTAGAGAAAAAGGCACCATATTCAGGAACACCATAAGAGAACAAAAAACTATAGCACAATGCCAAGCACCACAATACAGCACAGTTTTGTAATGTTTTCTTTCTACTAATATTGATTAATCTAAACTAAGATGTGAAGGATGATAGTTTTTGCTCGTGTACAATTACAGAAGTATCTCGAAAATAGGACCATTTCTTAGATTGGTTAGTTTTTTGCATGGATGCAAAACTATGCAAAACAAAAAAACATGCACTAGGGCTTATTTTCAGGGGATGTCATTTTTTTTCATGAACAACAATTGACATTTATTCTTGAACAAAAAAAATTAACAATAATTAAAAAATAGTCATGTCATCACATTCTGGAACGTCATAACTCTCCAAACACTGAAATTCATCAAGAATTTCTTGTGATATTCAGGAACAAAAATCAACATTTGTTCAAATACAGTCATGTCATCATTTTCTGGAATTTTCGCCCCAATTTCTCAAGTCCAACAATAGTGCTTTTCTTAAATAAGCACCTCTTGTCCATGTATTTATATATATTGTAGTTTATTTTCGGGGTAGGGCTTATATTTCGAGCATCCTCCAAAATACAGAAACATCTTGCTAGGGCTTATTTTCAGGGAAATGCTGCTTTTACTCTCTTCCCATGCCAAGGATCAGACTGCTCAAAATGGTTATTTCCATCTACAGTAGGTTTTATTTTATCCCATGTGGGCACCATCAATGTGATCTGTGAATTTGCATAGCTTGTTTGTATATTAGGAGGTCTTCTACTAGGAGGTGTTACCTAACTGGGAATGTATTGGAACATGTAGGAACACACAAAGATGGCTATGAACACTCAAAACTCCCAGACAGACAAGATAAAAGTAACAATCAGGGCAGTAGAGAGTGGTTCAGTACTGCAAGCAGTAAAGTGTTCAAATCCTAAGGTATAAACATACCATACAGTTGGGAGCACTAACATAAAAGGATAAAATATAGATTTTGGACAATTGGTCTATATTTGGACCATAAAGTGAAATCAGCTGCCATATTGAAAATATATGAAAATATATGAATTTCTAATAAAAAAAAAGTTCAGCTTTTTTTTTTACCACCCAAAGGATTTGCATTGCAATCCATCCACTCCTGGTATCTTCACAGCTCGTCCATGCAGCACAGACCTGTCTGGTGGGTACAAGTCTTAAGTCCCCCTGGACAGACATACAAATCTTTTGGCAGGCAAATAGGTTACTGTATATGTATTTATATACATATTATATGTTATGTATTTGCATGGAATTCAATTTTACACAAAGCTGCACTTATTCCAGTATAAAAAAAATAAAAATAAAAAAAAACCTTCTAGTGTGTGTGTGGGTGGTTAAAATTACTGCCCAGGTTTTTCAGTTTTTTTTTCCAGCATTTTTGCAACAAAGCAACAGCACATAATGGATATTTTTATATTTACAGCTTCCAACACAAAAATAGTGTTTGGTATTAAACTGGCAGCCCAGCCAATCCTGGCGGTTCCAATTAAGTGTGGCTGGTTTGCCCATTAGGAAACGGCGAGACCACAATTACAACCACAATCTCCACAGTGTCTGGTGAATCATTTACCCTTGTGGGTCCCCCACCCAACCTGATTTATATCCTGACTTACCAAGAGTTTAAAACTCCACACTGACCTGAGCGGTGACTGTGCTATTTAAGAGAAGAGAAAATAACGTTGTGCAATTTTGGTTACACAATACGCCCATGCTCTGCCAAATAGATATTTAAGTATCTAAAAGCATTGGAATTTGTAGCAAAACAAGGATCAACTACTCAACACAAAAGGCTGGGGTTTCTGTGGGCACTGACCCTCAGGATGATTTGTTCTCTGTGTTGTCCTTTAAATGAAGTGAAGTACTTCCTATGGAGAGGTTTTTGGTGCCGCCACAACCAATTAGTTCACTTTTTACTCTCTGCTAAGCTCAGAAAGGAAAGCCGTCTCTGGAATGCTCACCTACTGAACCACAAAATCAAGTTTTTTCACCAATAAATCACATGAAGTTTTATTGAATCCCAACTGTAACTTTTTAACAAAACCAATGAAATAGGTAAAAAAAAAAAAAAGTCAATTAACGTTTATTACATTTTTATTATGCAGAACAGTAACTCAACTTTAGTTGGGCAGGTCCACTCTCCGAGGTTCCTGCTAAGTATATAGTAGTAGCAACTAAATGACAAAAAATGTATGGACACCTGACTTAAGCTACGTACACACGTCAGATTTTTATCGCCCAATAATCGGCATCGGCCAATTATCGGGCGAAAATCTGCCGTGTGTACAGTCGGTGTCGTCCATCGTCTGGACGACTGACCTGCCGGATCCACAGACGATGGACGACAGCCAATCCTAATGAAAGGGAAGGGGAGAGCGCGCAGCAGGGTGCCGCTCCGTCGCTCTCCCCCTCCCCTCTCCATAGAGCATGAACGGTGCTGTATGTACAGCACCGTTCATGCATCGTGCACTCCCTTGTCGTTGGAAAGGATCGTGAAAGATCCTTTCCAAAGACAAAAATTGGAAGTGTGTACGCAGCTTAACACATCCACAAGAATTTGTTGAACAACTTATTTTAAAATTAGATATGCCTTAGATATGCCTCAAACTGAAAGGAGCCACAGATCACCAAATTGCAGACAGAATAGATTGGTGTTCTGGATGAAAAGCAAAGCCTGGAAAAGTATGCCATAGTATCTTTCCTAATACAGATTTCAGTTTTGGCATACCTCTAAATGTAGGTTAGGCATCCCTAAAAATTTTGAGATAAGACACTTGGCTGTCAGCAGGTTCAGTATCCAGGGTCACTTGTGGGGTTCATTTTGTTTGTCTCCAAGATTTCCCTCCATCTTCAGTTATTTGTACTGGAAGGCCTGTACATGCAGCACACCCAGAAACCTGCACAGGTTAATTTCATGTTTTTTATTAATTTTTGATTTTTTGATTCAATGTTTTGATTCACCATTTAAGATCATATTTAAAGTTAGACAGAATTTAATTTTCAAAAGCACAGATTAGATATAAAAAAAAAAAAAAATATGCCAGTGTGGGCAACAAATTGTCTTTCCACTTGTTATCCCAACTAGTAGTACCTTATGTATAGAGACTGTCGTAGGGCGTTTATTGTTCCCTCTTACATGGTAATGCTCTGTTGCCGATTTAACTACTTATACCAATTGAAGATTTTTATGTCTCACTCAACTGGGGAGGAGTCAGACCTCTATGGAGGGACCACTGCTTCCCCACAATGAATGAATGTCCTTCTCTACAGCACAATAGCATGAAACAGGTTTTCCTACTCACTGTGTAGATGTTGCCTTCTAAAGAAAACACACCGAGACTAAGAATGCCTTTTGTTTTGATGCATATGGAATTTTGTTAGCTTAAAACTGAATGTTCAATATAGCTTTAAAAAGGTAGAGCATATTGTAATTTCATTTAGAGTCTCCTTAGTATTTTGTTTTTTTTACTTGAAGTGTTTGCTTTGCAGTTCATCCGAGCCATATTTAAATACCCTTTATATCCCTTTTAATAATGACATTCTATGCACAGATCAAAACAACTGCAAAAATGCACCAACACTGGCAATGGTTAATCTCATCGAAGGCATGCATGTTAAAATTTGATTTTCTCCTATAGTTTACAGAACAACAAACTCATTTGTTTAATTATTAATGTCAGGATATTGAGCAAACTAAAGATTTGGTTTAAAATCCAAATACCAGTGTTGTTCATTAACCCATAAGGCAGCTATAGCAAAAGCACTCCTCATAAGCTACAATGCAATATTAAAGAAAAACCAAACAATGGTCTTAAGTTTTCTTTTTTGAAAACTGGAGAAAATGTAATCCCCTTATGGTGGGCAATTGTATCAGTGTATGTTAAAGCCCAACTAAAAGACTTACACCTATTTTTTTTCCTGTCCTGTACCTCCATACTTTAGGACGTTTCACCATTTTTCCGGTCCTGTACCTCCATACTTTAGGCTGTTTCACTGATTTTGCACATTCCTTATACTACTTGTTCACTCAGTGGGAATGTACTTCCGTCTGTCCCATGTCTGTGCTGCAGTAGGCAATGGCCACATTTCTTTTTACAAGTGTCCTCCTAGTGACTCCTTGTAGTATGGAGGAAGAAAGAGGGCAAGACTGAGCAGAGGGTGGTGTGTCTAGAGAGGAAGTGTCTGATCAGGTCTAATAGATTACAGTAGCCTCTCTCAACCCTTCTATGCCAGGTAAAATAATTTTCAGGTCAAAGAACTTCCGGATAAAATAAATCCATAAGTGGATAGTGGTGTAGAATGCCCTTTACAGAGTTTTTCAAAATGCCACCCTTCCAGGCAGCTAAAAGGATCAATGATGTAATTCCAATGGCTTTACAACATGGCACTAAACCAAGAACTGGGAGGGAAAACACCCAAAGTTCAGGGAGCCCCAACGATCACTACAGAAACCCTAGAATTCTATTGATCCCTGGATGAGAAAAGCTGGATTAGAGGGTGCACGAGTTCTAACTCCAGTACCTATTGGACTGCATAATTTTAAGACACCCTTCACACGTCTTGTAACATGAATATTAATGTGAGACGATACAAATATTCATTCTCTGTACTATTTGTTTCTGCAACTTAGAATGAGATTTGAAGCTCATCTTTAAAAGTCGTAAGCTTTAAAGTTCATTGCTAAAGTCCGAGGGATTCTAAGCCCTAGCTTCCAGAGGTGCCAAGAGGAGTCAGCAATGGAACCTATAGACATCTTGTGAAGAATCAGGGATGGGGACTGCTCACCCGTCGCAGATGGTTCTGGTAACCAGCCCTATCAGAAGGAAATTCTGCCCATACAACAATATGAGTGAAGAGTTTTCTGATGTAATATATGTGAAATTAGTCAGTGCTTGAATAAAGTTGAGTTCCTCAACAATAAGATTGGGATCTTTAAAGTTTTTGCTTGGGCTTTAAAAACAAATTGATGTTTAAAATATACCACACTGTCTCTTAACATATATAAACTCTGTTTCCATTAAAAAGGAACCAAACTCCAGACTTCTAAAAGGCCAAAAGGAATTAATCATGATTACTTGTCGCTGATCTTTTCCCAATTACAGTCTTATAATCAAGGCCAGACTGTGGACCAGATACCAAGTAAAAGGAAAGAGGGCCCCACCAGAACAAATAGCTTTCCTGGCAAAGTGGTCATTTTCTGTAAAGCAACAGGGGCCAAAAAGCACAAAACTAAAAAAAAAATAAAATAATACTACATACATTTTGGATGTTTATGTTTTTGGTCCCCCTCAGGGCCAGCCCCCTGTCTCCATCTGCAGGTATATAGGTTAGATCATTGTAGATCTGTAGACACCCTCAGAGAATCATTTTGCTTATCCCAAAAAAAGGCATGCATGGTCCAAATCTCTTTTTACAAATGTTAGGGGGATCCATGGGGATCTTACAGCATTCATCAAGTTATGGATTAAGTACTGAAGTCAGTCGCTCTGACAATACACAGTGACAAGTACAAAAGCCATAACCACCTAGCATTTATACAGAGATGGCAGCACAACCAAAGTAACTTTTGGCATTCATCTGTATATCAAGTCATGTGTGGGAAAGAACATACCCGTGTATGAAAAATAATCAATAGGAAACAGAAAACATGTAAGGATATGAAAGTCATGTCAGAACATATACAAAATATATGGTAAAGGTATGGTACAAAATATACAGGCAGTTTGTACAAGTTAGGTCGATGATTACAGAATTACAACAATAAATAAGCCAATGAATCCAGCGCCAGCTGCTCAAGGTTCACTTGAAGGGCATGTCCAGGCAAATTACTAATACTGAGAATTATATATATATATCTTCACATACACATCCCTGCCTGCAAGCCCCTTCACATTCTATGGGGGCCTCATTATTCGATGATATCTTATAGTTTAGGATTAAACCCCGACAGTCCCTTCCATCTCTTCAGCAAGGAGAGAGTCAGGAATACTGCTAAAAGGCCTACCCGCATCAGATTTACAATTGAGAAAAACAGTAGCACTCAACTCCGGCAGAAATCTTGCATTCAGTGGCCCCCAGCATCATTCATGAATTAGCCACGAAAGGATGAACTACCGTTTGAAAATGACTGCTGTGCATTCTTAAGGAGGAGAAGGTACTGCTTGTTCGTTTTTCCCTCTACATTCAGCAGAACAGTGCTGTGTGTAGAGTGCTTGTTGATTCATCTGTCACTGGAAATGATCACAAACGATTGTTTCAAGAGACGTCTATATAGGCCATGAACAATCAATTACAATTTTTCTCAGTGCAAGAAAATTACCAACTCATAAGGCATCAGTCATGTGATGTTTATAAAATGTACAGATACAGGTCTAAACACATCCAAAAATTTGGATTGAGATGAGGCTTTAGGCTCAAAATTATGAGTAATGTGTAAACCCTTACAATGATTTTCTCATTTCTGGTCCATTCAATATGCTATTAAAAGAAGTTTTGTTGGATCTGTTTAAAAAGCTTCTGCTTAACCTGGCAAAAAATGTCATGGGTTACTAATTTTGTGTGAACTCTGCCGACTTTGTTCAAATGAATTGTTCTCACATCTATCTGTGGAGTATACCTGATGCCCCAGGATGACAACACTGCTCCCCCAATAAATAAGTGCAGAAGTGTTGTCACCTTTGGATAGAAAGTGTTTTACTAGGGAGATCATTGGGTAAAAATAAAAGGAAAAAATCCTGGAGATTTGTGCAGCTGTCACGTGTAAGGGAAGGTTTACACCTGCTACTCGAATACAAGATTTTACGCAGCTCCCTGCACCATGCCAGGGTTTGCACATGCTCACTGCTGCCCCTATTCAATCCTTATGGGGGCTGCAGCAGAGACAATACATGTAGCATCTCCCTAAGCAGCTACGTTTCATGGCATAAAGCACAGCACAACCTGTCACTGTGAACAAATCCTAAGGACTGAAATCCGCAACAAATTAGATTTTTGTTCTTAGGTTTAGATACACCTAAAGTATACTAAAGATTACATGGAAGCATTTTATATATGTTGTAATGTTATATATCAAAAACCACACAAGGAGCCTGAAAATGATAAATTCACCCACCAGTCATTGATGCATTACTTTAAAATACCCGGTGTATAAAATCCATGAACACGAATCCCGGTAAGCAGCAGAAACACAGAGTCCAAATTCCTCAGTGTATCACATATATACACAAACACACATAAATGTCCAATAGAAGTCAGCCTCACAACCATACAACTTGGGCTGTTAACCTGACCACGTAACATGAATTCCACACAAGGTTGCTACAAGCCCCAACTTTGAAGTGACAGTTCTAACAAAGGCGCTAAAGTGTACTTCAAATATATAAAATCCAGTGGACAAATTCCAGGCCCTGACGTTTTTCTAAACACAACTTGCGCAGGCCTTTTTGATATCAATAATGTATTATTAAATACAAGCAGAGAAAGTATTTTTCTGCTGTTGCAGTGACTTCCCTAACATGCATGCACTCCTGCACAGGACAACATAACTACAAGTGTCTACGCTGTCAAAGAGAATCTCCACCAGAACACAGGGGAGATTTGTGGAGACAATTCTTTATCCCTAAAATATAAAAAAAGCTTTTGAAATGACTTTAGGGGACCTTTCATAGCATTTGTAACATTATATAAAAATGTGGCTATGTTTTTATTTAATAAATTTGTTTTCTTTTACGACGTTTGAGCTTTTTGGAGAAGTCCCTTATCTTTTGCAGCGGTAAAGACTATAGGGGAAACCTGCAACTTCCTGGAATACATACGTCACATATCCCGGCCTATGAGATTTATTTTTTACGTTTGCAGGAAGACATGTCACCCAATTTAACACCTGCGCATTACATCAGGAAAGAAAGAAGATGCCAGAAAGAGGATAACCCAGATAGATTGGGATTCTCTGGGCTCAAACATTTAGTTGATAAAGATGGGAGATTTCTCTTAATTGAGAGCTCTGATGATTTTAAACTTTTTTCCTTCCTACAGCTAATCATATTGATGAAGCAATGTGATAACATTTAAAAAAAAAAAAAAAAATTCAGAATATTTTGTAGTAAAATAAATATAAGTCTCGAGGGCAAGACATTTAGGAAAACATGTGCGGTACCGATGTGGGAGTCTTTGCCTTGTTTGCAGGCAATCATTGATTTGGTGGCCTGTGTGTTGCTAAGGTAGCACTTACTCATTTCACAGGGTAACACCACTGGAAACTCATACAGAAAACTTTCAGCAAAGAGGTTTAAGTTCAAGCTGAGATTCACATAGAACATTATTAAAGACTGCCAATGACTCGCCAACTTTTCTGTTTGTACAGTGAAGGCCCCCGGTCCAAGGGATTCGCCATCGCAAACAAACACAAGTTATTTAAAGAGCGGCAGCAGACGTTCCAGAACGGCATTCCCTGATCTTGTGGGCATGGTGTGTGTACTGGTGTTGTTTTGTCTTCAGGAGGGCCGAAGTCAGATGATCAGGCCTTAAGAAACTACTCTCTTCTTTTTTCTTTTATTTTTAAAGATTCCACAAGTAACACTTCCTTTCCCAACATGACAACACTCCCTGTACTGCAAGTATGGATTTTTTTTAATTTAGCCAATAGTTGTGGGCAACGTGGTCATCAAAACATATGGTGAGGTTCACTCAAAATGTTGCTCACAGAACCTTTAAATAAAAAAAGACGGTAAAGTTTTTTTTTTTTTTTTTAACAGACAGTCAGTAAAACACTTCATGCCACAAGCATGGCCTACTTGTAACACCTTCATGAAATTAAAAAATAAAATGCTCAAAGTCAAAAGGCTGTTTGAATTAGACTAGTCAAATAAGTGGCTAATTAAGAGATGTGAACCAATGCAAAATATGTTGTGCTTCCTGTAGTTGCATGCTGTGTCCCTGTGGTACTGAATAGAAATTCAAAGCAAGCTGCAGCAGTGTTCGTGCATTGGAGCCTTATAGTGTGCTTTGGATGCAGGTGAAAGGTTCTCTTTAACCAGACCTCCAACTGTGACTAAACACCTCGTAATGAACTCCCCTAATGCAGATACAAAGAGTTATAGAGAGCACAAGTTCATCTTAGCCCAATAAAATTTTATATAACACACACTTGCTAGATGACACATACAAAAAAGAAAATGAGAATATCAATATTTTATAAAGAGTGGATCTGTCTGTATTGCCTTATAGGCAGCAATCATTGTAAAAACTAATAAAATAAATAGTAAAAGTACATGTGTGTTTAATAAGGAAAAGGTCAAGATTTTTTAAAACATCTGCCCATTAGCAGGTAACATGGTCCTACAGGAAAATAAGCTGCTGAGCTGTGTGATTGTGCAGGCCAGTTATTCACCATCTCAACTAAAGCCCATTGACATCTCTCAAAGATTTCACTTGTTTCCTGGAACTGTTTTTTATATAGCAATTTATCATTTATTGCTACACAAAAAGCATGTTACTATTACTGTAACTAACCTGTCCAACTGTTTGAAGTGTCTTAAAAAATATAAAGTACATCCTACTAATGCATCGGTATTTATAGCCACATACAACAAAGTTTAATTGCAGTGCTCCTACTGTTCAAAAAGTCATCTGCAATTGTTTAAATAGATGGGCACTCTTAACGTCAACTCCATCATTCCATGCCGGGATTTTGTGTCAAAAATAATAGACATTGGATAGTAAATCAAACCAGCAGCCAATCCATCCTGTACAGGAACAGCTAAAAAAAAAAATCTGTAGAAGTTGTTTATTGCTCATTGCACAAAGATCTTTCCCCCATGTGGAATAGATCACCTCATTAGGGACCTCAGAGTTCAATTTACTTAACCTAAAGGGTACGCTTGCTGGAATGTGCAGAATATGTCTAAACAGACTGGTCCTACAATCAAAGCCGACATGCGGTTCGCAACAGATTATCGGTGTGGGGAGCCCAGTTTATATGCCTAAATCAGACATGTTTCTCCTTCACCCACCCCCTACCCAAGAAAAAAATATATATATTTCTACCAAAATTATAAAATAGAAAAAAGTAGATAAAAAAAAGAAAGAAAAAAGTACAAATTAAGAACCTACAAAAAAAGCAAAATAGGGATATTGGAATAAAACACAGATAAACTATCAGTAAAGAGAAAAATATTGTGGACACCATACCATGAGTAGAATAAAGAGCATTAATGTGGGCTCAGGTTTTGGTTGGCCTTTAACAATTTTGATGAATTTAGTTTGTGAATTTTGGATATAAAGAAACACATATAGACAAACAAAGAAGAAACAAAAAGGTTAAAAATTAAAGAATAAAAAACTCAATATGAACAGGAAAATTAATGTACAGAAAACTCCACATTACCAAAAAGTCAAAAAAAGGTATAAAACAGAATTGTGTCCTAAAAGAAATAAGAAAGGGAACTTAGAGAAAATAAACCACATCCTAAAAAATGTAATGGGCAAAGCTGAAAGGAAAAAGGGGCATAAGACTTAAAAAGAAAGGAAAAGTTATTTGTTCAATTTATTCTAACCTTGTTGCAGACTGAGCCAAAGCAGGCGGAGGAGAAAGAAAAATTGCTGGGATTAAAGTGACACAGATTTATGGCAAGGTCTACCATAAAACAGAAGTCCGTCTTCTCAAACAAGAGAAGTTCAGGGCTTAGGGAAGGCTTTGATGTGGATAGTATAAAGAAGGCTGGGATGGCTGCTGAACTGCTAAAGGTCTTCAGCCAAGCTTGTTCAGTAAGTGTAGAATTAGTTTGCAGCGCGGCATGAATATGTACAAAGCCGCCAGACAAATGAGGCCTCTTCATTACAGAAGAAACTTTGTAAATGGTTTATCAGTTAGTGTGGCTTTGGAAGAGGAAGTCCAGCTAAAAACCAGAACCTGGTGTCAAACCATTATAGGGCGCAGCTGCCTACCCAAACCTCTTTAACTACATCCAAAACCTAACCCCCCCCAGACAGGGTATGGAATAGTGAAAGCAACTTTGCCTACTAATTAAAGGAAAAAAAAAAACTCCCAAGCACTGTTCCTCACCCCAACCCCTCCCAAAAGTTCATGCCATCGTTTCTCATGTCTGGAAATGGTCTTTTAGGTACCTGCCTACCTCTGATCTTCACTCTTAAAGGGGAAAGTTGACAAAGTATTCCTCAGCATTTAATCCAACACGCCCCAAGGAACTTAAGGTGTTGGTTCACCTATTTGTATGTTGCCAAAAGGGGACATCCAACCTCCCTAGTAGGAAGACAGTTGGTGAAGATTCTTTAACCAGCTTTGATCTTCGAGAGTGTGAAGACAGTGTGGGTGACAGGACAGGCAAGTTTTACCTCATATTTATACTTGTCATTTTGCTTTTGAATTAACAAATCCTGTGTATGCAATATTGGAACCTCTGCTTTAAATACCTTCCTGTATACCAACTAGTGATATTCACTCTCTCCATTTGTCTTATTACCATTGTTACTGCAGCTTAAAGTGATCAGAAAATTTGGCATTTCGAGAGAAGATACCTTAATGACCTACCACTTTCCTATTCTATCCAAAATGAGAAAAAGTTTTTGCCTTATCTATAATTTAAGCATTCACCTGCCCAGTGATGTACTTTATTTTGACAACTATAATGGCCGTAGAGATTTATTTATGCAGACTTCTAGTTAGCAAAAACGTTCAGAGAGAGAGAGAGTAGACATGTTCTTACAACGACTGTTTCACCCAACAAACTATGGAAAGCATACCCTAAAGGGAAACAACAATAACCTTTCTTCCTACCATGCTCCTTTGAAACATGGCAACTCTAAACCAGCCTTTTTACTCTGGAAGAACACTTGAAATTTCAGATCTCTGGGAACCTTCAGAAAAATGAATTTATTGACGGTCAGCACCCACCATGACATTAAATGGAGAAGGAATGCACTATACAGTGTTCATCAAAATACCACCCTTCTAGACAGCTAGAAGATAACTGGTCTCTGTCTAAAGACACTGAAGCCAGAACTATGACGGCACCATCAGATGGGAGTTTAATCAGCCACAGCTCAAGGGGCCCGCCTATCAACCACTGAGAAACCATGGATGAGAATGACTTCTCTAGGCAAACAGCAAATTGACATCCAAAATACATATTGTTAATACTTTTTGGATCTGCAATTTTCTTTCCATCTGTCAGAAAGATTTGTAATTCTATTTAGCTAGCACTGGTAATGTACCAGGCAAACTCCTGCCGGAGAACACAGACAGGATCTTGTCCTCATCACAGTCCTCAACCTGAATCACAGTAAAACTATACAGCCTGTTCCAGTATGTACCTAAGTCTGGTCAATGAAGGTATGGTATACTAATAAGGTCACCCCTGACCTCAGTCCTCCTGTAAGGTCTCTATTTTAGACCAACAGCACTGTGCAAACCAGCACATTAGAACAGATTATGGATATTATGCTAGTGTTCTATACAAAATATCTGTTCTATACAAAAAATATGTAAACCTTTACGCATCATTTTATTATATGCCACCATCATATGAATCATGTTCAGAGTATCCCACTGCATGAAATTTAAATGTTATCAAAGTGTTGAACAAATTTTTCACAAGGACTGAATAGTCTGTAAACCCTGACCCTTATGTATGACCCAATTAAACTCATGGGAGTCTCATGAACTGAAACGGCCCATTTATTCTAAGACTAAACACATGGATAAAAACCCAATTTGTATGCTTAATACAATAGATTTAAACCCAGTCACTAAGCTCTCATAAGCCTTACCATGGTAATTTCAAAAGTTGTGACAAATCTTTTCAAGTCTTCAACTTCCATTTAAAATGATACATAGTGACCCTGCCCTAAAGCTCCTTGTTTAGGCACTTCCTGTTGTAGGGTGACAACAGTCTTTTCAATAGTGAATGCAGAATAAAATGGCAACTCTGGATGAGACTATAAGCACAGACAACGCAGATGAGGTCCACTGCTGCAAGCCCAAAGTGATGATTTGCAGCTGATGCACATAGATAGGAAATACTTACAAAGACTGGAGTGAAGGAGCTGGGCCAACACTTACAAGGCACTCCAAAAAGAGAGGGCTATGCCATGCAAGTAGTGACTGGGCTGTCTCTTTTAGGAATAATTTTACAAAAGGTAAAACTAGGCAAGTAAGCATTAAAATACTTTATTTTCTGTTTTTTTATCTGCAATGTTTTAGGTTGGTAACAAGGTCTTTTTAAATGTATTTTGGTGAGGGTAGCAGATGTGATGTTGCCCACTACTGTATCATCCCCCTCTTTTTAGAAAGTGATTTCATGTGAATTTGACAGGCTTGCCCTGTGCTGTTGTGGGAAGACACACAAACACAGGGACCCAGCAAGAATCAGTCTTCTACCCTTGCAAGAAGTATCTCAACTTCAGAACAATTAACAGACCCAGCAGGGGTTCTCGGCCAATAAACACCAGGACTTGAGGGCAAGCAGCTGTAAATCTGCATTAATCGTTTCAGGAATTCAGCTATTTACAAAGATTTAGCAGTGCAAACAAATAGGAAGAGCAGCCCAGTGCCTTTATCCCTACCTTCACATTGTTTCCCCTCTCCCTTGTAGCCTGGCTTGCAGATGCACTTGTATGATTTTGGGGTATTCTGACATATAGCATCTATGTGACAGTCATCAGTCCCCTCCGCGCATTCGTCACTTTCTGCAAATAATGAAAGAAAAAAAAAAATATTAGATTAAACAAGAAAACGCCTAACTAAATAAAACTCAATCCGCCTTTCCTTTCCCGGGGCCAGCCAGCAGAGCGTTAAAGAGGGCAACCTTAATTTGTTTGCAGCGTTTTAACTATTTTGACGATCGAAAACAGATGGCGGACGTCGGGCACAGGTGAAATAAAGGGGGTTTGTCACAGCTTGAGCGGTGGTCTGCGAAAGAAAAATATCATTAAGCGATTATAGGAAATGGCAATGTTTTCTCAAGGTTCTTCCAGCCTGCAGAGAATTAGGAAACAGTACGTCACAGTCGATCGAGGGGACCAATTAACCCTTTGGAAAAATGGGTGCGGGTAATATCCAACATGTGCCGCAAAAATCAAGATCACAATATTGTAAAGCAGATTCACACATGGTAGGAATGGCTTATGCAGTTTAAAATGTCAAACCACCGCCATGTAGTCATCCTCTGTCCATAGCACAGTCGCTGCTCCGTTCCTGAACTCTGCAGATATTCATTCAAAATGGTAACAATTGGGGCAAATTTACTACAACATAACAATAATCCAGACATATATCCAGGGGAAACGTATTTATTTATCAAGTTTCTTTCTTGGGTACAAACTGCCTTTAAGCCGCTTGCAAAATGAAATAGTTGTAAGATTTACAATGGACAGCCAGAGCAGCCCGCTGAAGAATAGATCGTCTCAGCGTGAAACCTGCCTTGTCCTCCATCCAGCTGAAAGACAGGAATAAATATAGTGCCCCAAGGCTGTTGATTGATGCCCCTTATGTCAATACTTATATTTGTCTTTCTGGAAACTCCGTTTTAATTGATTCTTTAACAATTTAATGCTACGCAAACATCTGGGGCTCAGCTTAGAAAAAAAAGCTAAATAGATGACAGATCATTGAAGACTTTATGCTGAATAAAGGAGTGGCATCTTGTCTTCAATATGACACAGATGCTAAAACAAATATAATTATGATATTATCTTTTTTAGAGCAATTACAATTAGTAGATTACAGGAAACTGGTTACTTAAATCTTTTCCATCCTATAAAAATGACACTTTTTTGTGCAAGATGCATGCAGGTGTAGCTTTAAAAAGAAAGCCAATGATGGAGCAATTTAAAGAAGCAGTAACAATATCACATATGATCTGACTGGTATGTAAAACAGGACTGGGAGGGCGAGGTCATGGCCATTTCATCAAGCTGCTTTAAATTTAGGAGACTCTTGATTTGGTTAGAGGCAATAAAGAATTCAAGCAGCGTGAAAGGCACAAGGCGGAACTTAAAACCCCAGATTAGCACAGCTGGCTTAGAATTAAAAAATTCAATCTGAACTAGGAATAGAAGACACAAAATGAGATGATGATGATCTATAAAATTATTGTAATCACTCATCAATATCTCCAATGCCACTTAGCAAAACTTTTCAACAGTGCCGCTAAAAGCTGCCTTTGGAGCGCAGTACAAAGACCTACACATAAGTGCAGAGCTGTGCAGCCAAATTAGCATTCTGTAAAATACATTTGCATGTGATATATAAAGTAAATGTGATTTGTCTATATATTTAAGGATTAACATCCTCACACTTGGTCCCCTATGTGTATGTTCTGTAGCAAAGAAAAAATATGGTGATGATTGAACATAATACAAGAGATCTTACAATGCAGCTGACTATACAGTTCAGTCTGTGATCATCATATACTGCACCGCAGCCAGAGATTGTGATATTTTAAATATATGATAAACACAAATGAACAAATAGCATAATTAAGTATATTGTTATTTAGCATCCATCAGTCACAGTGCACTTGCCTATGGATCATGATTTTATATATATTTTCATACATGTCTGTATAAGGCTCATGATTGTATACAATATACATATATTTATATATATAATATAAATATAAAATGCTCATCTCATAAAGCAATAAAAGGTCACGTGTTACATTGTACAAATGGTGACTTCATACATTTAATGCAATCTTTTTGAAATGAAACATATGATCAGTATGCTTGCCATGCAAAGCATAGTCATCCTGTATATCAGGGAACTCCTCAGTCTGCCCATGGAGTTGTCACCTTGGACTGTGCAGGGGGTACTAAGCACTATACAAAGTTTGGGTGAGGATGGTGGTGATGGAGCTTGACTTACCTGGTAGCCCGCTGCCTCCTGTAAAGCTGCCCCTGCAGAGGAGGCTGAAGAGCAGATAGACATGCCATGTGAAGCCCGGAACCCCCATGATCCCAGAGCCGGCACCAGCTGATCTTCCCAGGCGAGAGCCACGCTCGGCACTGCCAGGCTGGGGGCTACACGAGCGGTCTGACTGACAGGCGCACGCTGATTGGTGAAAGCGCAGGGAGAGGGGGTCAGGCAGCATGAATTGCATCCAATGTATGCGAGAGGAGGAGGGAGAGAAAGTGATGAAACCACGCCCCCTGATGAGGATTTTTATTTCCAGGCTGATGCTTGTATGTTCAGTGTGGAGACCAAGGAGCTAGTAAACTAATCAAACAAGCACATGGCAACCTTATAGCATTTACATTGTATTGCTTTTTATATCAGGTAATCTACATGATTTTAAACTATAATAAGTGAAACGTGTGTGAATTATTAGCAATAAAAAGTTGTTTCAGAGTCTTGGTTAAAAAAAAATTAACATTTTCTAAGAATCTTTTTGGAGAAACCTTGTAATCATTGAATAAATCTTTGATAAAAAAAAAGATGATAAATAAACCACCTATATCTTAACCCAATTACAAAAAATGTACTCATTGCAGTTTACATGGAGACGCAGGGCAAAATGAAAAAAAAATGAAATACCTCATCTATAAAACCCTGAACCTATAGCTAGTTTAGAGGAAGGCAAAAGAACCTCTCCTAGATTGTAAGCTCTTCAGGGCAGGGTCCTCTGCTCCTCCTGTGTCACTATCTGTATTTGTCTGTCATTGCGACCCCCATTTAATATATTGCGCTGCGTAATATGTTGGTGGTATATAAATCCTGTTTATTAATATTAATAATAATCATTTTCAAGGCATGGTCCAATCTTCTGCAACAGGGTGAAAAATGCTTTGATTTTCTCAGCCAGTCAGATTTTACTAATCAGGTTATCACCTAATAATATTATATTTAGAAACGCATTCTTTTTTTCATAATCAACAAGCTCCTAAAGGGAGTCTATTCCACATTTTACACAGCTCTTACTGTGAAGAAGAGCTTCCATGTGTGGGACTTGTATCTCTGTTCATCCAGACTGCTCCAATTATAATAAATTATTTTTCGCCTTGGTGGTGATCCTGGCTGTACTTGCTGTCCTAGGCCCTGACTTGTGTATATGTTCCTCAAAAATATTTAATAGGAATTGGCCAGATTTATGACAGGTTCACTTTAAATGCCTGAATCCCCTCTAACATCTCACTTGTGTGACTGGGGTGAGCGACACCCAGGTGATCGGGGCTCAGGCCAGGTTCATGCTGTTAATCTGGCACCTGTCCATGAAGTTTGTTTGCCCAGATAATGATTTCCCATCAATCTTATGTTATCCTGAGAAACTTTCCCTGAATCCAGGCATTGTTATGGTGTGATCGGCATGCTGCTTGGGTCAGTAAAAATGCAAACTAAATATACTTGTCTGTAAATGATATTACACCAAAAGATTTATTGGTTGCTTTTGGGTGTCAGCCAATCACAATGCTTTGTCATTGAAAACTGAGGCAGGATTTAAATTATTATGTACAGGCATCCTACAGATACCCGAAACATTTCTACATGGTACAAGCTCTCTATATGTCCGCAAAGCGCCTCTATCCTAAATATAAATTATAAAAATAATTCATAAATAATACCAGGCAATGTATCTGATCTGGTGGCAGCTTCTTGTAGATCTAGTATATGAGGGCTGGAGTGTGAGAGGAAGAAGCACACCAGTCACTTACATCATGTGCTAACAAGAGGAGAGATCACTCATCATTGTGTTGCTTCTCCTTTCACTATCCAGTCGTAGGCAGACCCAGAACAATCATCACTATGGGTAAATGATATTGACAGATATCAGACTGAAGCCGTCTAGAGGCAAAAAAAAGTACTGCAGGCAAAATCCCTGGATTGATGGTGAATATTGCAGCAAACTCTGGTTATATTACTTTATATTTGAACTGGCTATTTATGAATATCTTGTTATTTTGGGCTGGTGTTCTGCTTAACAGCAATTCTATAACCATATACAAAATTGATACATAGGCTCTCAGAAGATGCTGAAAGGTATTTAATGGCACTATGACTAGCGCCAACACTCAACAGAGAAATGAACATGGCCTTGTTTCACATGGAGCTGAATTTTATTTGTAAAGGGGGATAGTGATTATTGTGAACAATAATAAAATAAATAAGTTCTGACAATTTCCGATAAGTGTTCCTGTTTGGATTCAGGATAAAGTCAAACTGAACCCAAATATCAGTAAATTGTTTTGATTTTGCAGAAACTGGATAAGATTGATCTTCATCAGCTGAGATATTTAAAGATGGGATGTTTTTTGGGGATGAGAAATGATGATTTCTGCTCCTATGGGCACTGGGGAGTTTAAAATAGTTTGTACCTTTAGGATATTCAGAACTTACAGCAGGCGAAGTCTGTGTAAGGCGGGGACTGAAGTGTTAGTGTATAGCGCAGAGTTGTATAGCAATCATCTTCACCTTCTGCTTTTACTGAAGGTGCCAACATATTAAGCAGCGCTGTACAATAAATAGGGGTAGCAAATGACAGACAGATACCGACAATGACACAGGAGGAGGAGAAGACCCTGCCCCTCATTGAAATAACAAACAAGGGCATAATTTAGTGTTTATATTTGTGGTTACAAAGTCGGTACAATTCTAAAAGAGGACTGTCATTTCTTTATTGTGTCATTTATCACAACTACTTTGTATCACTGTTGTGAAAAAAATTAAAGTACAAAACTTCGGGCTCTTTGAACAAGGCTGGGTGGCTGGGAAAAGCAAACCTCACCTTGGGCGTAAATCCTAAACAGCAGCTGCATGGCCAAAAGTGACTTGTTGTTCAGGAACCCCACTGAAATCTGCTGCAGCCTTATGCAAACAATGGTCCCTGTCTGCTCCCAATACCTTGAATAGGAGGGACTGGGGCTGCAGTTGAGCCAGTGAAAGAAGCTATAGCTCACTATGGGTCTGCAATTAACCTTAGTGTGGGTAAAAATTTGTAGTTACATAAAGTGGATTAATGATTAACTATTTCAATTAGGCCTGAGGTTGATTTATTAGAAAACTCTCAAAGACTAGGGAAGAAAGACTATCATGGGTGAACCTGGGTGATCCAGCAAATCTGGAATAGATTTTTCAGAATCATTTGGTATCAGCTGGCAAATGTTTTCAATTGTGGACCAAATCTATTACATGTTTGCTGGATCACCCAGGTTCACCCATGATAGTCTATCTTCCCCAGACTAATAAAATAGGCCCAATGTGTCCCAGACAACTGTTGATCTTCCCATTCCATTGAGTTGCTGTAGTTACTCTGCAGAGTTCAGAGGAAACCACTACAAAAATGTGATTCATTGACTTCACCATTGTTAGGATTTGGGACATGCAGAGTCTAAAATTTCTAAACTAGCTCTATCAAACAGTCCTAGAAAACAATGGTAAATTCTGCCACCTACACTTCTCTACTGGCCCCATAAAGTTATCCTTTGTGATGGGTGTCCTTGCTGGCCAATAAGAATGCTTGGGAGGCAGCACACATGTGACCAAGCTCATCTATCACAGGAAAAGTCAATATTTGCATATAATTTAGAACTACCTCTATCTCTATAAAACTGATTACCATGACTTCTTTTACTTTTACTTACTCTAGGTATGTATTTTCCATACTATGTTCAGTTCAAAATGTCTGTTTGTGTCAGGTTTATTTTAGAGTAATTTTTACCAGAAATAGCTGCCTATAAAAGTAACAGATACCTGTGTGTAAAATATATATTGGTGTTGGAACCTTGGATGTAACTTGACTCGGATTGGGGCCTCTGTCCTGCAGATATAGAAGAGGAGTATTTTATTGTTCAATATGTATCCTAAATAATAAATACCCAGCGCAGACAGAAAATAGTGTCAGCACTTTGTTCCTGCTGTCACTATATCTGTCAATGGCAGTCTTCCTGGTTTGTTCACACTGCAAATAGAAGCTTACATTTGCCTCTAATATTCTTGGGAATGGCTCTCTGCCTTAGTCAATGCATAACTGTAGGGAATGGAGCCCTTACTTACCTTCAAATGTTGACCTCCGGTTAGTCTCCACTCCATATAAAGAGGCTGATCTTTTTGAGACACGTGTTGAGAATCATGCGGAGACATGTTTGTTAAGATATTTCACAACAACGATAATTAAGGGCGTGTGATACTTATATGTTAGTCCATGATGCTCCATCTTGGTGGTGCCAGCTGTTACTACATTACAAAGCTTTAGATGTTATCTATTAAACTAATAAATACTGCAACACTTTTTTCATTTAATATATCTGTTACATATATATATATCTTTATCTTATACATCAATGCCTCAAATGTCCCCTTCTATGTTCACCTCATTTCTATTCTTGGGAATGCTAGGTTTCTAGCTGCCATTCTTTTAATAAACAAGTATGCAGAAATTGAGAGTAGAGACCTAAATCTGCGAATTTAATGAAAGTCATTGAGCAGAAAGTATATTGCCAGAAGGCTGATTCTCAGCGCAAAGAAAAGCAGCACAGTGACTGTGCAAACAAGGAGTTTATTTTTTTTGTTTCAAAGTTTTTATTTAATTTTTCAAATAAAATAAACAATACCAATACACAACACATTTGCAAGGGTTATTATTTTTTAAGGAAAAGGCAGGTTAGGTTATAGGCCCCTTTTATACCTGTGATGAAGAGCCACATGATTAGCAGCTCCCAGGAATATGGCCAACTTCCGCTATGAATCCAAAAGAGGCAAACTGCACTGCCGGCAATGTGTTTGCATGTAGTGGCAGCTGTGGTTGCGATTGTGGTTCTTCTACCAGAGGACGACATACAACTGAGTGGCCAAAACAACTTCTGAAACCATTCTACAAAGCCACCAAAACTTCAGCCACAACCACATGCAAATGCTTGCACAAAATAGTTCATGACTGCCCCTAATAAATTGAATGGAAACAGAAAGGTAGGGTTAGTGTTAGATTTACAAGGAGGGTTAGAGTTGGAGCTTTATCGTTTACATAAAAGAAAGGTTAAAATTGGGGGTATTGTTAGATTCACAAGGAATTCTTAAAGTTAGGTTTATGTGTGTAGTTGTAAAAAAAAAAGAAAGGAAACTCGGTACTATCCATGGCGAGCACGTATGCGCATCATTGCTATGTAATTGCATCATTCCCTGGTTAGGTTTCATTAAAGAGACACTGTCACCATTTGGTTGCAGGCCCTCCTGTTGTTTGTAGCCAGGGACTGACCTCCATCATGCCGCAGGATTGGAGTCTGTGACCACCTACTCTGGGGATTGGTGGGAGAGGAACCAATGACTGCTATCTATCCTAACGTGGGGGTGGGACCTTTAACTAAAACCTACAGTCGGGAGGAGCCAATAACTGAGCATTCCTCTAGAACAGAGGTCGGCAAATTCTGGTCTTTAGACCAGATACGGGCTAGCGCTACTAGTCCGTTCTGTCCTAAAGCCCCCCTGGTCCATTGGCCTAATCCCGGCCGGCAGGGGTCAGCAACCTGCAGTCTCCCTTCCCTATTTACTACGGCCGGCGTTAACACTTCCACTGCCGGGGTAAGGGGACATTCCCTCTCCTCTTTTCCCTTCAGGGGCGTTCCTGGTGGGGGCAGAACCATCAGCGCCAGACTCGAGAGGGAGCCTGGCCTAGTGTGCCCTCTTGACCTCCTGAAATGGCCTAGTAGCCAAAAAATTTTGCTGACCCCTCCTCTAGAACCAGACCCCACTGCAGACAGAAGACTGTACAGCAAGCCTTATATTCATTTCACTAAAGCAAACTTTCCATTCTGGAAAAAAAAGGTCATATTCACAAAAGTGACACATGGGGATCTGTTTATAAAGCAGTGAATGTAAGATTCACTGCTTTATAAATAGACCCCTTCAAGCCTTTTCTGTGAATAGAACTTTTCGAAAAGCAGTGGCACATTGCTTAGGGAAGAGGTGTTCTGCAGCAGAGTTATTATACCGCGGTATAGCAATTTGTTATTAAAACTCACTCGCATCGGGCTTCTGGTAGGAGAAGAGTTAAAGTGGCGGCATTGTCTGTCCTCTCTTTTCTTGTTGATTCAGTGGCTGCCTCCCAGACTCAAATGGCAACTTTCAAACTGAAGGAAAGAAAAGGCCTTTGAGGAGACATCATCCTGCACAGGACCATCTCAACAGAAGGTTGTCCCTAGTAACCAATCAGGTTTTTTTTAAGTGAACTATGAGAAAACGCTTTTTTTTTCTTACTCCTTTCTCCTCGCTCTCTTTTCTAATGACTCGAGATCAGCAGCAGCGGTGGCGGCCGGCTCATCTCAAAAGGCGATCGCTCTTCTGGGACAAAGCGAAAGTGCCAGAATGTGCTATACGCCGCAGACCCCACAAGTACGCAGCTTTACTATTCTAGTTTTCACTGTGCGGTCAAGGCCAATAATAAAGAGTTCCGATAATTGGGTATTGAAAAGTAAATTTTTATAAGTATGGGAAGACTTAAATTTGATGTAGAAAATAGAGTATCTGCAGGATCTGACAGATGGTTATTGTTCATTATAAATCTATAACTCCAAGATATGTGGCGCTGTACAATGATGTACATTCATGAATGGCCCAGTCCATCAAAAGGGATCATAATCCAACATGTCTACCACATTTAGACAAATATTTGCTACACTGCAAGAAATCCTGTTAAGCTAACTAATTGTTTGTGGAATGCTAAAGGAAATTTGAACCAGGTCTATGCAATCACAGAGAGAATGTGAAAACTCCATGCAGACAGTGACCTGCCGCAGCAAGGCAAGTGGTCTAGTCACCATTACCATAGTCACTCCTATCTGATAGATAGAAATGACATTGGAGAATAGATAGATAGATAGATAGAAATGACATTGGAGAATAGATAGATAGATAGATAGATAGATAGATAATAGATAGATAGATAGATAGATAGATAGATAGATAGAAATGAAATTTGTGAATGAATGGATAGATAGATAGATAGATAGATAGATAGATAGAAATGACATTTGTGAATGGATAGATAGATAGATAGATAGATAGATAGAAATGACATTGGAGAATAGATAGATATAGAGAGATAGAATAGAGAGATAGATAGATAGATAGATAGACAGATAGAATTGATGGATTATGAGATGCTGTAGGTAGATATGAAATCGATATCTATATCAATTACATTGATATATTAACAATCCGATATTTAGATAGTGCCCAAAGGCAATGAACTAATTAGGTATTATATTTTTATAAATTTAGCTAATATCAGGAAGTCTTGCAATAATATAAAAACACATCTGGGCCGGGTCTGGATCTTTCAGTAAATTTATTTTTTGAACAACAGTTTTTTGATGAAGTATTTTCCCCATCAAATGAATTGGGATAATACATTGACCAATTCATACACACATGATGAATTTCAAAACAATCCCTTATTTACATGATATGAAAACATATGCCCTTCTATAGGACTCAGTGGGCCTGATTTATTAAAGCTCTCCAAGATTGGAGAGGATACACTTTAATCAGTAAATCTGGGTGATCCAGCAAACCTGGAATGGTCCAGGATTCAAAACTTTTGCAAACAAATGACTTTGGGGGGAAAATCCATTCCAGGTTTTCTGGATCACCCAGCTTCACTGATGAAAGTGTATCCTCTCTTTATTAAATCAGGCCCATGTAAATGTGTAAATATGTAGCGTTACACCCCAAACCTAAACAAACCAAACAAACTGATTGCCATTCATATAAAGATCATATAATCTTATCTTTTACATATTTTGTTGCTTTAGGGTTGGGGGCTCATTTGACTCGACATGTTTCACAGTGTGCTAGTCACTACTTCATCAGGAGTGTATAGGTTCATCCAGACATAAAAAGTTACATTACATCTGTAAAAAACATACTAAATTTTCATTAATAAATTACCAAAAATTGCTGTCTATGTTACTGAGTGCCTAATATGTTTAGGAACAGATTAATATCATAATAAATAGCAATAAAGATCCTTAGTTATTCATAAAAATAATACAATTGTAATACATGACAAGATAAAAAAAATTGAAACTGAGTGATGTATTTATAGGACTGAAGTTGATAGGAGATGGGGAGCTGATGTATTAAGGGGTTAACCTAATACAAAAATCATTATAACAATATTACATTAGAACTAATATTTTTTTATATTAACAAGGCAGATTATTTTAGACAATTGTATTTTTAATTTTATTAAACTGGATGACATGAATAAAAAATCTGCAATACATAAAAAGCAAATACATGATTATTAAAAATTGTAATATACATGATGTAAGATTTGGTTGTAGATGTAGAAAGGTGAGATTCTGTTATTTAAAGTGTATCTCTAGGCTAAATGTTAAAAAAAAAAAAATACATAGGACACTGTAAAAATTTTAATGTTGTGTTTGCATTTGAGAAATGAACTTTTCCTTTTGTACTGGAGAAATTGTTAGAGAGCTATTTATAAAACAGGGAATCAGGCATTTAAATATTCAAATTAAACATTCCCTCATGGGAATTTTTCAAGTTTCCAGGGAAAGTTTGAGGAAATGTCAGATTCCCTATTTTTATAAATAGAACTCTTCAGATTCTCCAGAACAAGTGATAAAGGGAAATCATCCATCCAAGACACTTGTTTCAAGGAACTCTCTGAATTTTTTTGAGAAATTTCTGCTCCTGTGGTATCTCTGGGATGGGAAGTTAAAGGAAATTTCTCTAATGGTGTACAAATACAAAATAATAAATAACTTGTGAAGGAACTTTAATTCTTCTGTATCCAAAAATAAACAAAATACTTTGTCTTTGTTTTTGCAACATTTTGGCAAGGAAGGGGGATCGCAGTTTTTAAGTGGGCCTTACCTGTAGTACTAAATCCGCTTTGATTTGGGAGTGTTTTTTTTATGTATTGGACCATTGACAGTTTCAATACTGAATATACAACTCAAATCACTATATTCAAATTCCCCAGGCTTCATAAAATACAGTGCACAATATTCTACCTTATTCTTCATTCTATTTATTCTCCTCTTATTCTGGATTAAATGATAGATAGATTATATAGATTATATATATTAGATTAGATAGATTATTATAGATTATTATAGATAAATTATATTTATGATTGAAAATGAATCTGCTTTTGATTTAAAGAATGCAACACAAAGCAAAACCCTGTAGGACTGCTTCTCAACTATGATATAGAGCACCACCTTGTGGTAAAAGTGTGATATTACATCATTTAGTTTTTACACATAAGGCCCATTTACAAAACTAACACAGGATAAAGAAAGTTTTTTTTAGTTAATTTCAAAAAGAGAGACCTAAAATAAAAATCCATATTCTTGTAAAGATTATGAATATTATGTAAAGATGTATGAATTGAGCCTATGTTGAAGGAACCGTAGGTGTGCCTTAAGAAATTACTGAATAAATGATGTAACACATACAGTATAAATTCTATGTGTGTCCTTTGTAATTTATGGGAAATAATTAAATTACCATTCTATAATAATCTGCAGCTAGGCATTATTTTCCAAACCTCATAGAAATTATATTTACAAGCATGACAGTGACTTTCCTTTTACTCCTTGTTCTAGTGTTACTCTTTACTGTTTCAGATAGAGTTTCTCTTATTAGAACATTGGAACTGATTATGTAATTGTATCAGGTAGTTGTGGCAGCACACAACAAGGGCACAAGGTTGGTTTGTGTCTTTCTGTCTGTTGTATGAATCTACATTGATGTGTTTGCCACAATTATTTCACTTTTTATAAGTGACATGCAGGGATTTAATTGCCAAGCAAGACTGGGGTATTGTAAACCCTAACAATTATTTTGTCCTATTTGCCCCTTTTCTAGACCCAAATATGCCATCAAAATATTTGGTTGATAATTGAAAAAAATAGTCCTATTAACACTTTGACAGGCCTGTGCTCTTGGCTGTTCGGAAATCAAATCTCAAAATTCTCATGAATATTGCCCTGCCTAAGTAATTATTTTGGACTGCAGAACACCTCTTCCACGGTTATTGATATGAGGAGAGACAGAGGCTATCTCAATCTGAATCAGTCTGGTGTGACAAAGATGCTCCATGTTAGTCTTGCAGAGCATATGTGCAAATGGGCTTCAAGGACACAATCAAACTTTTCCAGTGTAGTACAGAGGTAATGCATTACCGTACACTATGTTACATGCATTGTTGCCATTTATTTTGAATATTAAGGGAATGCTCCTCCAACATATGTCATACACTGCACTGCCAATAAAATGCATTATTACAGAATGCCAAGGGCCTGTTCACATAAGTGAACTGAATAAGGGTGCATTTTATGCAGTGGTGCATTGCAGAAGATCTTCCCAAGTGCAGTATCCTGAACTGCAGGACAAATAAACACCATAAAAGTTTTAAAAATCAAATCCAAGATATCAATAGGATGCCATATCCTCAAAAAACAACATAGAACAGAAGAGTACTGGTGCACCTTAGCAGAGAATTACTGGCAAGTAAATCAGTTAAAAAAATATATTTTTATTTAGTGTTCAAGAACAATAATAAACATTTCATGTACATCAATAAAAGCACAAGGCCCCAACAAAAGGCCTCAGACATCACACATTAAATTAAATTAAAAAAAAAAAATTTAATAGGGCCCAACGCGTTTCGCAGGTACAAGTGCTTCTTTAGTTGATTTTTGACAGTGGGACAACATATACAAGTAGAAATATCCAAAAACCAAATTGGTTACCAAATCCAGCTATGACCAAAGATGTCATAAAGCAAAATCTGAGGCCACCCAGCATCGTGATACCCACCCACAAAAGTTCTTGGATGCAATAATATTTAAGACACACTTTATCACCCACCCAACTTAATGATATTATTGAGTTCTTTCGTCATACAGTATGACACCAGGAACCTCCACTCATCCTAATACCTCTCTAACTGTATATAGCTAGGTAATTATTGGGGACTTAAGGCTGGATGACTATCTGCACTTACTGTATTTATACTCTATCTTTTTACTTTGTCAGTATTCTGCAAAGTTGTATTGGAATGAGGTGTCAGATTTCTCCTGATCCTACTGGAGTAATTGGTTTTAGTATTTGTTCCATGTGCTTTACCCATCTGTTATGTTTTGTTATTGGTTATAAGTCGTTGACTTTGTTGATCTGACTTTTTTGTTTGGAAAAATGGAAAATGGTGAAATGGCAGAATATGTATATATTTGATATAATGCTGCTTACTGTATAGGTCTATTTGTAGTTTTCTTTCTGCCAATAAAGAAATTTAAAAAAAGCATAGTTTCATAAGGGGTGTTAGGTTACTGTCAATGGGAAAGATAGTACTTCCAGAGTGACCAGCACATTCAGATGAACAGATCCATCATATGGAGACATACTCTAGCTCAATGGTGTCCAAACAATACACTGCTGACCAAATCCACATGAACTGCAGGACTATACTATAGAGTGGTTGTGTTGCTCAAAATAATGTAGGTCTGATTTTTGCACCCCTGCCAAACATTCAAAAGCATTGGATGCCAGGAGCATGCAATGTGCATGCATATTGACACATATGCATTACAGAGCAAACATGGGAATGGGCCCACAATGTATATACAACAAAGTCAGTCTTTTATACTGTAAAGTTTCTTTTTTTTTGCTGAAAACATCCAGAAATTACCAAAGGGGAAAAATAATAAAGAAACCATTGTCACAAAATAGTTAACTGCAGCTTGTTGCTCACTTTAATTTCGATAACCCTAGGCACTGTGCCACAGCCTTGGCTTTAGGTATGAGATGACAATGCAATAGGACATTGAAGGACCAAGTGCAATGGGGAGTGGTGCCTTGTTCCCCTATACAAGCTAGTTGGTATTTTTGAGGCGCTTTTCCAGAACTGTAACAATTCTGACAGTATGTAGCACTTTATTGTGCTCCTATCCAGCAGGTTTGTTTATTTAAAAGTTTTTAGTTTTCACAAGAACATGTTATATCCCATTACCGTACAAGGTGGCACATTAATTTTTTAGAAACTTTTGTGCTGGATAGCTTTTCCCACATAATATGCTGCAGGGACGGTGCCTGCATTAACATTGTACCAAGGGCAGACACGTCAATAACGGAGGTGGCTGAAAGTTGTATATTTACTCCGCTCATTAATCACACAGAAGTGTTGAACATTCTGGCAGTTTTCCTCCTGCATTAGTGTATAAAGTAGGGAGATCAATAAAAGCAGCCGGTTAATGACCATAAACTGTACATTATTGAAACCACATGATGTCACCCTGTCCTTTACAAAACTCCTGGCAGCACTAGGTCATATCAAGCTTTATTCCAAAAAGTGAGCTAAAACTTAAAGCGACCATGGCAAGCAACTAACATATTGGTATGTTTACTTATGTGGTACCCTCATCACCATTCTCATATGTAATATGAGATTTTTGTCCTGGTGACACAACAGTCAACAAATATTTCAATGGAAGGTGGAAAATCCTTTTACTAGTCAAGCATCACTGGATCAGATATCCCCATTGCAGTTGTTTATTTAGTGTGGAAGGCTGGGGTAGGGAGTGTAGGTTGGTGGTCAGCTTCAGATACTGCTGCCAATAAGAGGGTGCATATAGTGTATACTGTACATGATGAACCTGCAGTTGGTAACCCTCAACATGCTACTGGTAACCTTGACCATGGTGCTGGTAACCTTGATCATACTGCTGGTAACCCTCAACATGTTACTATTAACACTAAACATGCTATTAGTATCCCCGAGCATGCTGCTGGTAACCCTGAACAAAATACTTTTAACACTAAACATGCTATTAATATCCCCGAGCATGCGGCTGGTAACCCTGATCATACTGTTGGTAACTCTCAACATGTTACTAATAACACTAAACATGGGTGATCTAACAAACCTGGAATGGATCTGGTTGAGGATTAAAAACATTGGCTAACAAATAGTAAATTACTTTTAAGAAATCCATTCCAGGTTTGCTGGATCACCCAGCTTCACTGATAAAAGTCTATTCTCTCCAGCCTTGGAGAGCTTTAATAAATCAGGCCCATTGGACATTGGAGCTCACGTTAGCATAACAAAATGCTGCTCCAAGACTACCGGTAGTACTTAGATTATATGCAGACTAGTGGTTAATAACCGCATCATTTACCACTTTCAGACTTTCCCTAGGGGTTGAACTTGATGGACTTTTTTCACAGACATGGTCTTTTTTTAAACTGACCTACTATGTAACTATTACTCTTGGTGATCACTTGGTGCCCAGGAACAGCTATAGGTGACAAAGTCACACCTTCTAAAACAGATTATGGGCCCATGCTCACTGGGGCAATCCATTACAATTAATACATATGCTACAATGCACATTATGTTGTACATTAACAAGCCTTGTGTTATAGCAGCCCACTCATTTTAAATGAGTAAGACAATGCACCCATACAAAGCAGGTGCCTTGTGCAATAATACAGGACCACTTGTAATAAACTTGTAAAGCTTACATGTGTTTTAGGTATATCTGTCCTTTTAGGGGGGCTTATTTATTGAAGCTCCCAAAGGCTGTAAAGGATATACTTTCACTCCAGCAAACCTGGAATGGGGTTCTTAAAAGTAATTTTCTGTTTGTTAGCAAATGTTTCAATCCTGGACCAGATCCTTTCCTGGTTTGCTAGATCACCCAGCTTCACTGATGGAAGTGTATCCTCTCCAGTCTTAGAGAGAATTAATAAATCAGGCTCCCTTTTTCAAGGCTAAGAATAAGTCTACTGTACATGAACAGTGGATTATAGATTATAGGCCTGAATTATTAAAACTTTCCAGGGCTGGGGAAGATACACTTTCATCAGCTGGGTGATTCAGCAAACTTGGAATGGTTTTCTTAAAAGTAATTTGCTATTTGTAAGCAAATGTTTTCAATACTGGACCAGATCCATTTCAGGTTTTCTGGATCACCCAACTTTACTAAAGAGAGTGTATCCTCTCCAGCTTTGGAGTTAATAAATCTGGCCCTATGTGTCAGGGATATCTATAAAAGGAATGAATTAAAAAAATACAATTGTTACTATTATTGTCTGAGTCATGAAAACAACATTTCATATTAGAAACATTCAGGCTTTTTCAGCTGATCTTTTCTTCTGCAGGTGCTAATGGCTTGGCTATCATGTTTATACTTTGGTTTCTATGTCCACTTAACCTGAACATGGAAAGAGATAAGAAATTGTGAACGTTCACCAACTTTTGTTTGCTGCTTATTATCCTGGTAGAATAAGAAAAAAATCTATTTTTTTGCTGCTTATGTTCCAGTTAGGTAGATTGTTCAACACTTTCTGCTTAGGTGACAGGTGTCAAGTAGAACAGGAAGTTAAAAAAAATTATTGATAAATAGTAATAAAAATATACAAAGAAAAACATTTTTGCGTAGTCACAGGAAGAAATGTTAATGGCAATCCTGTTCTGTTAACAGATTCCCTCTTACCTTAGAGAACACTTCCTCTTACATTACTCATACTTCTCTGGGACAGCAAATGTAGGAAAATATTTTGAATAGGACATTGGCCAGGCATTCTCAACCAGGGTTCCATGTAAGCTTAGGGATCCTCCATAGGTTTACTGGGGTTTCTTGAGCTGTAGCTAACTGTCCTTTCCACTTAGTTACTTAGTTAGTTTCTAACACCACTTGACAGAGCCACCAGCATGGCACTAATAAACTTTTTAGCTGTTTATGAGAATGGCATTGGGACCCCCACTCCAAGGGGAACAATTTTCACACTTACCATCATTGTAAGGGGAATATTCCCAATGACTCTAAATAATTTTTTTAGTAGGGGTTCTCTGAGACCTAAAAATTAACTTAAGGGTTCATCTGGGCTCAAAAGGTTGAGAAAGGGTGACATAGGCATAAAGAAATAACTGCCAGAATTTTAACCATTCCCCATGGGTAAAAAATCCTAACAAACCTTTCATGTTCTATCCACAACTAACAAAAAGTTTTTCTGGAGTTGTACTTTAAGCTACAAAACTTTCTTGAAGGCAATCCCAAATTCTGATTCTCTCCCTTCCACCCGGCATCCATTCTTGAGAAAGAGAGCTTATATCCAACCCGCACAAAGAAGTGTCATTCTCCGCCTGGCAGCTTCTTTTGGAAAAACCTACAGTAGCTGAGGGCTCATTAGTACCACATCATAAAAGATTGATGCAATTAAAGGCGAACGCTGAAAGAGCGGTGTGAAAAAGGGAGCCCCGTCTGCTAACTTCCAAGAATTTATAAGAAGAAGACAAAAACACCCTAGCCCTGCAAAGACTGTGAGCGAAAGGCCTGGCGTCCCCATTCACCAAGCACTGAAAGACCCCCCTGGGCCCGTTCACTGCTGCCTATATAATAAAATCCCCAGAAAGGCTTTTGATGTTGCCCAGCACATTCCACATTTGAATGGAGAAGCAATGGACTGTTTAAATTCCTATTTACATTTCCAGCTGTTTGACCAGCAATTTCCCCAAATTAATGGCTCTTTAAAGAGATACTCCAGTAGGGGAAAAGAACATTCTCTTTTCAGGCAGCTATAACAGTTACAATCTTACCTATAAAAACTTGTAGCCAGTCTTTGGATCTGTCAGTGTGCCCAGTGCACTTTGCCTTTAAAAAGGACTATAAAAATTACTGCTATAATTACTATATCCACAGCTCACAGTAAATTAGTGTGGTGGTCAGTGAAGAATGCCTTTTGCATTGCTGGCCGTACAGATAGCCAAAAAGTTAAACTCACCTTGGAGGCACAAATTTAGCCCATACTGAATTTGCGCACTCAGGTGCTATTACATCTATTCATCCATCAATCTCTTTATCTAATCCAGAAGGGGCCCAACCTGCAGCCCGTGGGCCACGTCCGGCCCTTGAAACAGTCAGATCCGGCCCTCTCTTCATTCTCTCTCTGCTCTCTCTGCTCATTGTCTTGTGGGGGGTGGGGCGCTCAGAGGGAGCTGCTCCCCACCCACCTTGTACTGTGAGATAATCCCAGCAGCAGCATGAGTGCAGTGTATGTGTCCATGCTACTGTCATTATTCCCGTGTATAAATCCTCATATCTCCTTCACTGATTGTCAAGAAAATGTGAAATTTAGGGGACCCTAAGAGCTGCTATTAAACCAAATTTAGGCCCTCTACACATAACAAGTTGCCAGATACATGGTGACAAGCATAAAATCCTAACAATCAGGGATATTTTCACATTAAGTGGGGCTATTTCAAGACCAGGGTCCCCAAACTAAGTGTGCATGTTGGGGACCCCCTGGGGGACACTCTCATGGCAATAACATTAGGGTACTGCCAATTGTCTGTGCGCGGCATGCCCCTTAAAGTTCACAAAACTTCAGGGCTGCATTCAGGTTGACAGTAAGGTTGCCATGTGGTTACCCCTTCCTCATCCCATAGAACCCTGGCTCAGGAGAAACGCTCAGTACCTCTCACTGCTGCCTGCTGTCAAACCTGCGGACGTTGGTGGCTGTTATACATAGGTAGCCACTTGTCTTCTGTGAACCCCAATTTCTCTGGAACAGAGGGATGTTGACAACTGGAAATGTGGGAGCCATTAGGAAATGTCTTTTGTCCCCACCGTGAACAACCTATGAACCCCATATACTGCAAGTCCAGGACTCTTGTGGCTAACTTCCCCTAAAATTTCATCACTATGGCGCCTTCACAAAATGTTACCATAACAAAAAACTAAATTTAATTTGATTTTAAATTAAAACTACTGTATTCTAGTTTTAAACATACGTCTTTAATGTTTGTTTGCATTGCGGCTCGCAATTTTTATCCGAATGTCAACAGCGGCCCCCCAAGATGAAAAAAGCTTGGGTATCACTGCTCTAAACTAATCCATTCATCTATCTATCTATCTATCTATCTATCTATCTATCTATCTATCTATCTATCTATCTATCTATCTATCTATCT
>NC_092859.1:32538727-32543623 GCF_032062135.1 Pyxicephalus adspersus
TATCAACTTTGTTACATACAACAGCTATATAGGGATCATCCACCCATGGTTGTCAGTGTACAATATGTCATAAACTGCACACAGACAGGGTGTAGATTTTGTAGACACACATTGATCCTTCTACCATTAATATTTATCTGCTGCTTATGTCAGATATCTAGACAATTTGGTGTGTATTAGTAGGATTTACTATACTATTTACATTTTTACAATCCTGTAAATGCAGTGACCTATTGTAAACATTTATTAATAATAATATTATTATTACACAGTATTTATATAGCACCAACATATTACACAGAGCTGTACAAAGTCCATAGTCAAATCACTAGCTGTCCCTCAAAGGGGCTCACATTCCAATGTCCCTACCATAGTCATATGTCATTTATACAGTCTAAGGTGACTTTTGGGGGGAGCTACCGTATTTTTTGCAGTATAAGACGCACTTTTTCTTCCCCAAAACTGGGGGGGAAAAGTTAGTGCGTCCTATACGACAAAGGTGTGATAAAATAACTAAAATAATATACTCACCCGATACCCGATCCTGCGTGTGTCTCTGGCTGCAGCAGCGTCTGTCTCCTCTTCTCTCTGGCAGCAGCACGTGTTTCCTCCTGTCTGTAAAGCAGAGCGAAATAAGCTGGCACAGCGCCACCTGCTGTTCCCTGTCCTAACTGCCGTACAGTGGAAAAAAAGCACAGAGTGATCAGAAGGGGAGTTTGAATGACAGAGTGATCAGAAAGGAATTTTGAATGACACAGAGTGATCAGAAAGGGAATTTGAAAGGCATAGAGGGATCAGAAAGGGAATTTGAATGGCACATGAGTGATCAGAAGGGGAATACCGGTATGAATGGCACATGAGTGATCAGAAGGGGAATTTAAATTGGCACAGGGTGATCAGGAAGGGGAATAATCTTTCAGAATCTTTTTTTCTAGATTTTCCTTCTTTAAAATTGGGTGCGTCTTATATTCCGGAGCGTCTTATAGGGCGAAAAATACGGTAATTAACCTAACTGCGTGTTTTTGGATTGTGGGAAACCGGAGTACCCAGGGGAAACCCGCAAACTCCATGCAGATTTCATCTGAAGTCAGTAAACCATGAACAAAGCATAAGCATTGTTTGCTATGGGCTACAGCACCCAGGAATAAACATGTGCATTGAATAGGGCCATATGTAGAATAAAGAGCCACTGCTCTATCAGATTTTCTTGCCATATGGCTGCTTAATCTTAACCCAAACCCAACTTTTTAATGCCTAACCACCCCTTCACAGTGAGTGCCTAAATGTAACACACCTGGTTCCTAACCTACCCAATGTCTAACCTTTCAAGTTTCTTACCTTCCAGGTAGTAAAATATGATGGGTGGGGAAATCTGACAGAACTGATAGGAGTGGTATAAAGACAGTGCAGTTACCACACAACAAAATAGCCAACCACCTCCATTCCTTCCCACTTACCCGACCATCCTACAGCTTCTCCCTCAGGCCACTAATAGCTCCTGAGCACTTACTGGCAGCCATTAGGCGAATAGGAATGATAACAGATAAATACCTGTTAGGCTTTTAAAAGGTGTTTGTAAGTGGCTGCAAAGCCCTAGAAAATTGTTTTTTTTTTTTCACTTTTTTTTTAATGAAGCTGTTTGAAAGAAATGTGAGCCTTTGAAAAAACTTGCATAGAAAAAAAGAGACAAAAAACTAGCTATGTGTTGCAATGTAAACTATTTTTTACAAGATTTTAAGCAGTAAAGCCACTTGCAAAAACTGCTAATGTGAATTAAACCATAGACAATGTTCAGACTAGCGGTGAGGTTGTGGTTAAGTTACCATTTCCCCATATCAGTGAACTGCTGCCTTGGAAGTTATGTTACATGTAGCATCTACTGTGCCAGGCCAATAGCGATGGGGTGACTGTGAGTGGCTGCATGCTGTGAAAACAGCGATTAAGATACAGCACTTCAGTGAAAGTTCTGAGCGGATGGCAAGGTGCCAGCTGCTAGGTGACGCGTAGGATTGTTGGCCCCTGCCACAGGTCTGAGCCTGTCCTGTACACCTACACCCTGCTACACCAAGGTTCTGCTGTGGGCAACTAAGGCTACGTACACACATTTTATATTGGTCATTGGAAGGGAAGACTGAACGAGCGCTGCTCTATGGAGAGCGGTGGGGGAGAACGATGGAGCAGCACCCCGCTACACTCTCTCCTCTTCACTTTCAATACAATCATTTGTCGTTTGTAGATCCACCAGGATGGATCCATGAACAAAGTCGGATGAGCGATATACACACAATACATCTTATCTGATACCAGCTCTGAGGTGAAAATCGGACTAGAATCATCTGATGTATGTACATAGCCTTAGACTACATACACATGTGCAATAATTGTCATTGGAAACAAACGATTTGCGATCAATCGTTCGATAAACGTTAACAAAAAAGTACACAACGACTGGCCAACGTCGACGATGAAGGGGCAATATTGCTGGAAAAGAACGACCACCCTGGCAGATCCATTTGATGGATCGTTGTGATGATTGTTCGCTATCTATTGTGTGTACGGTTGTGTAGTGATTGTAGATGGTTCTGCGTTACACTTTCTCCGGTACACATCACTTCCTGCATCGTTCAAACGATCTTTTCTAGTGTGTGTACATTATTAGTGGATTATTTTTAAACATTCATATCTTTACATCATGTACAGAATCTTGCACTATACTATCATTCAAAATAATCGTTAATAATCGTTGATCTGTTGTTAGTTGTTCGTTTTCTAATGACACTTATTGCATGCGTGTACTTAGTCTAAGAGGTAAATATCTGAATTTTAGTAAACTTTCAGTGACCCTGAAGCCTGTCAGTTTTGTTCAGAAGTTCTTACAAAATTAGAAAAAAGTAAACTTTAGCTAAAAGCTAAACTCTGGCAGGGTGCCATGATTTTCGATATCGGACAAGAATCTTACGTGTGTACAGTGCCCGTCCTCCATCGTCCGAACGACCATCCTGGCGGATCCACGGACAACGAACAATCATAATGGAAGTGAAGAGGGAGAGAGCACAGCAGGGTGTCGCTCCGTCTTTCTCCCCCTCCCCTCTCCATAGAACAGAACAGCGCTGTATGTACAGCACTCGTTCATGCATCGTGCAATCCTTAGTCCTTGGAAAGGTACGTGAAATATCCTTTCCAATGACAATTATTACACGTGTATACCCAGCTTTAGCAATGTGGGGAAATAAAAGGTGTAAGATACTGGTTGAAGGACACTTGATAAATTCTCATTGTACGCCATTCAAATATTATCCAAATAATGTTTGCTTTCTGTACAATGTTTATTAGAGATGGTACATAATACTGATGTAATGTGAGGTGGGACCTAAAAATGCTACTTCATTTTCATATTGCGATATAGAACTGTAAGTTCTCCCTCCAGCAATATTCACCTTAGCTGAATGCTGTAGGAGATAAAACATTGTCAACAATAATAATAAAAAGGAATAACCTGGGAAATAGCTGAATGTCAGAATCTCTACAGTAAGCAGTAATGAAAGTGTTGATTGTATGGGACTGATAAAGACAGCCTGGGTAAAAGGTGTCAGTGTATACTGCTGGGCAAACCAGTGAGGTGACAGTATATACTGCTAGGCAGAGCGGAGTGGTGTCAATATATACTGCTGAGAAGAGCAGAGAGGTGTCAATAAATATTCTGCTGAGCAGAGCAGAGAGGTGTCAGTATATATTGGTGGGCAGAGCAGAGAGGTATCAGTATATACTGCTGAGAAGAGCAGTGAGGTGTCAGTATATACTGCTGAGAAGAGCAGAGAGGTGTCATTATATATTGGTGGGCAGAGCAGAGAGGTATCAGTATATACTGCTGAGAAGAGCAGAGAGGTGTCAATACATATTCTGCTGGGAAGAGCAGAGAGGTATCAGTATATACTGCTGGTCAGAGCAGAGAGGTGTCAGTATATACTGCTGGGCAGAGCAGAGAGGTGTCAGTATATAGTGCTGAGCAGAGCAGAGAGGTTTCAATATATACTGCTGGGAAGAGCAGAGAGGTATCAGTATATACTGCTAGGCAGAGCAGAGGGGTGTCAGTATATACTGCTGGGTAGAGCGGAGAGGTGTCAGTACATACTGCTGGGCAGGCAGAGAGGTTTCAATATATACTGCTGGGAAGAGCAGAGAAGTATCAGTATATACTGCTAGGCAGAGCAGAGTGGTGTTAGTATATACTGCCGGGTAGAGCAGAGAGGTGTCAGTACATACTGCTGGGCAGTCAGAGAGGTGTCAGTAGATACTGCTGGGCAGAGCTAGAGGTGTCGGTATAATACTGCTACACGCTGTACACTACCAAAAAACAGCATAACAAACTATTATTTTAACTAAATAACATATTTAATAAAATGCATCAGCATTTCTTAGAAACCTTTAAACCCGATGCGTTTTGCAGAATTATATTTGCTTTTTCCGGAGCACATAATCTCTGGAGGAATCATGCAGCTATTAGGTAGAAAACATTAAAAACATGCTTATCTATCCCAGCAATTTCTCATGGAAGGAGGCAGATTCAGAGCCAACAGCAAGGGAGACAAGACCAAGAAAAGTATCCAGGAACCAGACATTTAGCTTAGTCAGGCTGTATACCAATCTTGAAGAATTAGTAGATCCACAGAAGACAAAAGAATTGCCAACACGTCCAAATAGCAATGATTCTGTTTCCCTGCGAACACATGGAAAATTACACCAAAACCAAGAGATAAAGAAACTGACGGTCAAACCAAGACAGGACAGAGCTGAGTGGTGTCAGTATACATACATAATAACTATAATTGCAATCTATGTACAAAAAGAGCTGCCAACTGGGGAGTCCATTGGACTGGACCGAGGGTGATGAGGAAG
>NC_092859.1:32544400-32557248 GCF_032062135.1 Pyxicephalus adspersus
GCAGGCAGAGCAGAGCAGGAAGCAGGCAGGGCAGAGCAGGGAGCAGGCAGGGTAATGTCAGCACATGAATGAAACTGTCAGGTAAAGTTTCATAGCAGTGCAGCAGCTGTCAGTATTGCGGGGCGGGGCTAAGAGTGTCAGTTCTGTATGCTGGCTTGGATTGGTCAGTGTATAGGTGGAGGGGAGGAGCAAAGAAGTGTGAGTGTAGTAGGTGTGGCGAAGCAGAGAAGATCGCTTGTAATGGGCAGGACAAATTGGGGAAGGCCCAATGCCGGGTGTAGTGGGCGGGGCATATGTTGTCCCTCCTCTCCCGCCCCCTTTCCCTTCGCATGCTCAGAGCCGCAGTCCAGGCAGCATGGCTGAGCCGGGCACCGATCGCCAGGATGAGGGATTTTCGCACTTTGTGGCTCTGCACCAAGCCGCCCTCAGCGCCTCCGGGGTGCCACAAATGTACTGGAGGAATCTGTATCACAAGCTGGAGGGGGAGGTATGGGGAGCCGGGCTGTGCTCGGGAATGTTGGCAGAGTGTGGGGTGTCATGAGCTGGCACTGTCATTTCTGGGGGTCATCAGAGGCGGGCGGAGTCTGTTATGTAACCAATCAGTGGTAATGGGTTCATAAGGAAGTGTTTGTACAACCAATAAGGAGAGCAGCCTGGGGTGACAACACTTCTGCTCTATACATAGTGACTGTTGTCACCATAGGACAAGATGTATGTAAGGCAGGAGAACATAAAACATGAAAAAATAAAATGCTTTCAGATGTGTTGGGAGTACAATTTCCCCATTGGTGTGGTGAGAAACAGCTGTGTGCCTGGCTTCTGGAGCCTATGATGTACATCCAGGGCCGCCATTAGGAGGGGTCAAGGGGTACTTCTGTACCAGCCCCGTATCACAACATCTTCGAATATTGCAGTACTGGATCTTTTAGACTTGGGGAAAGGGGCCCAGAATTGTCTGATGGTAGCCCTGTGTATATCAGCCACCCCTGTGTTGGTGGAGTGACCCTTTAGGTGAACTTTAATATAGGACCTACGGTGGATGGAGTGCATGGCAGAATTAAATAGAAGTCCTCAGATTTGTAATAAGATCTTGTAGGTTGTCATTGCAGATCTTTGGCTGTTTTTGACCCAGAACAAACATTCAGATTGTGAATCTTTATTTTTATCTTTGTTCCAGGTTAGTAAGTAAGAAATACTTAGAAGCCAGAGACAGCCAGGCAAGTGGCCTTTTCTGTCAGCAGTGACAGCCCCTGTTTGGTGTCATTTTCCAGCCCCCGCCAATGGAAGGGGAATGGAGAATGTCGCTGGTGCATCAGTCAGAGACCTGCAGATCTGATATATGGAGTCCTGTAAGAGTTGGACTGTGACACAAATATAATTACATTATAGATTGCAATATATAAAACTCCCCGTGTCGGAGTTCTGTCTTAAGTCACATGACTAACGCTCTATTGTTGAGTAAACTTGTATCACCCCAGGTATGTTTTCCCTAAGCTTACAGCCGTGCCCTGGCATGTTATACCAGCCCTCACCCTTGGCAAAGGTTTCCCTATTAAGCTCCACCTAGGAGATTGGCATTCATAGGTTCTGTATGAGCTGCTCCTTTATTTTCTTAAAGTGACTCGTACGGTAAGGAAAATAAATAGATTGTACAGGTAGCACTGTGCAGCATTTTCTTTTACCTTTCTAGAAATCTCCCAATGCTGAGTAATGTGCTGGAGCCCCTCCATACAATAACGTTTGGAAGTCTGTGTATGCCTAGGGCTTGCCATAACGTTCTCCTCTGACTGCCTATGGGGGAGATGTCTCCATTGGAAGACTTTTCAATGATCTTAAGCATAACCTTCAGTCTTCTACAGTTCTATCGGCTCCTCGCCTGTGATAAAATAGCTTACTTAGATTTTGCTGCACACAAGGAGATTCTCAGTGTGTGCATTAGAAGCTGCAGCAGTCCAGATAGAGCCTCATTTCTTGGCTGATGATCATTCAACCTTTTACTCCACAGCCCAACTGTTCCTGGCCTGTTCCTGTGTTCATTGGGTTTCGGTGTTATAGAGCTGGTCAATGAGATGCAAAAATTAACTTTTATGTAAGTTGCTTAACTTAAAACTGAGCAAATCGAAATCTGCAAGTATGGATTGGCTCAGTTTTAAGTCATTGCTGTTTGCTTGTAATTTGCATGAAACTCAGAGTTTATGTATCTCGTTGTCCACCTCTGCTTTCAATCATGTAAGCTTGGCATGACATGTGGACATTATCTAGGGCAGTTTGCATGCCTAGGAACACCAAGTCATCCAGACTGACACCCGCCCATTAAGACATTTTAATATTTACAGAACACTTCTCAAGAGCCAACCCGCTGCTTGTTAGAAGTACTGAGACAGGGTGCTGTCATCTTTTCAGGAAGCTATGTACAGCACTTTGCTCTTCCCACTGACCATGATCTGTCTGCGTTGCATACCGCAGGGTTTCTCGACCAGCTTTCCTCCAGAGGTTGCTAGAAGTTCCCTGAGCAATTTGGGCCTTTTGGGTCAGTTTAGCTGATCTTTTTATCAATGTGTATGGGTGACATTCTTCCTGATAGCCAGTAATATAAGGGACATTCTTCCTACTGACCACCACTGTAATGTGTGATTTGTGTGTATAGTAATAACAGGGGTTCCCCGAAGGCCTGAAAGTATACAAGGGTTCCCCCATGTTGAGAAGATCAAGAAACCCTCCCATAGAGAACCAATGCTGATGGCAGTGATCCCTAAATAAAGGGGAAGGTTGGGGTCCATGGAAGATAAAATATTACCAGATTAAACATTAACTTATAATTGGTGGATTTTTTCCCTTCGTTTTTCTCCCAGTGACTTTTTTGCTCAGGACAAATTATAACATTCATTTTTTATGCCAAAACCAGAAGGAAAGATTTCTGATAAAGTTATACTTTGTATTTCTCAGTAAGCCCTATTGAATGATCGCTGCTTCTCTCCTCACCCCTAATGTCTGTCTCCTAGATCTTTGATGCCGGAGAAATGTTCGGGATAATGCAGGTGGAGGAAGCTGAGGAAGAAGATGAAGAAGAGGAAAGGATGGAGATTGAGAGAGAACAAAAAAAGAGACTGAACCCAGGCAATGAGGCCACCTTCAAAGTCATCGTCACCAATGAAAATGGACTAAAAGCTTCAGATCCCAACAGGTTTGCTGTGGCTTCATTATATGGTGATGAACCTATTTTATTATTACAGAAACCAATTTTGATGCTGATTGAAATACTTGTGTGTAAACAAATAGAAAGTTTTGTATATGTTGTTTATATATATTATAAAGTATATATTTTTTTCATTATATTCAAACTGGGTCCCAGGTTTGAATCTCGGCCAGGAAACTATCTGCATGGAGTTTGCAGGTTCTCCCCGTGTCTGTGTGGGTTTTCTCTGGGTGCTCCGGTTTCCTCCCACATTCCATAAACATTCAATTAGGTTAATTGGCTTCCCCTAAAAATTGACTTTGGACTGTATTAATGACATATGAGTATGGTAGGGACATTGTGAGACTATAAGGGACAGCTATAACATGACTATGGACTTTGTACAGCGCTACGTAACATGGAGGCGCTATATATTAATAAGTCAGGTACCGGTCATTTCTATTCATATTCCCTGGCTTGCCATGATATTATATATTACAAGCTGGCTGGTGTTAGAAAGGCTGGGCGTCCTATCACTACATCTTGGCCATATTTGCTGTACAGTCCCTTTCCTTTTACCAGTACGGCACATCCACAACTTCCCTTCACTCTTCAACACTTTTGTTTTCTTCAACCTGTAACCTGTTATGGCTACCAATGTTCCAATCCCCCTCTGCTTTTCCCTATGATCTACACCCTCCATTTATCTTGTCCCATCACTGCCCATCACTCTCGCTTCTTCAACCTGCTACCAATACTGTTCTTATCCTTCCCCGCCAAGTCTGCCTTATCTTCCTTGTGCTGCATGTTCACATGTCTCCTTGCTCATTCACTGGTACACATCACCCTGTATCCCTAACACACACCTCACCTGCCCATCCCTATCTTCCCCTATTCTCTTTGTACACATTCTATTCTTGCTTGCTGGAGATGGTTGCAATTTTAAAATACATGTATACTTTATATCCTGCCAAAAGATTTGTGATTCTGTTCAGGCAGTTTTGATAGAACATGCCTCAACCATACTGCTTAGCCAGACAAGAGACGCCCTTATTTGTTAGCTCTTTGCAGTATCCTTTGTCATCTCTCTCCAGAGCTTGTTACACAATGAATCAGCACCCAACCTCTGTGAAAGGTGACCTAGGAAGCAGGAAAGCTGAACCAGAAATGAATAGAATGTGATCTGTTCATGCCAGGAGCTTAGCACTTGTAGTTTTCAGAACAGAGTTCCCCAGGCATTCACATTGGGCCAGAAAGTACCTAAATGTAAAATATCTCCAGCACAGAATGTGGAAGGAAATCTCTCCAAAATATGCACCAAATAACCTTTTCCTACCTTTTCTTTACATAGATGTTTACGAATGCAAAAACATTTACACATTACAAAAATATTTTTTTAAACTTCTCCACCTTTTACCATTAAAACCAGCGCTGTAGCTCCAACTTTAGTGAAGCTGAAATAGGAGAATGTCTTCCTAAAAAAAACAGCACATTTTCCCATTTAGCCTGCGGTTATGCTTTTGCCAATTTTATTGTATCTGGCTACTTTACTTCGATGACAGACAAGGGCAGGTGTCTTTTTGTTTTGTATGAGATTGCTATGTAGGAGAGGCCAGAACCATTCAGCATCCTGGAGTTCTGTCCTACAATTGTTTTTTAAGCTTTTCACTCTTGTACACACTTCAGTTCTGTTGCTCCGAAGGAAACACATTTACAAAATGCATTGTTTCATATATGTTAGTCTTGTAGATCTGTGTTTTTGGATTTAGAATATCCTCTGCTAGTCTTGGTCCTGATGTTTGTTACGATCTTTCAGCATTTTCCTCATTGACCACGCATGGACGTACCGAGTGGAGCGTGCTCGTCAGCAGCTAATGGAGGTTCCCGGGCTCCTTCACCGAATGGCCAACCTTATGGGGATCGAGTTCCATGGAGAGGTTCCAGATGAGGGGGTAGTGGAAGAGGTTCTCAAAGAGATGTGGAAGTATAACCAGACATACCAGCTATCTCATGGGGTAAGCAGCAAATTCTCTGGAAAAAAAAGACTGCTGTTAGCTTTCAGTTCTTCACATGAAACTTGTGCATCTTGTATGAAGTGCACAATGTAGAAGCTCACATTGGAGGTATAGCCCAATATTCAGATGACATGTAATTCATGATTTGTTTAACCCCTTCCTCCATGTGGTTTTCCAGAGTTCTATGGGAAGATCGGCCAAGGTACATAGGCCCTTGGTATTAGTCTCCACTGGCTTGCAGCTAACCTCAGTGCTTCAGTTTTATACATTTTTGAATACAACCTGAAGGCCTGAAAAAGTAGAGACCATAGACCTTAAAAATGAGACATGAGGTTTGTGTGAAGGTCAACAATGCTAACCTTCTTCTGGAAATCCTGGTTGCCTGAGTGTTGTGTTGACTCTTTGACTTTAAAACTTTGAGTCATCTTCCTAAAAAGATTGACCCGTTTAATATGTATGTAAAGCCCAAACTGTATTTTGGGTTTGTCTTGATGACCATTTTGTCCTGTACATAAAATGTTAAACTGGGTCAGGTATTGTCGCCTAAACAGGGTAACATTTACCTGATAATCCATAGTGGGACACAGAGATGTGTTACTGTTGGGTTATATGACCACCTCCAGAAAGACTTGATACTGGCAATAAAATAAAATGTAACTTGTAGTCCAGGATAACCCAATGCTTCTCCTAGGATACCTCATTTTGTTTGTTTGCTCATGCTATTGCTTGCTACATAGGCATCCTGAAAGTAGGAGGAGGTTATATTGGCTGCAAGTTTTTGTTTCCAGCGTTCAATCCTCCTAGAGGTGGCATCATCACCCACTAGTTATCTTTGCAGTGTCCCTCAAGGGACGTCAAGAAAAAAAAGTTTTACAAAAATTCTGTTTGGCTTTACATGAACTTATGAAATGTTTATTGGATGTTTGTAAATGTAATTATTTTCATCAATCTTTAGTCTGCAGAAGAAAAGGTTCCAGTCTGGTACATTATGGACGAATTTGGGTCTAGAATTCAGCATTCAGAGGAGCCAACGGTTGGGACAGCCCCTTTTTACTACATCCCTCATCAGCTGGCCTACACTTTATTGTGGCCCCTTCAAGATATAAGCAATGGAGGTATGTACTTATCAGCCCATAAGTCTTATGTTTAGTGCAGACAGTGGCAGTAATGTGAAAAGATCAGATGCTAAATGACTGATTCATATACTTTCTATACTTGCCTTGAGTGCTTGTCTACCTATAAGTATGAGCCTGAACTGTTTTCTGAAAAGAGAAATAATAGTGGTTTGGAAGTCATTTTTATTGTAAAGTTTTAATGTGAAAACTTAATTTTTTTGGTAATATAGGGTAGAGGTTTAGAAACCCCTTGCAGATTTGCTCTATCAGAGGGATTTACCTTTACTCCCAGGCTTGCGGACAATATGGAAGAGAGAGGCTGGAGCAAGAGAGGGAAAGATCATCTGCCAAGACAGATAGAACTATAAACTGGCAAAATGAAGACATACCTATACGATGAAGTCGCAAAAAGTTGAAAATAATCTTGGCAGACTAAAACAAATTGATTGAAGTTATTTATTATTATTGGGAAACTATGACACAGGATTCACATATTGTTCATTATTTTAGAAGAACACAACAGCAAGTATTTTGGACATGCTGGCTCTCCCTAGTTTAGCTTGAGCTACTGATCTCTGGTAATAATAGTCTATAGGAGCGCTTCACCTTCTGGTTAAAGTATATCTAATTTAAATGTGCAGAGTGTAATATCTGATTTATAATTTTTAAAACTTTTTTTTTTGTTGTTTCTTGACATAAAAGTTATACAAAACGTTTCCTTTATTACAGAGGAGGTTTCCCGCGATTATGCTTTTGGGGAGACGGATCCCTTAATACGGAGCTGTCTCCTTCATCCATGGCAGCCAGTGGATCTTTCCCACGTTAACCCCCAAACCCCGGAGCCAACAGAAACTTATTATCAGGTGAGATTGTACTGCTGCTTTTACTTTTAATGTCATCCCTAAATTTATTTTTCAATGTGTTTTGAAATCATTCTTCACTGTTTGGAGTTTATGAAAGCAGTTTCTTAAAACATTTTTTGCAAGGTTTCTTACTCAGAGATCAATCCAGTAACAGCATTTTCTCATGCATTCTGACAATGCAAATCCACTGCCTCACTGGTAGCAGGATTTCTGAGTTAGGAAAAATTGTAGTAAATGTACAAAAATAATTTACTTCGGAAATCCCTCCAATCAAGCTAGAAAATACATTTCTGGTTTCCATTAGCAGTAAAGGGGATCTTCCTGAGCATCCATATGGTAGCCATCACTGCCTACTGTGTAGCTGAAATGCAAGCTTTTTATTATTTTCATTGCTTTTCTGCTTGGAAATTCATTGACCTGGAGCAAGTACACTGCTTGGAAGTAATAAAGCGCAGATAAGACTGACCACCATGGGGCTTCTATATACCAAGTCGTCAGTGGCAGCTCCTGTTTTTTTTTTTTTCTGGAAGGTGCCCTTATTGTTGTTCTTGCCCATGCAATATCTGAACCTTTTATGTATGTATTATTACTGTTTGCTTTGAACATTCTACATAACCTTATTTGTTTCATTTTAGTCTATTTTTTGTGAAAATAAAGAAACCCTGCCTAACCCTGTGGAGCCTCCGATTCATGACAAGAATAAAATCTTCAAGTACGTAACTGACTCTCTTATGGTTACACATATGTTTGTCTTACAATAGGCTACTAGGAATTGGATGCACATAACCTGGGCACCTGGGTCACAGGATAACATTGATGGTGGCATCAGCGTTTGGGTCTTGAAGCAGGTAGAGCTGCCCAGCAATGGTCCGTGCCTTCTTTTATATGGTGGCCATCATTCAGATTAACAGTGTGATAAAGCACATTCTTCCACCTTGTGCACAGCATATAGACTCCCTTTCCTCTTGTTTTCTATGTCTTATCTTGTCAGATATGTTTATCAATCCATTACATTTTGCACGGTAATTGTAAACTGTTATATTGATAACATTTGTATAAGTGGAATTCAGCATACAGATCTCAATCTTCCCTCTGTGCAGGATCTACACAGATATGCAGCAGGTTCTGAACGCTGTTGACCATCCACGCTTTGTGTTTACAAATGATGAGAAGGAAGCAGACATACTGGTCAATTTCTCTCACATCAAAGATTACAAGTGAGTAAAGCACAGCCATTATAAATGGGTCTCTGTATTCATATGTCTGCAGGGAGCTGCATCTGCTGTGCAGTTTATGTGCCGTTCTCCATGTTGGCGTTTTTAATTTGATTTGTTCTGTTTCCATCAGAACCCTGAGCACTGAGAGGCCTCACGTCCTGCTGAACCAATTTCCATGTGAAAATCTGTTGACGGTTAAGGATTGCCTGGCATCAGTTTCACGAAGGGTTGGGGGTACTGAGGGCCCAAAATGGCTTCCTCGTACTTTTAACCTGAAGACCGAATTGCCACAGTTTATCAGTTACTTTAAACAGCGTGAGCAACGGTAAGAAGATTCATATTTATTAGCGAAATTAATTCATAATAAACCCACTGCATATAATGGAGTCTTACAGCTGCACTCTTTTTTTACTCTCATATCTTATGAGAAAATCTATGGACAGAACAGTAGGCTACTTCCAGCACAGAAAAACTTTTAGGTATTGTATGAAATTAAAAAATCACTTTTATTAAATATACCATAAAAAAAATATACCACAAAAACCATAAAAAATGGGAGTAACAGAAGTAAATACACTGTATCCTTTAACAAAGTTTTTACAAACGTGTATCAGGAATCAAGGAGACAGAGAAGTTTGGTCTCAGCTCGACGTGTTTCGCCCATATGGTCTTATTCAGGGGATAAATAGAGACCATTACATTACAGTGTTGATAGTATGCCCAATCAAGAGTAAAAGCAATATATCAATAGTTGGATGTAGACCCAAATAAAGGAATATTGAGGTGCTTTTATGGGTTCAGACAGCAATAATTGTTGGGGGTCTCACTGACTCATGTATCATGGGAACATTCATTAAGGTTGTTGAAGAAAATATTCCTTATAGAAAGGGTTCAAGAAGGGTAGAGTTACACAATCAATGTCAATGGAGGTCTGGATAAGTTATACATTGATAGAGGAAGACAAAATGAAAGGATGAAACCTAACGTGGATCATTTGATATAGAGAATGTCTCCCGATTCCAGTACTCGAATTCAGCTTCAGTTGGGAGGACATGTACTTCGAATAGGGGGATTTTTTATATGTCCAAGGAGTATAGGAGTAGTGAGCCAGGTGCCAGGTTACCTCTGTTACTCTCATGTATTTATGTTTTTATAATTCTTGTATATTTAATAAAAGTGATTTTTTAATTTCATAATTTCACAATACCTAAAGGTTTTTCTGTGCCGCAAGTAGCCTATTGTTCTGTCCTTACATTTTCCCATAAATTATCCCTACTCGGACATTAAGGCACATTAATCAAATTGAGTGAGTTATATCAGCTTACATTACTATTAGGAGGTTGAGGTATTTGTTCCCAATCTACTCTCATCTTCATTGAGCTTCTCATTGTCCCTACAGCGGAGAAGACAATCACTGGATCTGCAAGCCATGGAACTTGGCAAGGAGCTTGGACACCCATGTCACTACCAACTTGTCTTATATCATACGCCAGAGAGAGAGCACGCCAAAGGTTGGTGCAGCACAAAATCACCAGCTCGCTCTGACATAAATGATCTTACACCTCTTTCTCTATTGTAACCAATCCAACCAATCTCATACTTTCAGAATAGGTTGAATTATTCTGATTGTTTGCTTTGTCTACAGCCACTTTACTGCAGTGATCAATGCACAGTATGTTTAGGATAACTGGTTATAAAGAGGCAATGAACTCTGGACACTCTGCCTAAAAGGCAAATAGCATAGAACTGGTCACCAGTATTACCTGTGATCCCCCATGGGCTTACCATGTGTTTGTATAGGGGTGCCCATCTTGGTAGAGGCAGGGTTTTCCTACCTCGTGTCCGAGACAAACAGAACAGCAGCACCATAGTGACAATAACAAATCTGGTGAGACTTGCCGTCTAAGGCCCCAGACCCTAAGATATTATACTGCAGATACAAAGCTTTGAGGCTGTATACACTTCCTGTGCCTAGGCACACTCACTAACTAGGAAAAATACATGTAAAAATAAAAGGTGTAATTTTAATTCCACTGCCTAGACACAAATACAGTTTTTTCTGCAATGAAATCATAGTAATAAAGTCATAAAAAGTCATAAAAAGTAATCATTTTAGAATACAATCTTTGTATTTTCCTAATTTACAGGTTGTATCAAAGTACATTGAGAATCCTGTACTTTTCCATCGGGATGACGTTGGAATGGTGAAGTTTGACATCCGTTACGTGGTCCTTCTTCGTTCAGTGCGACCGCTCAAGTTGTATGCCTATGATGTGTTCTGGCTGCGCTTTGCCAATCGGTAGATATTCACGTTTGTACTTTAACCAATGAGATTCTCCTTTTGATCTGCTTGGTTCTTGATCTCAGGGACCACATGCATTCTGCTAGCACAATGTTTTCAACCCTTGCTGTTATTTATTAGTAGGTTGGATCTATAAAAAGATGGCCATGTCTATTCCTCCTTTATATATAATATAGTTAAAAAAATGTGTGTGTATATATATATATATATATATTATACTGTATTATGACTATACTATAATTATAGCATAACAAAGGGATTCAGCTGAGCTTTGATTTTTATCCTTTGCGCAACATTTAATTGTAAGTAAATTAACTTGTATTGTAATGTTTATACTTGGACTAAACCTCAAGCCTGTAGCCTTTGATCTTGATGCTGACATAACTATTATCTTGAACGTTCAAGGGTGACAAAACCCAACAACAAAAATCTAATACTGAATATGGCAGCTGCTCATTTCTTTGTGAAATTTTTCTTTTTTTTTTTCAGGCAATGAACATTTCTAGCATATCCACAAACACCTGTTGATCTTGCAAGAAAAGCAGATACGATTGTCCAATCTAGATGGCAACCATGGCCCCTTTCTTTGATAAAGTACAATGAGTGTTGTCACCCTAGAACAGGAAGTGTGTTATTGGCAGGTTCACCAGGTGAAAATAAAATCAACCAAACCTGAGAAAATTAAACAAATGCAGTCTCCACATCTAACTACTGGTAAACTGCAATGTGTTAATATTTGGCCCTTGGTTTGGATTCACTTTAAATCCCCATAAAATAAAACTTATCTGGTGTCCAAAGCATTGACTTTCCCAGACTTCCAGTTTGTGCCAGGATATGGCACTGTCTAATAATTGTAGTATAAGGCATTTGTGTTTGTGATAATGTCCTGGCCAATCTGGGCCTCTAGCTTTGAAGGTTTGCTTTCACTCACAGCACAAAATGGGGGTCAGAGTAATTCCAGACCATGTTTGATGTAATCTTGCTTAATTCTTACAGGCCATTCTCACTTGGTGATCTAGATGACTACGAGAAACATTTCACAGTTATGAATTATGCCCCAAGCGTACAACTTAAGCAGGTAAGTGGAATCCTGTCCATTCTTAATCAGACTGAAAACCCCCTGGAAGGAGTAGTTGTCTCATTTTTTGCTTCAAACTTTGGCCTGTTTGTCTTTTAGATCCATTGCGATGAATTTATCACCATGTTTGAGAAGCAGTATCCTGACTATCCATGGAAATCAATACAGGTTGGTACAAAGCAATGTAAGGTACCCATAGACCTGAAATAAACTGCAGGTTTAGAATACATACTTTAATTTTTAGCTGCAGTTCACAAAAAGGAAATCATGGAACTGAAAAGAGACAGAGATAAGACAATAAATTAAGAGACATGGAGGACCTCCAGCCACTAATCACATCTGTGAGCTTTGGAAGTTGTAGCCTTCCCGCAACTCTGCCCTATGTCCTGGGATTACAACTTTGAGGTGCTTGCTTCATAGTGGGTGCCCGGATGATGAACAGTGAGAGAGATAAGTGCATTTCAGTGCATTGATCTTCCCTGTAAGAAAAGCCTACTGCAGTGCTGGCCATATTAGAGACCTATTACAGTACAGTACAGTTTTTGCGGAGGTGATGTTAGATCTCTATTTGCTTCTTAAAGAGAACCTGGCACTGGCACTATGCAATCACATAAACATTTATGTTCTAAGTCACAATCCAATATATGTGGAAGCAACAGATAACAGATCATTACTTCATGATATAAGTGACCCTAAGTCTTAAAACATAACTGGTTGTTTAAAGCTATAATTACCATATCCTAAATGTAGCTACACTTACTGGAAGTCTTTCCTTCTACTGAAGCAAATATGGCCACACTTTTAAACTTTGTTAACAGTGCATCAGATACTTGATTAACCACCTGGTGTCTACATAACTACACTGATGTCTAGATTTCTGTTCCAAAAGCGTTACACTGTTTTTCATGAAATTTTGTTTTTTAAATTGTAGACTTGTAACTTACAGAAATATGTCCGAACAAGGGTCTAGTAGATATCATGAATATAAAAAATGTAAAAGACACAAAAATCAGCTTAAACAAGAATACATAAATAAATGAAAAATACTGAAAATGCGATAATTCGGTATACTGTATAGTAATA
>NC_092859.1:32558923-32586731 GCF_032062135.1 Pyxicephalus adspersus
ACATTTTTTGTATTCATATTATCTACTAGAACCCCTGTTCGGACATATTTCTGTAAGTTACAGGTCTACAATTTAAAAAAAAATTTCATGAAAAACAGTGGATCACTTTTGGTACAGAAATCTAGACCTCAGTGTAACGCTTAGGTGGTTAAAGAAATTTGTATGCTTTGGGGAATATTTTTGTAGTACCAGATTTCACCACCAGATAGCGACAAAGATTCTGTTTTTCTGTTTCTAATGTAATGTTTGTACTAACCTCACATTACTATATTATATTTGTTCAAGCAAACAGTGAATATTTACTTACAGCTGATATTTTATCCATCACTAGGATGAGTTATTCAAAAGCTTCGGCGAGCTTTTCCAAGCTGCTTGCTCCAAACCTGCTCCACTTGGCATCTGTGACTACCCATCGTCTCGTGCAATCTACGCCATTGACTTGATGTTAAAGTGGGAAACTGACCAAAAAGGTACAGATGTTTTTTTTACTTTACAGTAAAATGCCCAATTATAGCATTCAAAGGAAAAATTAGTAACAACATAGCAACAGAACATAATGAATTGGACACAAAATAGCGATAATAAAGAAAATGACAGTAGAGAATCATTGGGATCAAGATGAAAAACAATGCACCCAGTATAGTACAACATAGTATAGTACAGTTACATAATGTATTCAAACAACAAAAAGAAATCAGTTTTATTGTAGAGAATGTGGTTCTTCAATATTCATAAATCTACCAAACTATGTATCGTAATGGACTCCCATTGGCTCAAGTTAGCCATGGAACGATATGATAGTAACAAAGGATTGAGGGATTGTTGCCCAAAAGGCAATAGGCGTACCAGACAGTCATTTCAAAAGTTGAAAGAAAATACCATACTTTTTCAAGAAATAATTTGAGTGAGGGCCGGTTTGATAGTATCCAATTATGTAAAATTGTCTTTTAGCAACCATTGAAATTATTAAGAGAAGTTTGCTGCAACCTTTAGTGATTCTAGTGCCTTCAAGGTGTACTTCCCCAAATATTGCCTTTTCAGGAGTTAATGGTAGATAGTTCACCAAATTTCGAAGTAAATACATCACCACCATCCTCCAAGTACCTAATTTTGGGGCAATTCCACAACATATGGTATAGATCTGCCTCTGGGTTTCCACATTTCAAACATTGCAAAAAAGAGCTTAGTCCCATCTGATGGCAACGTAGTGGTGAAATATAAGCAGTGGAAAAGTTTCATGATCATCTCCCTGTACATAGTGGAGACACAGGAGAAAAGATGGTGAAATAAGGAAAAAGCCTACTGCGGTTTCCAATTCTTACCTATTTTTTTTTTCTTATAAAGATCCATAGTTTGAAAAGCAACCACAGCCAAACTTTTTACTTGCTCCAGGTTAAGCCTGACCTGTCAATGCATGGCATCATGGCAGGATGGCTCCCTACACTCACATGGAATGGCATGGTCTTTAATAGGAAAAAAGGAAACAGCAGGGGCATCTGCAAAGCAAGATAGGGGAAGCAGGCATTTAGGAAAACTTGAAATTTTGGAAATATTAACTTGGACACTTTTGTTATTTCAGCAGTGTTATTTGAGTTAACATGGCTAGGAAAGGTACCCATAGACCTGAAATAAACAGCAGGTTTAGAATACATAATTCTATTTTGGGCTGCAGTTCACAAAAAGGAGATTGAAAAGAGACAGAGAAGAGTCCCTGATCACATCTGTGAGCTTTGAAATGTGAGGCTTTCCCCACGGTCCAAGACTTTTAAAGTTTAATAATAAGTGTGTTCTGTTTTTGCTATAACTTGATGTTCTTTTCTTTTTTCTTAACCTTACTTTCTCACCTCCAGGTAAAAGAGTGATGCAGCCTCAGATTTTGGAAGTAAACTTCAATCCAGATTGCGCTCGAGCCTGCAAATACCACCCCACTTTCTTCAATGATATCTTCAGCACTCTGTTCCTGGACAAACCACAAAACTGTCATGTGACTGCTATCCTTTAACGCTTACTCAGAAGCTGTTTCTAACAGGCTCTCTAGACTTTATACATCCATCAATATCTGTATACAGGCAGTCCTAGCTCTGCTTATAGTCCATGGTATAAATCCCAATACAGTGCTAGAAATAAGCCTGAGGATATATGTAAAAGAATCATCTGTATTACTATAATTACCCAATTCCATAATTCTTTACTAAGCTGTTTTCTGCAAACTCTAAGGGATTTTTGTTCATCTAAATGTTGTCTCTGGTTTTCCATATGTCTTAAAACAGTTATGGGCTGCTGCCTGACATCTATGTTATAATGCTGAGGTGTTGCAGATTGGGTTAGTGGTTTAATTTAAGTGTTCTAAGGAGTAAAAAAAAAGGCCAAGGGTCTGTACACTGCTGCACATGTTCATGTTGGTTTGACAATAATAGTGGCAAAAAAATGGATTTTTTTGGATGAAATAGCATTTTAGGAGTGAAAATAAGAGCATGTCATAGGTAATTTGGCTTTGCAGAGTAAGTGCAAGACTGATTTATGAATTACTCTAACCTCCCTATCTATTTTGCAGTAAGAATAATCAGACCTGGGACCCAGAGGCAACTTGCTGCTCGGATTTAGCATGCATCAAAATAACAAGTAAACAGTACAGCGCCATGTAAACTCCTAGGCTATATTCTATACCCTTCTCTTTGTTTTGGAGTCTAATGCAATTACAAAATTATTATAATTCTCTCAAATATCAATCTAAAATGATTAAGAAGAGACCCACATGTATTTTGTATTTCATTAATACAGGGGTGTGAAACTCTGGTCCGCGGGTAAAATCTGGTCCGGCACATCCTTTTTTTTTTTTACCCCAAAAAGAATTCTTAATATGAATTGAATTGAGATTATTTGTTTTTTCAAAAACAATTTCAAGTTTGGCCCGTGACTTGGTCTAAGCTTTTCATTTCGGCCCTCTGTGCATTTGAGTTTGACATTCCTGCTTTAATGGAAAGCAGTTAACTTGGAAGGCATAATTTACAAAAGTCAGAAAATTATATACTGAATGATATTGCATAGTGTATGGCTACTATCACAATGGCTGCTTCCATGTTCTGAGAACCAATTGCCAAACAAGTTCACAAATTTATTGCACCCAATCTCAACCGGTAAATGCGATTAAAATGAGTTCTGATTTGGTAATTTGGCTTTTTCAGCCTAATTCCCTGCTTTCTTTTTCAATGGGTGATTGTGTGCTACAGCAACCGATATGTTTTAGAAAGTGATAACTAAGGTGTAATTGTAGGAATCTGCTTTCTATAGATTAATGTAAGCCCATAGTCAGATCTGCCTTTAGACATGTAAATAACACCTTGTTTGTATTACATGGTGCCACCAATGTGAACTGTTGGTTACCCTTTTGGCAGCATTTAAACTTATTTTATTTCTTTTCAGGCTAAGTTTACATTAATTTGGTTGTTGGGGGGTACAACTAATGCTGGGTGAACCAGCACATTGTTCATTATCTTCCAGTCAAATAAAAAAAGAGCACAAGGAATTAAATGATCTGCAACAATCACCCCTGCTCAAGTTCAGGGATTTTCTTGGTCAGAGCAACCAACCAAGTGCCTGGAGTCAAAATTTAATAAAAGAATAGAGATACTAAGCATTAAAAACTATTCCTTCTCTGGTACTGTGCACTGCAGCCTTGCCTTGCCAGGTTTCATTATAATGCTCCTTCACTATGGGATTGAATGACATTGGGTGTTATCACACTCGCTTTCTGTGAACCCAGAGAGCTAAGGATCCACCTTCTGGGGATTAAGCCAGCCATGGCTTACAGGACCAGGTGCCAGTCTCTACAGGGGATGGAGTGCAGAAATGCACTTTACAAATTTGCCATTTACTGCATCATTTCTGGAACTCTGAAACTGGCATAGGATTAGGAAAAAAAAAACCTTCAAAGAATACAATTTGCATATGCCTCTCCTCCAAATAGAGCTTCCCATTAATCTAAAGAAATGGTGTATGGTGGTATGGTATGGGGAGAGTTATTCATTTTTTAAAATTTGATTGGTTGCAGTGTACCAGGAAGCTGATGATTAATTCCATTCCCCGTGCCCCATGGTGTTCTTTCTTAGAAGGATGGAATAATATTAGTTACAATGCTCATAAATGTGCTCTAAAAAAAAAAAAAAAAAAGACAAACTGATAATACCCAGAGCAACCTCTTAGAATCCACTTTGTTCTGTACTACCCAAACTTATCTATTATGATATCAAAAATGCTGCAATTGCAACAATTTGGCTTTCATCTTTTGTTATCTGGCCGGAGAACACAAGCAATCTCTACAACTTGGAGAATGTTACAAAAGATAAGAGATAACAAAGCCTGGTGCTGATCATTTCAATTTAGTGGAGTTGTTTAAAACTTGTTTTGGCAGAAATAAAGTCTTTGAATTTGTGCATATTCTTAGCATAAATACAAAAATAAATCTTATTGGCATTATTAAAGTGTACCCCATTTATGTGTATAGAGTGCAGGGACACCTAGTCAGGAGAGTAGCATCTTGGCTTTTAAAGGGTGGCATACCAATTTTTGTATCTGGCTGCTCTGATCCCAACAATTGCACTTCCCAGCAAGGAATGGATGGTGAATCCAACAGATGGTAGCCAAGAAATTACCTTTATTCACCTAGTTCTGAAATAGAAATAGCAAATGCAGGTAATGCTAGAGTGTTGTATACCAGTATTTTTGCTGGCCTATGGCAACCCAACAGATTCAGCTATAGTGTCCAGGAAAGTAAAGATCTGGTTACATAGGGGTAACAAAAACAGCACTTTAGACTCTTGGACATCTGTTTGTTAAAGCAAATCGATCAACTGGCACAGAAATAATGAACTAACCTAATATTATGCCCTCTGTGTGTTTTGTGTGATCCCTTTCCTTTTTGACCTTTCACCGTGTGTACATCCATATGCCATTGTTTAAGAAGACAACTGTGTTCATTCAGAAGTATGTTAAAACCTATTGGGGAAAGGGATTGCACACAACATAAACCTTTGAAAACAAGACAGCCGTTGCAGCTTCTATTTTTAAACATGTCATTCTTTTAGGTATATAACACCCGCAACTAGATTTCAGATGAAGTTTGGAAGACTGCATGAGATTAAAAAGGGTTTAAAAAGTAGGGGGGGGGGGGGTGAATTGTTTTTATAACAATGCTTTTATAAACCAAAATCTATTTAGGATGTATGAACCCCAAATTATCAGCAGGTGGCAGCAGTGAACATGTTGCATAACTCAAAAAGTTTGCATAACCACACTTGGATGTTATTTAACAGTGTGATAAAAGTCAAATCAGGCTGCAGACAATCTACTGCAGCAGCAAACATCCTTGAATTTGCTTTACAGAGCATGTATTTATTATTATTAATATTAATAATAATGATCTGGTGAGCCCTAATGCAAAATATTAAATAATGATGCAGAATTCTAACTAGAATGAATCAGCAACGTCTTAACAATACACAAGAACCCACAGGCGGGTGCTTTGTCTCCCATTTGTTAGTAAGAAGGGAGACAAAGCACGCACCTGTGGTACTGAAATAAATGAATCAGTGTAAAGTGTTCAGTTATGTTGCTCTCAGCTCCACCCATGTCATAGATTATATATATGGGAGTGACTGGTAGTTATAAAACTGATTCCCAGCACCCCACACAAACACAGGTCCTTCTGAATATATTAATTCTAAGCTAAGGCTGTAAAGTATTAAATATCCCAATACAATATGGTACTTGTAGTATCAATGAAGAATTTTTGGACAATATGTAGATCATTATGTACAAAATTAAAGTTCTCAGCACAACTATGTAACAATCAAATGCAAGTGCTTTCCTAAAGGGATTTTACACTTCCAGCAAGGTGTGAATCACTACCACTTCATTGTAACAACTATAATGTAGATGCTGAAGCTTTTCCATCATTTTTCTAAACCAAACTATTACATAATTTCTGCAGCCCTAGGTATTTTAATGATTAAAAGGATTGTGTGATTTTTTTTTTTAAATGGGAACCTCATTTTGAACATTTGCACAAATATTTAGTATACAAAAAGATCAGACTAGAGAGCCAAGGATAAAATTAAGGATTATAAAGGTCTGAATTATTTTTCTGCTTGCTTTTATGAGCATATGATACATAGTAAAACACAAATGCCATCACAACCAAAGAAGGCAAGAGACAGCAGACTACAGGGAAGTCTCACCAAATCATCAATAATAATTAATTGATGATTAATAATTGATCTTTGATTACAGAATTGTTGGAAGGCTAGCGATACGGAATGGACTTAAATCTTGTTAATGTCTTAAAGTGATACATAAAACTGCCGAATGAATATCAATGAAAGTTTTCCCTCTTGTACTTGCCTGTACTTATGAGGAGATTAGGCAGCTAAAATATACTACAGCATATTGTTTTAGAAAGGTAAGATTCGTGTCACTGAAATTATTTTTACAGTTCATTTATAGACAGATAACTGCTTTCATTTTATGAAAAGGGATCAGATGGTAGAGAGACTGCATTCAAGTTACTTCTTACAGGAAGGACATTTATTACTTAGCATATAGAATCCTAATGAGTAAGATTATATAGATTGTACTTGGGAAGAAGATAATATAGCATGTCATGTATAGTTTTTTTAGTCTGCCAAATAAACTTTGGCTGGACTGCACCAACGCATGTCTGTGCATTACATCAACCCTAGCTGGCATTCCCTGCAAATGCAAGCTCAATCTAAGAACGTCCCCAAATAATTAGAGTCATGCATTTATCATTCAGGAACAAGCTGGGGATGAGGTATCATTTTACCTCTGACAGTCAGCTCACACACAGTTCAGATTCAACACTTTCACATATATATACAGAAACAGAAACAAATTGGTTTATTTTTTTTACAAAGATAAGGCATTATTATTTTCTGCTTTAAAAATACAAATTGCTTTTCTAGTGTTGTGCTGGTTTGTGACATTCATTACAATGTAAAAAGTGATAAAACATTAAAAAAAAAAAACAATTCTTCATTTCCTGGCTGGTGTAACTCATTCTTACAGGATCCTTCTATTCTGACTTGTCCTTGTTGTCTCTCCATATAACATAATTCAGGGAAGAGGCCAGGGACAGCCAGGCTATATACGGAAGCATCAGGTAGGCCGCTGTCTTGCTAATTGGGTACCAGGAGATGGTTGTGAGGACCACTGTGCCAGTAAGAAGTGATAATTCCACAAAGCCCTGCAAGGAGAAGGAAACAGGTTATTCGTTATTCAAAAAAAGCCAACTTCTGACCGTTATTCAGTTAGACAAGCTTTGTCTGCAAACATACTGCACACAAGGCTAATGTCACCAAGAGACATATAACAAAATTCACTTTTATCATGTCTGCCACTGTGCCATATTTTCCATTACTGGTCATTGAAAAAGAACAGATTTAATTATAATGTGGCAGGTAAATACATGGCACAATCCTTTGTGTCGGCTGTTTTGTCCATATGCTACATATTGCTACAGAATTTACTATTTAACACAATTTTTGTTAACTCCGTCCTCCATTTAGGAAATGTCACATCACATCCTAATTAGGCATCAGGTCAGCATCTTATTCTGCCACAAACTGTTCTATAACACTACCAACAAATTCACAAAAGTTAAGAAATTTTGCAAATGAATTGGCACAAAATCTTTAGTGGCACACTACTGGCAAATGTTTAGCCCCAAACCGGAAGACATTTCTATTATGCACTGTAGATTTCTGCCTGTAAACAGTCAGCTGTAATTGACCTAAAGTTCTACCTACCCAACCAATTTTGTGAGCACCAAAGAAGATGGGTGTCCAGGCCCAGTTAAGTGCCAGCTGTCCAGCATAGAGTCCTAATGGAACCAGAGCATCCTCGGTGAAACCACCCAGCTCCTTATAGATCAAATATGAACCGTACCTATAAATGAAAAACAAGTCAAACACATAAGTTTGTTTTAGTACTATAGCCTTATGTAAATCAAATAAAAAAACAATCACCACCTAACCTAAATGTCTCATTAGTAAATTTAAACATACATACACACATATATACATGTACATATATACACTGTACATATATATTATACACACACATCGAGTGCAGAAATTTTTTTAAACTGCATAGGAAGAAATTGTAGGTGGGTGGTAGGTCCTGAATTGTGAACTAACTCATCAGTAACCATCCAAAAACAGCCAGGTGGTTGCTGAAAAGTGCCAGGTGGTGCGCCCAGCTAAAAGGGGCTGGGGAGAACACGGCATAAATATACATACACCATATTTATTCAAATATTTATTACGGTCTGTAACCTCCACCAGAGATGTGACCAGAATAACATGAGAGAGAGTTGTCACTCCAAATAATGAGGTGCCTCAAAAAATAATTTTTACTTAATTTTAACCTAACTTTACTTATTGGGTTGAGGTCTCTACAGATTTTCCAACACAGGTTTAAATGAATCCAATAAACCTTATTGAAGGCATTACACAAGAAGATATTGGAAGGAATTGCTCAGACAGGATAAAGCAATGTATTAGTTATTTTGCATACCCCATGGAAGTATATAATGTAGTCCAGACAGGTGCAAACATCCAGTTAGGTGGGCGCCAGGATGGCTTCACCAACGTTGTGTACCATGTTTTAACTTCCTTCCGTGTGATTAATCCTCCTAGTATGCCACCCACATGGGGTAAGAGAGTGAGGCCAACGGCGGGAATCCAGGAAGAAGGCATTGTGATTGCTAGGGAAGGAACATGAGTGTTAGTTATATGCATGTCAAGAATCAAAGTTTCATCATTAAAAAATACAACAAAAAAAGAATTCTTTGTACCATTGTGCTCTGCAAGAATGAAGGGAAATCTCAGTGTAGAATCTGACATTTTCACAAGTGTCAGATTCCGGGTGCTCTAATAAAATCAATCTACCAGACCCCACATCACCACTGTATATTTTACTGACCTAGGGACTAGCAGGAGGAATCACAGAATTCATAGGGCAAAAAGTCATATCCCTTATTGGCCAAAACCACAAAGTCCTAGGCCGTGAATCCATGTTCTAAGCGACTCTGCCATTTATTATTGAGGCTGCCATTACCAACCATCTTGAAATGCTGGTTGTCTGGCTCAATAATTTTGAATTTTGCTGACCTTTCTTGTTTCTATATTTTCCAGGTCAGTGAAAGCATAAAACTCAGACATCAGTATGACAAGCAGGGAATGGAAAGCAAGCAATGGCTTTGGCTGTCCCCACAACTTTTTAATGGAAAAGTTACTTTAAACAACTCCGAAATTGTTTCTAAATGGATTTAAATGGAAATAAGTCCCCAAATGGATTTTCAATTTTCTCATGACCATGACACTTTATGATGAGAATACTATACCTATAGAAATACTATTAGGTGGAGTTACTACACCTACAGAATACGGGGTGGAGGCAATGTACATGTGACTCTCCAAGTCACAATAAAGTTGGGTGTAATCACACATTCACTCCTGGCTGAATTTATCTTGTTTGAACAGACCTATGTTGGGCGTTTACTCGTTTCTGCTGTCACTCATTTCTGTCTCAGAATTCCAAACCCTTTATCTCTGTACCACAGATTTATCTGCTGACAGGGCGGGGGGACATTTTAATGATATGCTCACAAGTCTCTCAGTACAATTTGAAAAGTAATGATCATCTTTTAGTAGCAAGGGTTTTTGTTTTGTCAGACTTCGTTACATTTTGTTGTCTGTGTCTTGATTTAGGAGGTGTTACCCTAAATTTCAGCTTTAACTTCCCTAGTGGTATGAATACGGACTATTTTTAATACATTTATTACTTGAATTTAATACTTAGTATTTCAAATTTCCCGCAGCCACATACTCGCGAGCAGATTCCCGGCCTGAGGACGCTGCTGGAACGTGGGAACCAGGTTGGTCTTTTTAAATCCCTGGCAATTCCACCCCGAGTGTGGCTCGGGGTTACCGCTTTTGGAATGAAAAATCCACCCCGAGCCACACTCTGGAATACCGCCAGGGAAGTTAAAGAAACCTTCCCAAAATTACAATAATTCCTATCTTATACAGTTGTTATTGGAAAAGGTGTCCCCACTAGAAGATTCACCCTCATCTCTGATGGTGACAATAGTCACCAGAACAAACAGAGGGCTGAATCTCTCCCCCAACCCTTTCCTGCCATATCCAACACTAAAAAGTTTTGTCATACAATAAAATGTTTTCTGTGCCCTGTTTATGTAATACTATATGACATTTTTATTTTAATAATAATAATAATAATAAACAGGATTTATATAGCACCAACATATTACACAGCGCTGTACATTAAATTTTATAAAATGTATTTTTAAAACATCCAGTTGGGATGGGGGGGGGGGGGTCTATTAATTCTTGCTCTGTTCAATTAGGAAGAAGAGGATTTCCCCCATATTTCCTGTTCTTCACTCTACTAAACTAAAAAAAAAAAAAGCCAGGCTTTGGCTTTTAAAAGAAATCAATGAGTAAGAAAATGACAAAAAGCAACCTGTAAAGGAAGAAGGTTAGGAGTCAGAAAAATGTTAATATTACCTGTCCTGCCTTACAATCTTAAATCAGCACTTATGGGGGTGCTGAGTCCATCAAACTTAGATTCTATTTCCATCTTTTTTTGATCATTTTTCATGAAATGAAAGCGGATTCCTTTAGCAACAATGCATTCACCTTTTCTCCAGTTAGCTTGTGTAACACAAGGAGTGGATTGCATGTGTAACACAATAAGTAACGGGCAGGGAGGTTACACAATGCACTTCTGATAGCTAGTCCATGAACACATTTCTAGCATCAAGATGTTTTTATGTAAATGGCACCATCATATGCTGTCATGTTGACTTACCGATTCATTGTCATGATTTTTACATCTGCAGAGGGATTTACAGTCCAAATTGTCATTCTTATTGTGGACAAGCTTAGAGGGAATACGGTCTCTCCTCTTTGGCTTATGTTATTCAATCACATATAGGAAGCTAACAGCGTGTCACTGGCACCTGCTGTGAATGAACTATAAACTATCTCATAACATCACCACAATCAGCCTGCAATCAGAGGATACATCTGCTCCTGACTGCTGCAAGTAACCCTGTGCACCAAATTTACTATTTAGTGTGCTCAAAAAATGGACATGAGGTCTTTAGATACAAAAGGCTTATTTTCACAGTAACAAATGTACATTGCATTATGGCAGATTATTTATTTTAATGCACTAGAATGCAGCCAAAAACACAAGCCATTTTTCTAGCCCAGCGCACTATGGCATTTCCAATGAATGGCACCTTGTAAATGTATAGATCTAAATGTCTAATTAACTATTTTATAATTCCTATCTTAAAGTGTTTGTAAAGCAAAAATCTTTTTTTAGTTTTGTAAACAGACAAGAGGAATCATTTTTCCAATTTGCAGTCTATATCCTTATTATAGAGCTTTGTTCCTTTTGATTTGTCCTGGTGACAACATTTGTACATGTAACAAGATATATATATATATATATATATATTTTGTAAACAGACAAGAGGAATCATTTTTCCAATTTGCAGTCTATATCCTTATTATAGAGCTTTGTTCCTTTTGATTTGTCCTGGTGACAACATATATATATATATATATATATATATATATATATATATATATATATATATATATATATATATATAAGCACACACACACTTTGCACATGATTCTTCAGAATAAACAATATCTTGCAGGCATGATGTGCACAAATAACAAATATTGCCAGTGTAAACTGACTACATAAATGCCAGCTGTATGCAATCACCCACCATGGAACTACAATTCCCAGCATGCCCACCTAGCCTATAAACCATAGAAATGCCGGAATCTAATCCCCAGTAATTTCCCAGTTCATGAGAACAGATCATGGAAAGTATTAGCAGTGTCTCACCTCTGCTGTCCTCTGCTAGCACTGGAAGCTCTCTGGAGATGACAGCACATAGATACAGCTGGGCGTGTGCCGGTCATGTGACCTAGGGGTGGGGCCTGAAACTATTTACATTCTTGCGAATGTAGGAAGCCATCTTAACTCTGGGCAAAAACAAAACTACTGTACTTCCTTATATCAATGTTTTTTTCTGCAGAATTGTATTTTACACGTACATTTTAATACTTGCAGTTATGCACTTAAAATATTATTAGAGTATGTCAAGGAAAAATTGAAAAAACAAAATACATGCACATTTCCTCAGGTTTTACTCTTTTTAAGATCCTGCAAGTGCAACACTATTTTTAATCTGTTACCACATAACAGCAGGCTAAAACAGTCCTGATAAATTGTCTGGAAATATCTAACAAGTTCCTGTAATTTTTGTTAGTATCCTTAACCTATCAATATCTTTTGCGACTCTAGTTAAAAAAACAGGGAATCTGACTGTCCTTCAAACAAATTTATGGTGAAAACCTTCCAGGTCCAGGTGTTTCAATGGCAGCAATTGATTCCCACTAGGGAATGCCAGATTCCCTGGTTAATAAATAGAACCCATAGTGTATGTAAACGAAAATCTGTTGTTTTTTTGTTTTTTGAGGGGGGTTGAAGAGGGTTGGGATTAGGTCCATTGTCAGGTTTGATTGCTATCTGTGTCCCCACGGGAAGATTCACTTTCTCTATACCATTAGTAACAAAATTTCCTTACTCATCAGTGGGAGCCCATTCACATATATGTGCTGCCTGCACATTCACATCATGTGTTTGGACAAAGTATTCATTTAAAGTATCTGCACAGTGGTAAAAAAAAAATCTGACCTGCACCGTTTTCAGAAAAGCACCACAACAAATTGTGAGCATTGTCCTCAAGTACAACACAATGGCCAGCAAATACATGTTGGGGAGCCAAATAGAATGTACATGTTATCATATCATCATCATCATATTCAAATGTTACCGGTATGATTTCTTTATGATATGCATTACAGTTGCAAGAAACAGTTGAGAACTGTTGTAAGTACATTGTATGGAGCAATGCCAACTGAAAAGTTACGAATATGGATAGTTACAGTTGTGCAATTCAGCATCAGTGAACTACTGGAAATATAAGATATATAGTAATTGGCCAGTAGCTCAACAACTCTCTTTAATTATTTTATTAACATATACATTTATTATGAGCTGAATATTGTGTACTGGTTAGTTTCTTGTTTGGGTTGGGCTCAATGTGAAATAGTGAAAATAAAACATTCTTTTAAATTACAGGTTTAGTTGATATCAATCCTCCCTCCCGGTGTCTCCTTCAAAATTATTCTTACCTCACCCATTGCTAGTATTTATCATCCCTTGTATGGTTTCCCTGTGCTTGGGTGTGACTTCTCACATCCCAAAAACAATCAGTTAGGTTAATTGGCTTCCCCTTAAAATTAGCTTTATACTGTGTTAAGGACATTTGATGGTGAGCCCTTTATGGGATAGTTATATTACCATGGCTTTGTAAAGTTCTGCATAATGTATCATTACCATATAATGACAAGTAAATGGATACAAATATTATCTGATTCAATAAAATGAAGTCTAGATTTTATGCATTCTGTTTTCATGCTTTCCACTAAATTCACTGACTGTCAACCACCACTGCTGGGCGAGCTGAGGAGAATCGTTCCTTCTACAATGATCCAGGCCTACAGAAAAGAGAGATAACTGTAAGAAAATGTAGGTTTAGCTTTAAAGGGACTGTCTCATAGACTGTATTTGGGTGGCACAGTGCTTTGGTATCTAGCACTCCTATGTTTGCTTCACTGGGGTCCCAGGTGTGAATTGCACCCAAAACACCATCTGCATAGAGTTTGGATAATTTTCCTGTGTTTGTTTAGGATTCCTCCAGGCACTCTGGTTTCATCCTAAAAATGGACAGATAGGTTGATTGGCTCCTTCACTTCAAAAATTTCCACTTGTCATTAACAGTTTTAATGACATTTGGCTACAGTAGCAACTTAAAAAAAAAACCCCTTTAGGGCAGTAGTCGCCAACCTTTTTGGTTCCGCAGACCACAAAAATCACTGGCTCCTGACCGCGAACAGGGTGTCAATCAAAGGAGGAGAAACCTCCCCCATAGTGACATCACCATGGCATAGCCTGCGATGGGAGAGTGGGCGGGTTATATCGAGGGACACAACCCACCCACTTCCCTGCGCCTGGAACTCGTACAGGAATGTGTTCCATGGCTCTGGCAGGTGCGTCCCCCCAGCGGGGTCCTTCTCCTGACCCTGCTCGGGGGTGCACCGGCCAGAGCCGCAGACCCCCAAAATTTTCTTGCCGACCACTGGTTGGTGACCGCTGCTTTAGGAATAGCACACTACAAAAATCTGACGTGTACAGTGGTGCCCCCAGTGTTGTTCACCAATCCACCATAGTGAATTGAACAATGCTCGCTCATCCTTCCCCCTCCCTTTTCCATAGAAAAGAATGGTTCTGTGCATATAGCACTCATCTCTTCACCTATCACTAGTAAAGATCACAAAAGATTTTTTTTCCAGTGACAATCCTTAATAAGATGTATGTGTGAGGCTTTAGTGACATTCCAGCCGACTTTGTAAGGCACTGTGTAATATGATAGTGCTATATACCGGTAAATACATAATAATAATACTATGTAATAGCATCAGTAAATGGTATCTCATATAGAGGGTAACTCTAGACTTTAACAAAAACTGGCTCAGTGGTTAGCACTCTTGTCCTTAGAGCACTAGATCTCAGGTTTGAATCTCAGCGAGAACACTATCTGTAAGGAGTTTGTATGTTCTCCTTGTGTTGATGTGGGTATTCTCTGGACACTCCGGTTTCCTCTCACATACCAAAAAATATGCAGATAGGTAATTGTATTTCCCTCCAAATTTGTCTTTTGGTTGTGGTACTGACAATAGGAGAGTGGGCAGGTTATATCGAGGGACACAACCCGCCCACTATGGAGGGGACATTAGATTGTGAACCCCTTTGAGAGACAGCTAGTGACATGGCTATGAATTTTGTAAAGTGCTGTGTAATATGTTGGCGCTTTATAAGTACTAGTTGATAATAAAGAGTGCCCCTTTATGATGGTGATCAGAATTCCATTCTTACAGACAGATTAAAAGCTTATTGGTGCGAATCGTTTGGTGGTGATTGATAGGAGGTCAATTATCCACTAAAGGAAGTTCTAGAAACCTTTGGAGAAACCCTAGGGTTCCACAAAATCCTGACTGATAATAGCTAGTCTAAACAATGTACTTTGAATAGGGTGGGGTTAGCCCCCTGTCAAGTTTCTATTACTGTCTGTGTCCTATTGGTTTGAAGCTTTACCCCTTACTATTGATTATCCTCACCCAGACAGAAACTTATGGGAAATCCAAAATTTTAGTTCTCCCAAAAAAAGAAGTGTACACAGAATACACTTATTTCAAAAGGAACTGTCCAGGACGATAACATTCCTAAATTACATATTTTTCCCTAATCACCTGTCATGTCTCTGGGACAGCAAATGAGAAGAAATTTCCCCAATGGTATACAGACAGCAAACAATAATCCCATCTCTACGCTATCCAAAAATAAACAAATACATTGCTGTATATACACTTTAATAACATTTAATAGATTATATCTGTTTTTTTTAACTTTATATTTTTTATTTTGACCTAAACCTTTGCAGAAAAAAAAAAAAAACAGATGAACACTTAAAATCCACTGAAAATGTATACATGTGTAACCAGCTTCAGGAATCATTCCCTTCACTATGAAAAGCAAGGAAGCTGATTAGACATGACTATAGACATGTACAGCGCTGCGTAGTATGTTGGCGCTATATAAATATTGTGTAGTAGTAGTACCGTAGTAGTAATAATAATAATTATAATAGAGAAATAAGGGCATTTTGTATCTAGGAACCTTTGTGCGATTGTTATGTTTCTGGTAGGGAAGACTTTTCAACCCATCACGTACCATCCACCCGGAAGTAATTTTAATGACATTTGAAGCCGCACGTGATTGAACAAGAGTTGTGTGATCCATGGTCCTTGTTATAGGATACAGCCAGGGATGGGGAGCTCAGCTCTTATTAGGGCTCTGAGGCACAGAGGGATTTTATATAATGGACAGAGGTGGTTGTCAGGGTCAGGGTCAGGAAAGGACAAGGAGGAAATACACACATTGCTTGAAGAGGCTTTTACAGAACGAGAACATGAGGAGAAGGAGGAGAGCACCCAGAAAATCAGGTCACAGGCTGACACCACAGTCCTCCTCTTCCCAGGGCAGGGTTGCCAGGTAGTCGGTATGGCTGGAGGGCTTCTTAAATACCCCAATGTCAGGGAGATGTTCCTGACCGCCCACAAGGTCCTGGGCTATGACCTCCTGGATCTGTGTCTCCGTGGCCCTGCTCATATGCTGAACAAGACTGTCCACTGCCAGCCTGCTGTGTTTATTACTTCTGTGGCTGCCACTGAAAAGGTAAACCAGGAAAACCCGGCTGTAAGTTCACTTCTGCCAACCTGTGGGTTCCCTGCCCATATAGATGCCTTTCTGCAACCTACTATATCACTGTCTTGCAAGAGACCCTGTCACCAACCAAACAAAAAAAGCTTACATGCAGTGTTCTTAAAGCAGTGGTCGCCAATCGGTGGTCCGCAGCTCCGGGCGGTGTGCAAAGAAAGGACCACGCTGGTCCGGGCGGGGGCGGACCATATTCCCCGTACTGATCGCAGGCTCAGGACGGTGAGCGGGTTGTGTCTTTGGACACAGGATCAGACCTGCGATGGTTTCTGGCATTATGACCTCACTATGGGGGAAGTTTCTTCCCCTTTTAGTGACACACGGCTTTCCCACGCATGCTCGGCCCGGAACTGGTAAATGTAGTGGTCTGTGGGTCTGAAAAGGTTGGCGACCACTGCCTTAAAGTGTACCTAAACTCAACATTTTCACTTTATATAAAAGGGTAGACTACCACTATACGTAAAGGGAAAATGTTAAATATTTTTTTAAATGCAACACCCTTTTTTTTTTTTTTTTTTAAAGCACCTATCTCACGCATCCTGGGAGACTCTGGGGGCTCCTTCTGTGCAAGTTCTAATCTCAGGCATGCGCACGAGGGGCATTTTTTTCTAATAAGGGAAAGAGATGCCGATCTCACACATGCGCAGTGAGATCAGCTCTTTTTTTTCTCCCCCTTTACAGTGGCTACATCACCCGATCCCTAGCCTGCACAGTGCTACATAGGGTGACGTGCCAAGAAGAAGACTGAAGATGGCAGCGCCTGGGACATCCCCTGCTCTGGCATGAAGAGGAATTTTGGGACGCCGTGGGTTCAGAATGAAAGGTAAGTGTATTTTTTTTGTTTTCACTTTAGTTCTGCTTTACCATAAATGATGTTTCATTTACTAGCACTGTGCCTTTAAACTTGCTAGAAAATGTGACAGCAGGAAAGGTGATTTCCCCTTTGTTCTGGCACGTCAGAGCCTTCTCCTCCTTTGGAAGTGTCTAATAATTATCTGTGCTGCTCCAGCTCCTGGTCACCTCCATACATATGCTGTTATGTTGCTGGTAGAGGAGGAACAAGGAAAAATAGAATAGAATGTCACTTGAGTCTGCTGGGCTGGCTGACATCCCATCCAAGATAGCAGCTGCCGTCTTGGGGGTTTTCAGATTACTATAAAAGACAGGTTGTTACAGACAACATGACTAAAATATGTTAGATGCACACATATTTATATGGGAAGATTGATGTTGAAATAACAACAGGTGACAGGGTCTCTTTCTGTCTGAGGAGTAAGTGAGTGAGGTTCTAAACCCTTTTTGGTTTACACTTTAAAGAGATAAGTGCGGCCTGTACCCCAGTCCATGCTGTGCTTGCTATAACATTGCCCTTTTACTCCCAATAGGCTCTGGAGAATTGTACTGCAGTGGCTGGATTCAGTGTTGGGGAGTTTGCAGCACTTGTGTGCTCTGGTGCCTTAGACTTTACAGAAGGTAAGGATGCTAAGATGGCGAGTTGACAACTAGGAAATAGACAAAGTCCTTGAAAATGTACATAACATTTTAGAGACAGGTGTTAATCTTCCTCCTCCTAAATTTTGCAATCCTCTGTACAGCGAAGTTTGGACTAGGAAGGGAAAAAGCCATAATAGCAACTCAGATTTACCATTACTCACAATTTGATAACAATAGACATTGTAATTAGGAGAAAGAGCAGAGTGATAGAGATATAAGAACTGCAATAGAACTGATTGGTATATTTTACTGCTTCTTCCTCTGCCAATATTAGCCCTGCTGTGCAGGTACTGTAAAATTCTGATACTGTTCTGATATGTAAAGGTCCAAATCCTAAATGGAGGGACCTTGTCAAAATATGCCCTAGGGAACATAGATCTATAGCTAGAAGACCAGCAGTGGTGATGCAAAATCATGGTGGAAGCGGCGCCTCAAGACTCATAAGTCTGCAGCTTTGCCACTGGAAATAATAATAATAATCAAATTTTGGTGAAATAGACTCAAATATTATTAATCGAGTTGCTGGCTTCCATCGGAAATGTCTCTAATGAACAAACTCCCCAATATAGCAGCCCTGTTTTTGGTGGTAGATAATGTTTTGCTTTTGTCTTAGTATTCTCATTCCATTTTGTTATTCTCCAGTTTTGACACAGCAGTGCCACCTTGTGGTGTCCTAAAAGTTAGCGGATTGGTTACATTTCACAATTAGATGAAATATGAATATTTGTTTTGTGATAAAAGATGTAAAGTGATTGAGCTCAAATGCTTTGTATTCTGCTCATATATATAAATTCACACATGTTTGCATGCATATATTGGTATATTACAAAACAAAATATTCTGCTTACTTTAAATATATAGTACATAGACATTTTTGCATTGTTCCTGTCGTGAAGCACACAGTCCAACTGCTTCAGTTTCAATAACTTGTTTTTCAATAAAACAATTACAATGACATAACGCTGTTTTTGTATTGTATTTCTCACAAAGATTTGACAGGACAGCATCTAATAATCACATGACATTGTTACATGTGGCACAGACATCATAAGACAGTGTTCTCCCCAGCTCTTTTTAGCCCGATGCAGCACCTGGCACATTCCAGTAGCCTCCTGGCTGTTTGTGGGTGGTTACTGATGAGTTGGGGTTTGAACACTGTAAGACATCACATAATAGAACTGTTTTGGTGGTAAAAATTAGGTAGTGAACCCAAGCATAACTTTTGTTTTTGATTTGCGGATCCCTTCCCATTTAAATCATTAGATGCATGAACAAACCCAAATCATGAACCCAAATTTGCTTTAGTTATCCTGAATACATTGGTTAGGTAGGCCCACACGCAACGTACTTGTATGTATGTTGAAAGCAGTATAATACAGTACATACATACTGCATATTGTGTAAATGTGAGATGTTTTGGCAGAATATATGCTAGAAAAATATTTTTCCTCCGGATTATATCACGCTGGGCTTCCCGTGAGCTGGGGGACGTATTCTAGTTTTCGGTGCACACAAAAAGATCTGTTTCTTGAAAGTGATTTTAGCTACTTTGCTCCCTCTTACAGTTGCTGTGTGATTGAGCTATCATGGTGAATTTAGTTTATAATGCAGCAGTACCTCTTAATTGTGAGAACTATCCACAGGCTACATGAGAACCTGTAATTTGACAAAAGGAAGCTAGCTTTGGATGTATTAGTTTGAATATTAATACCATTTGAGCACAGAAAAGACTAATGTGAGGGCTTGGTTACATGTATGTGTATAATTTATAATTCCCAATGTGATGTCTGTGTATGATAGCTCTGTATGCAGTTAAAGTAAGGGCAGAAGCCATGCAGAAGGCGTCTGAAGCTGTACCAAGCGGAATGCTGTCTGTGATTGGGAACTCAAAGACAAAATACGGCACTGTCTGTGCTGAGGCCCGAGAGCACTGTCTTACTCTGGGCATCAAGGACCCAGTGTGTGAGGTGGCCAATTATTTGTTTCCAAATGGCAGAGTCATTGCAGGACACATGGAGGTGAGTGTAAATGTTTTAATACACCATATTGATTTAAAGTGTTTAATCTCTCACAGTTAACTTCTCCTATTTGCTCCAATTTTGTCTGTTTAAAATACTATTAAAATGTTTGATAAATGCAATAGGAGAAAATATTCTGTAGTCCTAAACCGGTTCCTGTCTGGGTGCCAACACTGCTGTTAAAAAGATACAGCTCATTGAGCATTTGTTTTTTATTCCTAGGACAGGAATTGTCACTAAGGTGAGCATAAATGAAAAGAAGGTGGCAAAAGAAGAGGTGCTGTTTATATATTTTATCCTTTTTTTGTTAGATTTTAGACCCTTGTTTATTACAGAGAAATTTATATTAGGCTAATGGCCATACTCTTGACAGTTTGTTGGACCTGAAAGCAGCCAGAGCAGAGTCATTTTGCACAGCTAAAAATGTCTGACATAGAAAAAGACCTGGAAATAAAATGTGGATGAGTCTAGGGTATACAAAGCATTACTTTTAATATGTGGATCATATTATTCAGAATACATGGTGCTGTAACAATATTTCTTGTGTGTTCCAGGCTATTCAGTTCCTTCAAAACAATTCCCGCAAACTTAACTTTTTACGGACTACGCTACTGCCAGTGAGTGGAGCCTTCCACACCCGCCTAATGGAGCCTGCTGTGGAGCCTCTAGAAGAAGTACTGAAGGGTTTAACATTCAACAAGCCTCTAGTAAAGGTCTACAGTAATGTTGATGCAATGAAGTACAAGCAAGCACAGGGGATCGCACATCTCCTCGCCAAACAGCTGGTGTCTCCTGTGAAATGGGAGCAGATCATGCACACCATCTATGAAAGGAGGAAAGGAAATAACTTTCCAGAGACCTATGAGCTGGGACCCGGACAGCAAATGGGATCCATACTGAAAGCTTGTAATCTAAAAGCTTGGAGGTCATATAGCTATGTGGATGTTTTTGAGAAGTCAGAGATAGACTAACTATGCGACTTACTTTGTTATTTAACTACATTCCCATCAAAAATTCAAGTTGGTTTGTGGAGTGTTGAGAATCCAGAATCCCCATGACAGCCAAACGGCTAGTATTTTCAGGACAACCCCCATATTTTTGGATGACGTGTACATTAAACAGAATCTGTTAAAACAAAGTAAACATTTCTTCATTTCCAGAGGTCCCATCAGAGTTTACTACATTATGAAATGAAAGCCCCTAGGAAATCATATGCACCCCCCAGCCCATCATGACCAAAGCCCAGGGGTCATTCTGACATTCAAGGTTTGGCTATTAGAGGTGTTGAAGCTTCCCTTCTCCGGCACATTCCTACTGACCAGTGCTGGACGCACAGGAATGTACAGCAAACTCCAACCCAGCACTGTCAGAGTGGCCCAGGATATGTTTGACAGAATAGAAGCTGTTACATATATGTGGTGCCTGTACTTTATACCTGCAGCAGCTTTATGTATTAGAAATCTAATAACTTACTGGATTTCTTGAAATAAGACCTGTTTACTTTAATGGTTTCCTGTAAGGGCCATTATCATCACTAATCTCTGATCTTTCTCCATCCGGATCTGAAGTTGTGTCACACTTTTGGTGTGTGTTTTGTAAACATGATTTGGTTTCACTTCTGGAAACAGAATAATAAGGAAGTACATTTTCCTGTGTCCAGCTGAAGTGATAGTACAGTGTATCATGAACAAAATAAACGTCAATTGACTCTATCCTGTACTAAGTGACTATAAAATGGCCAAATGTCAGCATTGATTTTACTTTTCATGTTGGTAGATAAGCAGGTCCAGGACCCCCTGGAATATTAAAACTAAATTCTGATTGGACTGGTGAGAGAATGATGTTCTGAGGTGCTGAATGCCAGGAACTGTATAGAGTAACACAAGAATGAAAAATGCTTTACAGTAAAAACTATATTTGTAGCCAAAACTATTTAAAAGGCTCAGAAGTGGAAGGATTTGAATTTCTGTCAGATGTTGTTGCTTTGTGCCCATTAGTAGAATCTCCCCTTGTTTGCTGTATAAGTGACCTCACTTTTACAAGGACAGGAAGTAAGGGGTTCTCTCTGTATTAGGAAACTGGACTATCCAAGTGGGGCAACTACGAACCCAACCACTGGTGATTCCTGTCTGTTCCTCACTGAGGACATTTTTCTCTGAGTGGAAATCTAAAATGTTAGTGTTTGTCACCGCAATATAAGAGATCTTCTATTGGGAAGGTTACTCCCATAGCTAAAAAAAAAACGTTTTTGTTATACACACATCAGTACTGAAGATAGTGTGGTTATTGCTGATCTATACCCAAGTATACTTTGCCTGGCATTCTCATATTGCCAACCCTAATTGAGAAAGCAGATCTCAGAAAGTCGGCATGAAATATCAGCCTGTGACATGTACACATGAGGCCAGGGAACTGGCATTTTTAAAGGAGATGTCAGCACTGGCATTTTCCATATTTTCTTAAATTAATATTTTTTTAAACAAGTAAACAATTCCTGTCGATCTGCCTAAAATGTTGCTTGTTGATAACTGCCCGTGCTCTTTGTGCTGCCTGTTCTCAATTACATTGACTACTTTTAGGGAGTTCCACCCTAGGACAGGAATGGTGTTTCTGGTGGCATCACCAAATGTAAATGAAGACAAATATTCTGAAAAAAGAAGACTATTACAGCCACCACACATTTTGTTCTTGGATTTAGAGACCACTAAATGCTCAGACTATATATGTGCCACCCTGCTGTTAAGATGATGATAATATGAGAGTGTGATCTATACAAATTATTACTTAGAATAAATCACCTGAAGACCATTAAGGCAATTCAGTTAAATCACTTTATTAGACATTTGATTTCATGATTCAGAAGACAGTTTGAGTTCATGGTGAGAAGAGGATGGCCTGCATTCCTTCACTCACAGGTAGAGAGATCTTCTCCTCAGAGGGTCCCCTTTACCCAGACCAACAACAATTTTGTGTGCTTGGAAGCAAACTTAAGGTTAGGTTACAAATCAATAAATGTAGCCCCCATCCCTCTATTCTCCAGCAGATAATATAAATTTTGTTACTTTTTGGGATGATTTACAGGACAGTATAACAGTCACCGTTTCTTCTTCCTCCCCACACTGGTTCTGAGGCCCAGTCCCCAGTCTCTTTATATGATCATTGGTGTCACTGGCTATCTCTGGTCCTGCATTGTACATAACAGTGTAGAGAGGTCTGCCCAAATTTAATATTCCACATTAGATCATACCTTGGGGAAAACGAGTTTGGTAATATTTATATGCTGAGGTGGGAGGGAGAAAATTATTATTATTTGTTTGGGAAGCTGTTACTATTCATATTTGCAGTAAGCCCAGGGTTCTATCTTTGTTTTCATGCCCATGTGCATTAGAAACAACATTGTCTATTGAAATGTGCCATCAATCAGTTTAAAATAAAGTAATGAATTGTTCTGGTACGTAATAATAACTTAGAAATTGGTATTTTGTTTTCCTCAATAGGTAAATCCACATTGACTCCAGACTAAGAGAGTCCAATTTATTCCTCTTATCCTCATCCATTCTACCAGTGATTTCCCCTCTATTCCTTTTTCTACTTTTTCCACTTAAATTGCTGGTTTACATGCTGTTTAGCTAATTCAATGGATTAAATTTGCATTCTCTGACTTGGAACAAGAATGGAAATGAGGAAAGTCACACAAAAAATAGAACATTTTGTGCTTGTTGCCAGCCAGTGGCTTAAAGTGCAGGACTCGCTCTACACCAGCAGTCCTGGGAAGACGTACGCCCCATGGAAAATGATGACTTTAACATATTCGAACAGGTAAACCTTGGATCTACATTCAAAAGCTCCCCTAGATAAGGTGATATAGTTGAACAACTAACACATAGGGATGACATGGTTTAATCTTCACTATACAGCCTAATAATGAAAACACATTTTTCAGTAATCAATTAGATTGGAATTGGGTCAGTACTTTGAAAATATGCTTGTGAAAGCCCAGGAGCTGGAATGCATCTATCTATAATCAGAAAGATTATCTTTATTTGAACTGCCAGAGAAAAAAAAAGCATTTGCTATCCAAAAGGAACAGCAGGACTACAGATTGACATGATGCATAGGCAAAGCACAGTTCTTCAGAAATGTGCTGTGTTTCTTCTAAATTGAAGATAGATTTTTTTCATGACTGCGGTAACTACCCATGTTTGGTGCAAACCAGTGACCGACCGCAACCCATAAGATTTGAGAATTTATTCTGAATACACAACCCTGTTCACAAATATAGTTTAAACACAGATGCCTGTCCTTCAGCAAAATGAATGGACAGTGTTGAGCTGCATTGCACAAAAGAGGTTGCTCTGTACATGTGGAACAAAGCAAAAGGGCAATTTTAACTCACCTCCCCAGAAACATACACTTACATAATCTTGTTACCACCATGTCCAGCCACCACAACCAGGAATAAATGCACTCTCCCTCTTGCCATATTTCAGCATTGGTGGTGCGTCATTATCGATCAAGCACTGTAACATCGGGTTGGCAAAGGACTCCATAGCCCCATTTGAGCTCTTATAAACCAGTTCGAAGCTTATTCAAGTCTTTTTTTTTTTCACTAATTGTCAATTACATGAGAAAATGTTAATACATGCTACTGGGAAAGTAAGTGAAAGTGGCTCCTTTTACTTAAGACTTCCACGGTCAAATAAAAGGGTAATAGGGGCCTATTAAAGTTAAAGTTAAGTTGACAAAAAGAGCATTACCACATGTTTAGGCCCTTAAAGTAAAAGGATCAGCATTATAGACAGACAACTAATTATTTCAGAAGCACTGCATATGCATTTTTTCAGTGCAGGTTTCGCTTGAGGCCAAAATACAATTTTGTGGTGTTTTATTGTATGTCTGTTAGTGCAGTTCATTTTGAAGTACAGCCTAATGTCTAATGAGCAATGAACTCCAAAGTATGTCTTGCACCACAAGGCGCAGTAATGCACTACCATGCATTGTGCTGCTGCATTAAAAAATGCTGTATGTTTGTTTTTCAGTCCATTGCTGTTCATTGGGAGCTATTGAATGAATAGGCTGCCTTAATGCAGCTAACACAAAGACACAACAGCAAATAACAGCAAAACGGTCCATAAAGTGTATATGGAGCCAAAAATAAAAATATTATATTGAAGATACAAGTACAAAAAATGCCTATTGATCTTGCCAGAAATGCAAAAGAGTGTAGGATCACCAAGTAAAAATACAGGGAAAAACTAAAACCAATGCAGCTACTGCAGAATCAATATATGACATTTTTGTTTTAGGGTTTGGATACACTTTGAAGTGATATAAATGTCATGTAAGAGGGACATTTCAAAATAGACATGGTAGGCTTAGCCCAATCCGGTCAGTTGTTCCTGTAAAAATAGGCAGCAATAAAAACTGACTTTCTGGCATTAGAACATTAAACATTTCAAAACCTAACCTACAATGACTAATAAGTTATTTCAAAAGTGACCGGTCCTCTTTAAAGGGTCAGTCTACCCAAATTTAATATTTCCCTTAGGGCTGACACTAAGTCACATATTACACATGCTCATTTATTTCACTTTCTTCAGCAGTTTTAGTGGGTGATTTAAAACACTGCTATTTAATGCTTTCAAAGACTACAAGTAGGACAACTAGTTCATTCCTTGACCCTATCGCAATGTGGCTTTGATTTTCATTATTTTTTATATTTTAAACTCAATGAGGGAGGGATAACAATATTTCAAAATGGTTACACTGATCAGCAATAATGCTAAAATTCTTATCTTGTATTATCCTTATGGGTGACAGTTTCACTATTTTTTCACTTTTACTATTTGCAAAGTGGTAAGCTTTCAGTGCCACAGTCCACAGCTCTCCCTCCCTTTACCCTCCAAATTATTGACAATAATAAATCAAAAAGTTAAAAAGTGGCAGTCCATTCTATAACAGCAATATTTAGCTCCCTTTGTTGGGGATTGTAGTTCTATTATCTACCATATGAGAACCCAATGGGCTTCCACCAAAAACTGAAACATTAAATTTAGCTGGACTGACTATTCAAAGTCCTCTGAGTATTGCAGGTACAAGATCCATACCTAACATGTCTGAAAACATACACAGTACATTAAAGGAAGTTAGCTTGCAACCACCCAGTTTAAACATTTATCATAAAAAAATTCAGTGACCCAGCACTATATGAAAAGTTAAATATAAAAAAAGAAGATTCAGTGTTTAAATGGCACCGCCGGGGTGGCATGCAATGACCAGAGTCCTGCCTTGGCCTCTATAATCTTCCCACAGTGTCAAGTCCCAGCTTGATAAGGAGCCCGCAAACTGCAGCCAGCGCAGCCAGAAGCAGAAGACTGTGCCATATCCCACCTGGCTCTGATCTGTATACCTGTGTGCATGAGAAAAAGCAAACAAAGAGAAACTTTAGGTGTTATGAGTCAGGACAAAGCACTGTATGTGTTATTTTCTTGAATATCAGCATACAAAATAATAACAGAAAGCAGAATACACGGCCCTGTACCTTCCCTTCCAGCACTGATTCATTACCTAAACTCCCCTTGCTCCCTCTTTGGGTAGTAATTTAGCACCACATTGCCCAGTGATAAATAGTTTAGTGGGAGTTGCCACCTGGCCAGTAAAAAACGGACTTTGTTATTAACAGGAAAAAACATTTAGGTTGGTATTTTTTTCTAATAATGGCGTAATAGCATTGTTTGATGGTGGGGGTGACAGGGCTGTGATTCTGAGCAAAAGTAATAGATTGTGTGTAGATTAGTCTCAGGAACAGCTAACATGGAGGTCCAGAACCCAGAATGGAGGTCCAATGCCTACATTTATAAGCCCATTTGCTGTATGACTTCCTGCAGGCTGGTAACAGGTTTTCAATAAAGAGAAATTCAGCATATTTAATGTTAGGAAGTTTTCACAGTAGCCCAAGGAGAGATTCTTGGAACTGGTGTCCTCCCCCCCACCTTCCCCACAAGCACAGGTGTCCTTGGCACAAACTTACCACCTGTACTGATAAGCCCAGTTCAAATATCCACATACAGTATCTGCGGTCTATATGGTGATATTTGAGAGCTGAGTCATGGTGGGGCTTTCCAGTTCTGTCTGTTTCGCAGGGTGAGGGTAAACACAAACACCTCTCTGTATCTGCTTTGCTTGTAAAGTTAGAACGTAAGAGGAAGTTATTGAAAATTTGCTGAAGCTCTAGCTTTAGCACTAGAACATTCTGCACTATTATCTGTTACAAGTCTTAGCAACCCAAATTGATATTTCAATTTTCAGTGACACTGGAGAATCTAAAGTTTTGAATAGAGGAGTTTTTCATTTTTTAAACCAACTGCATCTGTGTTAGGTTTTTCCCTCTATTTGTTCCAGTAACCACTGTCACCAGGGATGCAGGCGAGGGAAAATCCAAAATTAAGAGATTTTAGTAATGTACCAGAAACAATTGTACAAGTCTCTAGGATGGTATTTCCCTCACTTTGAAAAGATTTCTTCTCACTTACTGTTGTACGTATCTATAAAATATAATGTAATGGTAATTCTCCCCACTAGGGTACAGATGTGAAGGAGTTCAAATCATTTTTATACTCTGTTTAAAGTAAAATAAATCGTTTGAGTGTCGGATACACATCAAACTACTCCATACTTCATTTCAACTACTGTATATTGGTGAGGTTGGGCACTGAACACCTACTCTACCAATTAGGAGGGTCTCCCACCATCCCTGCTGGATT
>NC_092859.1:32588332-32602857 GCF_032062135.1 Pyxicephalus adspersus
TAATAATAATAATAATAATAATAAAGTCTGAAATCATTCAATATCCATTGACCCGCATTTGCACTTTCCATAAACTGGAATAAAAAAACTGCTTGAAGCAGGTCAAGTGCGCCTTTCAATGAATTGTTAATGATCTCAGAAGCATCTCAAACTGATGCCATTGAAACAAGACCAACAAGCCATCAACACAGGCCCTAAAGTGGAAATTAAAAAATGACTGTTGCCTGTTTGCAACCGGCACTCCAAAATGACAGAATGAGAAAACAGCACATTCACTATACATTTTAGTAAGCTTTCATTGTTTACTTTTATGACACTGAATAGCAAGTTGTGTAAAACAGCCTTTTTTGCACATAGTAACAGCATGAGCAAATATTTTTGCAAAAAAAATAATTATAAAGCAGAGTAAATTTAATTATTTTCCAACTAATGTGTTTCCATATGGCTGCTTTTACTGGTTTCAGTGCAATTTCACCTCCAGAAAATCACAAATGCATCACATATAAAGATACAGATTTTAGCTTAAAGTAGGCCTATTACCAATTAGTCTATTACATGGCAGAAACACAATGCTTACACGTATGAAGGTGCTTCACTTAATGTTCATATCAAACACCAGAAAATGAAAGGAGTGCAATTCTGACCATGGCATGATTGATAGCTTGAATATGATGATCTACAGGGAATCTCACACGTAACAGTATATAGAGTAGCTATTCTCTGCCAAGGTTCTGTGGAATCCTAAGGTCGGTCCAGAGTTATTTTGGGGTCCCTTTAGCTGTGGATAATCAACCTTCTATTTTGTGGTACCTATATAACCAATAAATTGGTTATAGCAGTTTTACTGAAGACCTAAAATAAAAACTGGAGACCTAAAATGTTAAAAGGGGCTTTCTGATAAGACACCTCTTGAATGCCACCGAGGACTGTATGCTTGCTTTGTGTCCACTCCTCTGACCTTACAGCAATGGTTTTGGATGTACTCGGTTCTATTGGGAACAGTTTTATGCTGCTGAAGACTACCTGATTTTGTCAAGAAGAGAATGTGATCTGCCCACCGATCCACAATCACCCCCAGAAGTTGACAGTCCTATCTAATAGGTATCTAGGTTGACCCCTGCGACTGGAGAGGATCTTTTGCCAAACTTCTGCAAAAAAAACTTAATTAAAAAAAAATAAATGTTAGGAGTAAGGGTAAAAGGCTGATTTATGGTGTAAAAATCTAAAAACATCCAGCGAGAGTTAGGTCAGCAGATGAAAAAGCTTTGTTGATAACAGAATTCCTCAACTCAGGACACAGAGAATACCAGCTGAACAGAAAAGCATCCAAGGATGCAAAATGTGTTGAACCATATCCTTGCGATGGAGGATGTACAACAGCAGAAGACCATGTCAGGTGGTCAGCCAAAAACAGAAGGCTGAGGTTGCAATGAACAGAAGCCATCCAAAAAATTTTGATCCGGTCTGATGAATCTCGCAGATGGTAGGACAGTTAATGAACTTTCATCCAAAAAAAAAAACACCCATGGGATGGGACCAGTTGATTAGAATTATGAATATGGTGACAACACATCTACAAAAATTGTTTATTGCAGCCATGTCAACATGGAACAATCAGACTTAAAGGACTCTTTGTGGAATGTCTAAGTCAAGCTATAAAGAATTGATGTCCCATCCAGCAGTAATATTGTATTCCTAATAAACTTCTTGTATTTTTCAGGGTAAATTCATGCATGTTAAAGGATCCTAAAAACTCAGAATTTTCACTTTACATAAAAGTGTAGAGAACCCTTTTATGAAGGTAAAAATTCTATTTTTTTGTTTTTTATTAAAAAAGGGTGCAGCATTGCCCCCTAATATTCCGCCACCTAGGCAGTCGAGAATGAATGGGAGCGCAAAGTCCCCTGGGTTACCTACGTCACGCATCCCGGGTATGGGCAGAAGGAGTCTTTTTGCTCAAAGAGAAAAATTTGCTGATCTCACGCGTGTGTAGTTTTTTGTTGCTTAAAATGAACATTTGTGATGGTTTGTGTAAAATTTAGTGTCAGTAGAGCTGACCTCAGCAATATTCAAGAATCTGCCATGCTGGATCATTAAAACAACCAACGCAAATAACTGCTGTTGTTTTCCCATAGGGAGGACGCAGCATGATACATCCAGCCTGTCAATCCCTCTCAATAGAACAACATAGTGCTTTCTATACATTGCACATTCGTTCTATTGTTGCTGGAGACAATCACCAAAGATCATTTCCATCGCCAATTATTGAGCATCTGTACACAGATTAACTTGAACCCTGAAGCTAGGAAAAATGTGGCACTAAGGCACAGTTTTCTTTCTAATAGGCGAATAGAAGGATCTAAACTTCTGCTCAGACATCTGCTCCTAGACAGCACTTCTGCTTTGAAAAGCAGATTAGTTCCAAATATAAAAGGAATAACTGGTATAGTTTTGTTATGTATTTCATGGGCTGACCTTTGTAACTGGAATCAGTGTCACCAATGAAGCCATAAAACAAAATCTCTTTCTAAAGCAAACAGCGCACAGCCAAAGTAAACAGCAACATGGACCTATCTACAGACAATAGCAGACAGTGCTGGTAAACAGGCCTTACGTACATAGATTCACGGATAATGTGCGCCATCTTGTTTTGGATCCTTGCCTCGTATTCTCTGTTGAATTCATCACCAATGACCGCCAACCTCTGACCGATCTGCACAGCAGAACTGTAAAGGGAAAGAAGTCACTGAGACTTGTAGCTCCGTTAAAAACTGGCATCATTCAACCCACATCCTGTAAGCCCAGGGGGTCATGAACTGACCTCCTGGGGGTTCATCATCACTTCCCACTGGGACATGCTGAAGATGCTCCAACAGATGGAACATCCCATTGGGATTTATTCAAATGTTGGCACACACAACACACTTTTGGTCAATCATTACCAAAACATCTGATTGGGATCAATAAAATGGTTGCCTATTGAACTTCTGTTGAATTGGGTTATAAGAAAATATCTTGTGTGTACTTACATCCCGGCACCGCTGAGCAGAACACTTAGCTGCTGCAGCTTTCGCACCAAATAACTGTTGATCTGGAAATTGAGCCTTGTGAATATGAAGGCCGGGTGTTTCTGTATTTCTGTGGAAGGCTATGGCTGGAGGTCTGACTCTGAGTTGCCATTAAATGAGGACATACCTGAGGTTGGAGGCAGAAGTGTTGGAGGTATCAGAACCGAGGATGGGCCGTTGCCGCCTGCCCATGTGGCGGTGGGAGCCAACATAACAGTTAGATGTAAAGTTTCCTGAGATGTGTTGTGACATTTCTGCAAAAACACAAAAAAAATCATCATGTTAAAGCTAAACTCCACAAAGAAAAAATAAATTTCATAACAAAAATGATTTATTACATTTTCTAGAGAACACCTCAATATGACTTGTTAAGAGCTACCTGTAATTCTCAGCAGTAAACTGAGCGTTGGCCAGCAATTTCAGCCAATCAGAGATCTTAAACCAGCCATTTACAAGCTGTTTGCAGGAGGGAAAAGCAAATGTGTGACCCCAATCACATTATGTGATCCAATCACAGGTTGGCTGTGTCTTGAATTAGCCTATATTACTAAACTATAATGTACTCCTAACAGAGGTCCAGGACATGGCTGCTCTGTCTCACACAATCACCCGATAGGATCTACCGCCTTTTGTCAGGTAAGATAGCTCAGTTATTTTTTTTTTTTTGGTACAGTTTACTTATAAATCAGCTTCAAGGAAAACAGAAAATCAGTACATGAATATCATTAAAATAAATTAGCGCTTTATGAAGCAAATGTTAAAATTACCTATTTGTTGTGCCCCTCTTTTTAAGGTTTTACTTTGGTAAAAGCTGAATATCATTGACTTTTGGACTAAGCCCCATGCATCTGCTATTCAATGGCACCATCCTCACATAGTCATATAGGTGGATCTAGGGAGCCAGGGAGCCTTTGCTAGCAAAAATTCTAAGATCTGAGGGGTACACATAAAAAGCATGTCCTGGCCTAATATATTAGCAGACAACTTACATTGTCCAACAGCACAACTCAATTTTATAATACAAATATTAAACACTTAACAGTCAATATGCTGACACCCCCCATTCTACTCCTGCTTTGTCCACAGGTAAATCTTCCATGGCAGGTAATTAGACTGGATCAATGTAATCAGACATTAAAATGAATTGTATTGCAGAGCACATTTACCTTTTGTTAGGAAATAATATCTATTGTGCGCAGGGCATGGGGTGCTGCTATCTGGCCATGGACTGTCTCCAGACATTACACATGTACACAGATCTGCAGCACAAAGACTATTATGCACTTCGCTAAACACCTGTCAGTCTAATTGCCTTCTTCCCACAGGCTAAAACAGAAGCAGCCATTGTGTTATCCGCTGTCCCCAGATCACACGCCCTGAATCATGTCATGTCAGCTGAGAGGGTTCACATTAAACTGAACTCATGATCCAAACACACAGCATTCACATAATCCCCCTGATCCTTAAGGAGCCACTCTGTGCAATCCTGGAACTGATGTTATCCCGGAAATGTTGGGATTGTACTAAGGTCAGAAAGTGTAATAATTACATTTATTGCCTAAATCCACTAATCTTTACTACCCCATAAACTAGCCCACCCTCTTCCGATGTAAACTTACTTGGATCCCATGGTCATGGTCTCTGGGGTTTGTTTATTTACTGTGCTAACAGTGTGTTGGCTGGTATTACAGAGTTCTATGGGTCTGAGTTTAAAGATCAGAGATGTCCCCATAGGTGATGGGAAGCTACTGTTAGGACACTGCAGACTTTTGCACAGGATGTAAGCAAACACACGAGACTGTGATAACCAGATTGAGGTATTGAGGTACCTGGGGAGGGAGAAAGTGCAAAAGAACAGGTCAGAGAAATGGGCAAAAATGTATTTATAGGGTCAGGGTCAATGGGCTTCTCTTTCCATGCAAGTCTTTAGGAATGCAAAAAAAGCTAAAGCAGGTCAATTGAAAGGAGGTCACATTCACCTGCATTGAATTCTAAAGGCTAGCTTTATATACATTACCCTATAGCTGGAAACACCATTTATTTCACAGTGGTTTCAACTGTGGGAAAATTTTTTTTTTTACCTTTACTGAGAATTAAAAATTTGGATTAGACTATATAGCCTATATTTATATAACCCCTTGATGTCCAATTAAGGGTACATGGGACTTCTTGCAGAAATTATTCATATCACTTGTGCTATGCAACCTAACTGTTGGTAGTTTGGGTTATTGTGTATATAAAAAACTAATGTATGAAAAAAATCAAAACAAAAACAAATGGACTGTTAAACATTTTCTCAGAATATTTAAGATAAAGTGCATAGGCCAGTTTAAATTGTTTTTTTTTTTTGTGTAAGTGTAATAATAAAAATAATCTTGTCCTTCTGTGCTGGTAGGAATACACAAGCCATTGCGAAACACACTTTATGAGAATATATAATTCTTGTATGAACTCATGGATCCTAGCTTCTTCCATGATAGTCTAGCTTCTTCAGTCTTGGTAAACTATGATAAATCATGCTCATAGTATTTATAAATATTATTAATATTATTATTATTATTATTATTAATAATAATAATAAACAGGATTTATATAGCGCCCACATATTATGCAGCGTTGTACATTAAATACAGAGTGTGAAACAGGAGGAGGAGAAGACCCTGCCCTGAAGAGCTTACAATCTAGAAGGCAATAGATCAGTCCTGATTTTCAGGCCCTTTTAAGATAACCCGTAATATCAGTCTCTATATTTCCTACAGCAGGGTTCTTTTCTGTGTAATATTTTAGAAAGTCAGACATTATCTTTATGCATTGTTTTGCCCCATAGTTTCAGAACAAATGTTGTCGTTGGAAATTCTTGGAAGGATTGTCAGACGTTGAATAACATACTGGGGGTACAGGAACACTTAATGCTGAGTATATTGCCGTGGAATGGACCTTGTTCAGATATTGCTCTGATAGAGAGTTATAAAATATGGGACTAACATGATGACGGGATAGAACATGCAGTAATTAATAAAAGCTGGGATAAATAAACAGTGGAACAGCCACACAGGCTATAAATCTTTCACACACAAAATAAATTTACAGTCACAGCAGATGTGGACAGAAAGTACCTGGAGGCAAAACCGTCACAATTGCCTCCAACTTCCTGTTTACAGGTCACGTGAAGTATGTCTTTCACACCTATTCAGAGACAGGAGCCCAGTGAAACGCTGTGTATAATTCCTACATGTTCTATTATGTATTTATTTATATTATATATTATTTTGTTGTGGCCGGTATGTTGGCAGGTCGCCCTTTATTTTGAGGCCGCACAGCTTCTATGCAAATCTGTTGCCACACACCCCGATGGTAATGCACTATGTGCTGGGGTGTGATGTGTTACAAAAAAGTGGTGCATGCTCATTTTTTGGCCTGTTTGGTGCATTGTCAGCCCTACTGTTAACCTACCACCATTCCATAAAAGTGTGAACCCAGCCCTAATGTTTTAGTAACTATCTTAAAGGAATATATTTTATGATAAACCACAGTGCACAACAACTGAGTTCACTGTTTTACAGCTTCAGAGCATTGCAGTAGCAGACACATTATCAAAACACAATTTTTTCACTAAGAGGAAAGAGATGCTGATCTTACGCATGGGGCTTATTTTTCCCTTTAACAGCAGGCTATGTCATCCGATCTCTCACCTGCGCAGTGCGAAATTGGGTGACATAGCCAGAAAAAGGAAGAAGAAATATGGCGGCACCCGGTGCTTCTTCCTTGCCAGGACGAAGAAGAATTTCAGGACGTCGAGGGACCCAAATGAGGAAAGCTCCAGCACAATCAAGTGATCTGAGGGATTAAAGTGTGATCTTTCTATTTTTTATCTTTTTTTTTTCAATTTAGTTCCACTTTAACACATCTGTTAGCATGTTGTGGTGCCAGATTTTTTTAAAGCAATTTTCTAAGGTTACACAACTCACATGCATAGGGTAAGCAATACTGTGCTTTATAGCGAACCATGCTGGTAAAAATAGCACCATTCTTTTAGACACTTTAGTGTCCAGATTAATATGAATGGGCTACATTAACACAATGCATATTAGTGCATAGAAACATGATTCTAACACACATGCATTATTGTATAGCACCACACTGGACAGCGAAAGTGTGAACCCACGTGCAGACGAAAGTGTGAACCCATCCAGTGACTTTGCCTTGGAAAAGATGATGTCATCAGTCTGCTGCAGGCAGAAGAAAACATTTCCTCTGTCACCCCATAAAGAGGAATCATTGGGTAAAGTTTCCTTTTTGTGTCCTGTGTGTGCTCACTGGTTCCTTCCACCAATGTCACTACAGGACATGGCACTGAAGCTGAGGTCACTGTACAACTCCTAGACATAGGCTGATAGCAGGAACTTATTACATTATATAAAAAGAACAATTACTCCAAGGTCACTTCTCCTTCCATAGATTTGCATCCATCATACTGATAAAACATTCTTATATCCTCGTTATTTGTGTAAATAAGAACGTATACACATGCACCTGCTACCGGTATATATTTATTGCTTGAACAAGCTCAATTTTATCAGATAGGGTTGGCATCGACTTTAATAAATTTCTCGGATTTGTTGATTCTAAACACAGCAATTGGTTTCGCCTGAATGATTATTCAACATTTTTCTCAGAATTCATCTTGGGTGCAGAGGTCAGTTTAAATGATCTTTCAATCAATATCAATATTGATCTTCTATTTTACATGAGTGTATCTAAACCCAGGTACAAATATATAATATATGGCAGTCATGGAGTTCCTGTTCTAGTGTGACAACACTCACCCAGGATCAGAAGTGTGTTAGGACTACAGAATGGCCTGGACTCCTTATCTCCATAACAAGGAGGAGGGGGGTGTTCTGTTGTTACAGAAAGTACTGGGGAGGGTTCTTATCACTGATAATATTGTTCAGATCACAAATGACAGGGATATTCAGGACAAGTCTCCCCTGGATCAATCCAACACAAACAATCTTTCATTTTACCAGCTGCGTATGCAAAATGCCATTTAAATAGTAAACAAATGGTGACTGGCCATTTGCATCCATACATGTTCAGCACAGGTTCTGCTCGCCCCAGACATGATCTAATCCTTCAACTCAACACGGAAATGAGAACATCACACAACAGAAAGACACGAGTGTGCACACATACACACACAGTGGCAGCACACCCTGTTGACATTAGCACAGTAGAGCCAGTATCACCTTTCACCCCGCAGCCAGTTGGCAGTGATGACAGTTAGTGTTATGAAGATGACTGACGAAGCCAATAAGGAATGTATACAATCCTCAGGGACAATTGTTTCTATACAAGCCTGGCTACACATGATACATCTGAAGTGAAGTACAGAAATCTATGTGACTTTTTAACCCCATGCTGCCAATGCTGAATAATGTACTGTACAAAATCATTCCATATGGTTGCACCTAGAATGACTATATTGCTGCTTGTAGTCTCTGCACAAACCTGTATTTGATCTTTTTAATAGACTGCTGCATCGCTGAGCACTCTTCCTTCAGAGACAGACCTAAAAAAGATTTCCAACTAAAGATACACACATCTATTAAATATTTATGACTTCAACAGCAACCTTGTTGGAAATATTCAATTATCCGTAACTTATCTAAAAGTCTTTCACTCTGAACTGAAGTAGGAAGCACATAAATTGGAGCATATGGAGGCAGCTTTGATGGGTGGTTTTCATGATTCGTCCAATAGGGAATATATAGATTTTTATTAACTGCATCAATAATCACGCTAAGAATGGGATGTATGCTGTAGGTTCTACTGCATTTCATAGCACTGTCATGTAAACATATTTCAGGCACTGGGAGCTGAAGAGGAGGTGTCTAGATTGGATCACAAGCAGTATTATTGGCAATGCTCATTTACAAACCAATGTGCCAGCTACAAGTGTAAACAGGTGACACACAAAGCTGCAAAAGCAAGGAGCTTAGTCATTATGGCATGAGAGTGACTGGGGTAATAAAAATAATTTTTCATATTTTAGCAGGTAAAGAGAATCCTCCCTTAACCTAGAGAACCAAGAAGCTAAGGTTCAGATGCTTTAGCACTCCATTTTCCTTTTATATATACATATACTAGAATGATAACGTGACATCATAAGCAGGTGACAAAAATCCCCCTTTCTCTGGCACCCTATCCTTGATGCCCCCTAATGCTGGGCAAGCTTTTGATTGACAGCTTTTGGTTGCCATTCAGAAGCCAGAAACAGTTCTGAAATAGCCTCCGCAGTTGTCAGAATGAATTAAACTTTGGGGTGCATTCCCTGCTTGCTTCTTGCTCTGATCCAGTTTCCATCGCAATTTTAGGTCTATAGAGATTTATGGTAACACATATAAAATGCACCAACAACCAGAGAGGGATACAGCAGAATGGTCCTCTGGGCAGGGTAGCAGCTTTGGCCCCTCATCTATTGGATTAAGATAGATGAGGATTGCAATAGAGACACAAGAAGCCTCCCTGTTTTCATTATCTGTATTGGCATGGGCCTTCCCAATCAGACACCAGCTGCCTAAAACACATTCTTCCTAAAAAATGATAGATTTGAAAAAAGAAGATAAAAATGTATGATGAACAGCACTTAACTCCGTTGTACTAATGTAGCTATCAAGCTATAGATCAGTGGTCCCCAACCTTTTGGAGCTCACGGACCACTAAAAGCACAGACTGCATGCGCGGGGAGTCGTGTGCCACTTAAAGGGGAAGAAACCTTCCCCAGACTGACGTCATGATGCAAGAACCCATCCACTCTCCCATCGCAGGCTCAGACCAGAGACACAACCTGCCCACCGCCCTGAGCCTGCAATGAGACATGGTCCCTGGCTATGGCCGGTGTGCCCCCCCAAGCAAGGACCATCTCCTGATCCCGCTGGGGGGTGTAACGGTGACAGCCTCTGCCCACCTGTCAGACGGAGGTAGGTGTTGGGGACCCCTGCTATAGATGACATCCAGGGCCTCGGAAATGTGCAACAACTGGATAGAAAGCAATGAAAAGGGGCAAGTAAATATGGCTGATCCCTTTGATTTCCCTCTGTGTGTGTCTCACGTTTTGGTTTATTTCTTGGTAGGTACGGATGGCATCAGCACAGGAAGAGCTGATGTCTCACTGCATGTTCATCTTGGTGAGACATGGCACACCATGCTGAATATTCACTATGATAGTCACATGCACAAAGAGAAAAAAGGGAGGAGAAATGATTGTTTACAGGTACAATAAGGAGTCTACACAGAATCTCCAGGATAGGTTTGGGTGTGGCAGAGAGAGAGAGAGGGAGAGAGAGAGAGAGGAGAGGGAGCAAGAAAGAAAGAAACAGGAAGCATGCGGAAGAAGACAAGGGGAGAGGGAATGCACATACAAGATAGAAAGAGGAGAAAGGGAAAGGGAGCAAGAAAAAGAGAGACTTTACGCACGAGAAAAAAAGAGACTAAAAGTGAGAGAGAGACATGGAGAAAGTGAGATAGAGAGCAAAAGAAATAGATAGACAGGAAGTGAGAGAGCGACGGGGCACAAAAAAGAGAGAGAGTGAGTGAAGGAGACAGGAAGCAATACACAAAGAGAGAGAGGCTAAAAAAGAGAGATAGGGATTTGAGAGAGAAAGGGAGCAAGAGAGACAGGGCGCAAAGAGACAGAAACTGGAAATGTGCAGAGGAAAGAGAGAGAAATGGAGAAAGGGAGTGCAGGTGCAAGAGTGAAAAAGAGCCAGAGTGAGATAGGGAATAAGGGAGAGACAGGAAGTGAAAGAGAGAGACAGTGAGCGAGAGAACAGATAAGGTATAAGCAAGGTGGAGTGACACGGTAGGCCAGAGAAATAGAGAGGAAGTGAGAGAGAGAGAGAGAAGAGGGAGGGAGCAGTAGATATAGGTAGAGAGACAGGGAATAAAAGAGGCAGGGAGAGAGAGAGAAAGATATGGAAAAAGAGAAAACAGTGAAGGCAGGGAGAGAGAGCCTTTTCACCTACAGCAGAAAGTGTGATCCTATTATGAAGTGTCTATACAAGGATCTTATAGCAGGGTCACCGGGTATTATTTTACCGTGAACTGCAGATTATAAATAACAAAAAAAGAACCTTTATAGTTACAAAAACATCACGGTAATATTACATGAAATGTTTGTGATTGGGTTTACATAATAAAGTTTGTGTAAAATCAGGATTTTATCTTCTCTAGTTTAGTGAAAGGTTACAATCTTCATGGAGTTACTGTCTGCTTTGTGGGCCCAGCTGGGAGAATTCTCTGCACTTGTTGCCCTGGAGCAGAAAATGAGAAGCAATCTCTCCATAGTGCACAGAATGCCATCCTATTGGGAAAACGAGTCCCCAATGAAGGATTATCTCCCACTTACTGGTTTGGTGACAATTTTTGGTGATGATATTCGTCTTACTTTGGCAATAAAGTGGGTACATAGCAATAAAAACCTGACAAAGTAACCTTTTTTCATTCCATTGCATAAACTTAGAAGCTGTTGAACGGTGCCGTCCTGATAGTAACAAGCTGATCTGCCATTATATATACAGCAGATCTACACGTTGGGTGAAAGATCATCCACAGCTTCAATTATGTTCACATGACAAGATCTTTCTACGTATGTCCATCTTCATTGAATAAAAAACTATCCGATCTTCAAAATCAAACGCCTTTGCGAACTAAAAATGTTATTTTACAGCAGCAGCCATTTCCTTAATACATCGATTGTGAGAAATCACCCGCCACTACCCAGACACAAAGTCTATAATGACTGTTTTCTAGAATAATTTTGACACATGACATCCCGACAGGTGAAAACAACCCATCATACAAAAACTGGCAACACAAGCAGGATGGCAAACAACACGTTTAACCCTTTCGCTCCCCAGAACGCTTCACATTCAAACTGTCTCCCTGTCACTGGGTGATTCTGTAACCGTCAGGGTGCAATATCACATAATAAAATAGATTTTGAGCAACATAAAATCAATAAAAACAGCAGTAATTTTGCATTATTTAGGAAATAATTCAAATTTACCTTTTTTCTTGTGGAAGCGACAGCTGCCCTGTAGAAGAGAAAATTTAAAAATTATATTACATGGCGATCAAAGAGGAATAAACAAGATATGGATGTCAGATGATGATAGGGTTTAGATACTCACAGCAGCGTCACTTGTAAGCTGTTGTTATGATGGTGCTTTCACTTTTAGCTGGGATACAAACCCTGGGGCGGAGAATGGCTGCTCCTCCCCTTGTCATTGTCACCAGTGGAGCAGCCAGCAGCATCCTGTGCAGGATGTGGCTTAATGTTACCATCAGCTGGTCCCTCTGATAGAAAAAAAACAAAATAGGAAAGTGGTGTCTTGGTATTAAAGGGTTGATCACCCAAATGTGATATTTCAAGTAGAAGAAATCTGCAGTCATTAATACAAATAAATGTAATTTTACTAAACGGATCACTGGCGGTCCACGAGAACATTTTGGTGGTCCCCTGTATGGACACAACCTGTCCACTCTCCCATTGCAGGCTCAGACCTGCTTGCTAAACATCCTAGGGGAACAGTAGCGCAAGGCTATGGACACAACTTTTGGACGGGTTCTGGTATCATGACGTAACTCTGGGGTTTCTTCCCCTTTGAGTGACACACGGCTCCTCGTGCATGCGCGGTTCGAAATTCCGTGGATTATTTGGTCTGTGAGGCCTGAAAGTTTGTCAACCACTGGTCTAGAAAACAGCAGTCAACAGAACTGCAGGGCAATTTTTGGAATAATGCTGCAAGAGCTGGTTATGGTATTCTGGTATTTTTTTTTTAATGTGTTATTCATTTATATTTTGTTTTAATTAAAACCACCTGACAGTGTTTTCTGTCCTTGCAGAAGTCTTTTGGTGAGATCCCCATGCTAAGTGCCCTGGTCTGCACATTTTATCTACCTTATTATGATGAACTCCCACCATCAATGTAACAGAGAGAGCTGTAACTAAAAAACTATGGGGGAGATTGTCGACATGCAAAAATCCCAGGTGGACAGGAACACTCAGGTTATGGCAGGAGGATTGTTTGAGTATCCAAGACATAAAAGAACTCAGGAGCTGGGCTCTTCCACCATATGGGGAGGTTCAGACCTACAGTGGGGTTAAGTGATTGTACTTGGCTGCTTTCATTACATTGCTGGTTCCTAAAGTACCAATATCAATTGACAGCGGGCACCTTGGCAGCCGCTCGGTCACTTGCATCTTAGTGTTGGTTCTTAAAGAACAAGTGCCTGCAGATTTGACAGCAAACAATAGTGATCATTATTGATTCAATATCGGTAGGGCTCATTGCCATCCCATTCATTCTCCCACTTCCTATCTATGTCCTGTTATGTCATGGAGGTCGGTTGGGGGGAATTATTCAGTGTTGCAGGGTACACAAAAGATTAAAACTTTGCAATCGGAAGTGTCAGTTTTGGAAAATGCTAGACCCGAGATTTCTCTGCAGAGCCGTATTTGGTGGCTGCAGCAAAAGGACAGACAAGTTTTTTTTTATTCTTGGCAGGTATGACATTTTGAAAAGACAGAGTTACTAAAGGCTCCTGGATAACGGTCTAAAAAAGTAACAGATCCAATGACTGGGTGATGCAGAAGCCTCAGTTATGCAGAAATCAAGCCAAAGTAAAAACCGTAAAGTCAAGTCAAGACATTGCTGTTATCTTTATAACAGTGAATAACTCGTTAAAAGTTAAAATAACAATTTCCAGTTTTGTAGAAATGTTTACTGTTTTTAAAGAGGTATCATGTACTTTTTTTATCACTACATGCCCTCAGTCTTTTGGCCAGCATCATTCCACCCACTTCCTCTGAGCCCAGGTCATTTTGGACCAACTTAGGCTGTGATTGGACATTGAAAGTCTCAATATTGTGTGTATTTTGTATCTATCTTTCGGTCACTGCAAAGGTTACTGTATATCTGCTCTGGTCACCTCACTAGCACAGTCGGTGACAAGTACAGATAGATATGAAATACTGGGCGCATTGGACCAGCTAGTTGTCTAGTTGCTGTGTTGGGTTTGCTATAGACACCTTATTAGTAAAAGATGGACACAGCAGTATGTGTTGATCTGTGTAAGAGGCTGTATAGTGACTGAGCATTACTGCTCCTCTCTCATGGCAAACCTGGAAGCATCACAAAGAAAAAAAATCTGCTAAGAACATTTTTCTTGCCCATATCACCCAGTCGGTATCCTTGTTTGAAGCTGATGGACAACCAATGTTTTCCTTTTAAAAACTGTTTTTGTGTTTGGTCCTTAACCACCTGAGCGTTACACTGATTTCTAGATTTCTGTTCCAAAAGCGTCACAGGTTTTCATGAAATTTTTTTTTTAAATTGTAGACCTGTAACTTACAGAAATATGTCCGAATAGGGTTCTAGTAGATATCATGAA